>NC_133620.1:410334608-410652733 GCF_048593235.1 Sminthopsis crassicaudata
GGGTAGGGGACTGAGATGAATAATGTAGCATATAAGGAATTGACCCATACTGATCCAGGGAAAGAAAGTAAGAATATCATATTGAGTTAGCAGATGCATTGATTTCAGAAGCACTAATGATTTTATCTAAGCTTAAAAAACAAAAGTCACTTGAATAAAAACAATTCAACTTCTGGGAAATAGAAATGAAATTTCAAAGCCAAGAATTCTATGTATTTTTAAAAAGCTGACTTAAAAAAAAACAGCTCAATAGTATTTATAGGATTCACATTTTAAAGATGAAGTTAATTTCTATTTGTTTTTCATTTTCATAAATGCCAAAATATAATGTGTTATGAAAAAGGGAGGAAATAGAATTTTAGAAATGTCCTGGGCCCTTCATAATTGATCAGGGTGATCAAGGTCTACTCTGCCTTCCCATTCTGTTGGTATTTGATGTTTGATAGGATCCAATCTGTCAAGGAACTAGCTAGCTGGTTTTTGGAAAAACTTCAGTAGAAATGCATTTAAAAAGACTGTATACTCATTGTTCTACCTGCTTTTTCTCAGCACAGTCTGATGATTTGTGTACTAATCCATGCCATATATATCTATTTCACAGCCAAGTGGAGGCATTGATTTAAATATTAATATTAACATTTTTTGAGCACAAAGACTTTCTTCAATATTCTTTACCAATTCCCTAGATCCCAACAAGGCCCAATAAAATATAGTGTGCCATGTTGCAATTCAGTACATATTTTCAGGAGAGATTTCTTTTGTTGATATGCTTTGTAAGCTATGGTAAACCTTAATTTGTGAACAGACTAGTGTGTGGATGAAATGGGCTAGACAAGGTAGCCTTTGTAGTTGATGAATTGAAGAATTAAGAAGTCAGTTCAGTTGAAGGCTCTTATCTTCTAGAAGAAGAGAGGAGAAGATATTGAAGTCTCTGAAAATTAGCACAGAGCATGCAATGGACAGGAATACTGTGGTAAATATATTAAATAATAATAATAATAATAATAGTGCAATGACAATATTATAATTAGGATAATAAATATAATAAAGTACTAAAGGACATATATATATATATATATATATATATATATATATTGTACTTTTAAGTTTTGCAAAGCACTTCACAAATTTATTTAATTTGATCCAAAATAATCTTGGAAAGTACATGCTATTATTGTCCCCATAGGTATTTGCTACTATTGTCCCCATTTTATAGTTAGGGAAACTGAAATAATAGGTAACTTGCCCAGGGCTCATATAGTTAGTGTTTGAGGTTAAATTTGAATTTGCATTTTTCCTGGTTACAGGTCCAGCATTTGATTCATACTCTACCACTTAGCTATTTTCAACCCACTAAGAAAGTTGGAAAAATGACTGGTAGATGGGGGCATGGATCTCAAAACTGCAAAGGTCATTGATGATGGCAAAGAAAGGGTCTAGAAATGTCAATGGATGGCAAAGTGGGCATGCCCACACTACCATCCTAGTCAGATGATATTGGAGAAAAGAGAGATGAGAATGTAAAAGATTTCAAGGGAGAGCGTATCATGAAGGGAGAATCAAGTTTCAAATTGCAGGAGATATTGGTTGAAAATCTGAAGGACATGGAACAGTTTGTTGAAAATAAAAGATTCCAATAAACGCAATGAGATAGGGAAAGAGGAGTTAAAATAGGATTGGGCCAAGAGTTCCCCAATCCTGGAATGCACTCCTTTTTCACTTTTGCCTCTTAGAATCTTCATCATTCTTCAAGGGTTAGATTGTGTACTGCCTCCAATGGGAGGCCTTTTCCCATTGCCCTAGCAGTTAGTGATTTCTCTTTCTACTTAAATATAATTTGATTTAATTCAACATGTATTTTTAGTACCTAGATATTGTCCTATACTCTGGAGATAAAAAGACAAAAACAAAATAGTTTTTACCTTCAAAGAGGGAAAATAACATTTACACAGGAGGCAGCTAGTAGGGGTGCAATGAGAAGAGCAGGATTTGGAGTAAGAGGAGCTAGTGTCACTAGTCAGCTCATTACTATCTATGTATTGTTCAGGTCACTCAATCTCCTTTTTTGAAAGAAGAATGTGTTAAATTAGGTGGTCCCTGGCTTCCCTTCCAGGTCTAAATCTATGATCTTTGAGTAAATGCAAAATAAATATAAGTAATTAGTGGGGTGGATTAATAATTGGAAGAGGGGATCAGGAAAGGAGTTGGAATCAGGAAAGGGATTTTAAGAAATTTAGATGAGGAGGGGGTTTATTGTAATGGAAGACAGCATGTACAGAGGCATGTAGACTAGAGATGGAACATTGTTTATGGAAAATAGCAAAAAGTGCTGTTTTGGGGTGGGAGGAGAGGAGAAAAATTTGGAAGATAATTTTTTGCAAAGATGAATGTTGAAAACTATCTTTGTATGTATTTGGAAAAATAAAATACTATTAGAAAAAAGAAAATATCAAGAAAGCCAGTTAAGAGTCAAGATAGTTGATAGATAGACAGACAGACAGATAGATAGTAGATTGTTGGCTGGCTAGATCAATAGATGAATAGATTTAAATAGGCATATAGGTAAATAGATAGATAAATAGGTAGTCAAGTAAACAGGTACTTAGCTAGCTAGGCAAACAGCTGTAGAGAGATAGGCAGGTGGGTTGATAGGTAGAAGATAGATAGATAGATAGATAGATAGATAGATAGATAGATAGATAGATAGATAGATAGATAGATGATAGAGAGATGGTACTTATTATGTGACAGTCCTCTTAAGTGCTGGGAATACAAATATAAAAAACAAGCACTACCCTGCTCTTAAGGAGATTACATTATAAAAGAGGAAGATAAAATATAAAAGTGAATGGGAAAGTGGGCTTAGGTGAGGGAAGGTGCCTGTTTAGGGGCAAGGCCACAGGTGAGGTGGTAGATTTGTAGTCCAAAGAGTGAATTGAACTGGGTGTGAAACAGATATGTCTGGGGCTTTTCATAAAATGATGATCTCAGCCAGGGTCTCACCAGTCAGGAGAGTTTGCCTCATCCCTTCCCCCAGAGACATCTTAAAATGGAAGGATTTATTTCTCCTGTAGTATATTAGAATGTGAGTTCCTTGAGGTCATGCAATGTTTTTGTTTTCTTCCTATCTGCAATGCCTGACTTGGTATCTAGTACAAAAAAGGTACTTAACAAGTAGTGATAAATTCTAGTAAAGAAAAGATGATTAAGAGAGAAACAAAATAGGCAGCTAGGTGGTGCAGTGGATAGAGCACCAACCCTGAAGTCAGGAGAATCAGAGTTCAAATCTGGTCTCAAACACTTAACACTTCCTGGCTGTGTGACCCTGGGCAAGTCACTTAACCCCAATTGCCTCAGGGAAAAAAATAGAAACAAAAGTTCAGAGAGATGTAGGGGTGGGAATACATACCCCCAAGGTTGATTGTTTTATTTCATAAATTCAAAATAAAAAAATAAAAAATTTAAACAAAAAAACAAATGTTGATTAAGCTCTTTACTATGTGCTACACATTGGACTAGCCAGTCAATAGGAAGTTTAATGTTATACTAAGTTCTGTCTGTAGAAATGAAAGAATAGAGCCCAGCAGAGTTCATTTGTCTCAGAGGTTATCACACATTATCCAATTTGGTTGTTTTGGAGTGCCTGCCCATGTGAAGACTCATTCACATGATGTTGTGGATTTTGAAGGCTCCATAGGATTTCTGGCAATTTAATTTTGGTTCTTATAAACTATGAGATCAGCAAAGCAGCTATTGTTATCCCCATTCACAGATAAGGTGGCTGAGGCTCACACAGGCTGACTTTCTTTAAGGTCACATAAAGTACCAGAGCTAAGACTTAGTTCAGCTCTTCTGACTTTAAATTCAGAATTCTTTCCATTATCCCAGAGATTATTCTTTCTCTTGTTGACTTTTTGCATTCTGCAGTTATAGATATTGCAAGTATTAAATTCAATATATGCTTATTAAGTACCTACCATGTGCTAGGCAGCTAGGTGACACAGTGGATAGAACATTAAGCCTGGAGTCAGGAAAATTCATCTTCCTGAATTCAAATCTGTCCTTCATACTGGCTATATGACTTTGGGCAAATCACTTAACCTTGTTTGCTTTAGTTTCTCCCACTGCAAAATGAGTTGGATGAGGAAATGGCGAACCATTTCAGTATCTTTGCCAAAAAAAACGAAAAACAAAAAAATCAAAACAATTCCCACAACCAAGAAACAAAAGGAATGGTAATGAGTCAGATATAACTGAAAGAGCTGAACAAAAACAACAATGAAGGAACCCTCTCTGTCAATGCTGATCTGCTGCCCTGTAATTTATAGTTTTAGAAGATTTGCTACAGGTCACTTAGAATTATATGATTTGTCCAAGTACCACAAAGCCAGTATATATTAGGGGAAGTACTTGGGTCCCAGTCTTCCTGAGTGGAGATCTACTTTCTATATGCTATACCATATTGTCTCTTAATACTGAATACTACCAAGATAGAACCAAGGGAAAACCAAGAATGTCAGCTAAAGGACCTTTTCTAATTCTTCCTCCTAACATTTAAAATACCATTTGAGATTTACAGAGCTTATCTGACTCAGGCTAGCAGTGGGAAAAATTTTAAAAGAGTCAAAGTTTGTTAATTCCCATCTCCCATTTCACCTCTCCCTCCTCTTTCCAAAGACTCTCAGCCCTTCTCTGACGTCCCTGCCTCTTCTCCATTCCCTATTCCACAGTTACCTATCCTGTGTCTCATTCCCCCAGGTCTTATTTTAAACTAGCTGTCACAATTGAAAAAGGTTGCTGCATGACCTCTCTGAGCCTCAGTTTCATCATCTGTCAAATGATGAGGTTGCAGCTGGGTAATCTCTAATCTCTAAGGTCCCTTTTGGCTCTAACATTCAGTTCTGATTTTAGCTAAAATGAGAGCTAATAGTGATTTAAGAGGTTCCCCCTTCTTAAGGATATATTTACATTTTAAAAGAGAACATTTGGGGAGTCTGCAAATCCCAAAGGAATAACTAGTGAATGTTGGAAATTTAAGGTACTCTGGGAGATCAGTGAGAGAAAATTTTTGAAAGGTGTGTCTTCCCAGTGTTTTTCAAATCTCCATCTAAGTGACAGCTTAATCTGCCTCCTGACCTGCCTTTGCTGTAAGCCCTGGAGTTCTGGACATAATGGCTAGACTGCTTTTTGTGCACTGTTATTTTTCCTTTGACACCTGGCTTCTTCATTTAAAATTTTTTTCTTTGTATAGTCCTGGGAAAAGTCTAAGAAGGTATTACTCAGAAATTTGGAAGGAGTGAAGCAAAGATAAAGGGATTTTCATTTTGAGAGCTAGATTTGGAGTCAATTGAAACTCAAGTTTGAAACCTGGCTAATAATAACTGATAATAATAGGTAGTATTTCTGTAGTGTCTACTATGTGTGCTGGGCAATATGCTAAGCACTTAAAAATATTATTTTATTTGATTGTCACAACAACCTTGAAAGATAGATTATTATCCCTATTTTATAATTGAGAAAACTGAGGCAGACAACATGTCTTTCCTGGAGCCATATAATTAGCTGGATAGTTGGCCTGGCTCTAGGCTCAGTGTTCTATCCAGTGTCTCAGCTAGCTATTTTAAGCAGTATGGCCTTGACCAAATGATTTTCCCTCTCTGGGTTTTGCTTTCCTCATATATAAAGCAAGACTTCTAGATGAAATGACTTCCATCTCTTAATTTTGGAGGTAGTTCTATTGATATAAAGCACTAAATCTGTAGCCAGGAAGACTTGAATTCACATACAATCTCAGAAATTTACAATCTGTGTGACTTTAGATAAGTCATTAAAAAAAAATCACTACCTCAGTTTCTTCAACTGTAAAATGAGGATAATAGTAGCACCTACTTTCTAGAGTTGTTGTGAAGATCAACTGAGATCCAGAAGTGCAATCTGGACTCCATGATAATATTTGTATAGCATTTAGTTCAGTGTCTGACATATTCTAGGCATTGTATAAATGCTGTCATCATTATTAAAAATCTATGTTCCAGTGATAGAGGATTTTTTATGGTCATTGATAATACCCATCAAATAAAAAAAAAATAATTGTACACTGTTAGAATTGAAAGCAGTTTTGGAGATCCTTTAGTTCAATATACACATCTGATAGAAAATACCAAATCTCCAAATGGGAAGAGCCTTGTCCAAGGTACTAGATATTTCCTGAGTGTCTGCTACTTTCAGACTACTGTACTGCACCAGGCAGTTTAGGACAGACAAAGATAAATAAGATACACCTCCATCCAAAAGGATCTTATTATAATCTAGCTGAATAACATTTGTAAAGTGCTTTAAAATTTGCAAAGTACTCTGTATATATTTTTTTCATTGGATATTTGCAATACCTATGAATGAGTAAAAACCTTTTATATGCTTAGTGAGGCAGTCTGTCCTCAAGAAATGTATATTCAAGGGAGATAGCACACATAACAAAGTGGCAGTCAGGGAAAGGAGTTTTAGTTTGAGGAGTGAACAGATGGCATGATAGGTAGACAGCTACCCAAGACCACATATGTAATTGATGATAGCAGGATTCAAAAACATGAGCTTTTAATGCTAAATTGCACTATATTTTGTTGATATTTCATATGTCATATCAAGAACTTCTAAATATGAAAACTTCTCCTATTGCAGTCCTTTACCTTCTCTGTAACTTACAGTATTACAGAGCTAATTACATTATGACTTGCCAAGGATTCCAGATACTAAGAATGAGAGACAGGACAGGTTTTTGTGATTTTGAGGTCAACTCTCTATTGACTATGTCCCCCTGCCTTCCTCCAGCCAGAAGAGTAGTAATAATCACCTCCCAATTTTTAGAAGGTAACTCCAGGATTCGTGTGGGGGCATGAAAGGCCAAAAATAAAGATAAAGCTTTTGGGATAAATAGCTAACTTAAGAAAGGCTGACAATTTATTAGAGTGGCAGACCTTTCTACAATTTGATTAATTTTAATGATCATTTTGTTTTTGTCTTTACACATGTATATTTATATAAAGAACAATTTTAACGAAAGTATAACATTTTCATTGAGACTTCTCATAATGAGTTCTTGTCTTGGAGTCAGAAAATTTTATTGTATGTCTCAGCTCTGACACTAGTTAGCTTTGGAATCCTGGTTATGACACTCAACTACTTTGAATCTCAGTTTCCTCATTTGTAAAAGGGGGATAATGCTACTTTTACTAGCCAGTTTATAGAGTGACAGTGAGAAAAGTACTTTGTACTTTGTACTTAATGTACTGTATTTTTTATTACTATATTAATGTGTTATCCAGGATATCCCCAAAATCTTAAAACATTTTTAAATGGCACTGAAACTTTTGGGACACCCTATATAAAGACAAGCAATTATTATGCTGATAGAATTGCATAGATGTCAAGCAAAGGTCAGGCAAAAGTAGGTCACTTGACTGGATGCTGAATACTGATGTAGTCAGCTTTGCATTTTTTCTTTTTTGGAGATATTGATTCTGATCATTTGTTTCTATCCCATGCTCAAACAAAAGACAAGACAAAAAGCGTCAGAAAACAGAAATATCTTTACTACCTAACAAATGAATATTTCCATCAAGTCAAAATATGGGCTGGAGAGAGAGAGGCAGCGTGTTGTAAAGAAAAGGATGCTGCATTCAGAGATCCAGAAATCTAGGTTTGCATCCTTTGACAATGACTGGTTCTGAGAATAGATCACTGCCATAAACCTCAGTTTTCTAGCTGTAGAATAGAATAACAACATTTATACTACTTGAATTTCCATGGGAAATATACCTTGTAAACCTTCCATCACTTTGTAAAGGTGAATTACCACTATTATTATAATGCAAATGAGAACAAATAATTAAAATTAATTAGCAGCTGCATTATGGAGTCATTGTGAGACTCAGTTCTCAAGCTCCCTCAGTTTTCTCATCTATAAAAGGGGGATAATGCTACTTTCACTAGTGCCTTTGTAGGGAGACATTGAGAAAAGTATTTTGTGCGTGTGTTTAGTGAGGTGTGATTACTGCCTTTCTCTTTCATAGGTGTTGACTTGGTTTGAATGTCCATTTGTTGAATAGCTGAATTAATGAATGCTTTTTTTTCTCCCTGACCTCCTAATCAGCATTGTTCCCTGTGGCCCCTGAAATTGGTTTCTCTTTATTTTGTATTTTTCCTTTCTCTGGGGGTTACATGTCTCTACTTCCTCTGTTTGACCATATAAATTCTTTGAGTGATGTTTCCATATTGTCTATATCTGTAGTGCCTGGCACAGAATACATGACTAATGAATGGCTTTTGAATTTAGTTAAGTTGACTTATATTTGTAAAACATTTTGTGAACCCTAAAACTCTATTATGCTATTCTTTTATAGTTTTATTATTCTTGTGTTTGCTCAAGTTACTTTGAATGATTCCAGCCCCATGGAGTTCAAAGGTAGATTGATGGATACTTTACCTGTAAGCTGAGAATTTCAAAATGGGGATAAAAGCAGATTTTAAAGCTTCCATTTTAGGTGACTTATAAAAAACAGGAATTTATTCTCTTGACCCATTACTTTCTCCCCCCCACCCTCTTTTTCCTGCCATGATTTCTTGCATAAGCAAGGCTCCTGAGATTTTTATTTATTTATTTATTTATTTTTTTGGTGGCAGAATTTTGTGTTGTGCTTAAGGCTTATTTATTTCCTTTGAATGGAATCTCTGCATTTTACCCAGCTTCCAAACAAATTCTTTATTCTTTACATATCTTCTTCCTTCCCTAAACTTCATAATGACCTATTTGACTTGTTTCTGCTTTTCATATCCTATCTCTTATTCAGAAGTTAAGGACAAAAATGGATGGATCAAATACTGATTTTTCTTTCTTTCTTTTCTTCTTCAGAAAAGTCTTCTATCTTTTGTTTTTGCATTGCAGTCATTTTTGTCTGGCCCTCCCCTCTTCAATCATGAGTTTTCTTTGATAAAAGAAAAGAAAAAATATAATCTACATATGGACTGTTTGTGATAGAATGCATGATAATGAAAAGAGGGAAATACACTTTCTCATCTCTTTTCTAGGGGAAGTTTGGTCTTTATATAGTAATTGCAGTATTTGGTGGGAATAATAATAGTATCTACCTCACAAGAGTTGTTGGGATGAGATAAAAGTTGGGAATACTAAAGGACTATATAAATGCCAGTTATTATTATTATTACTTTTTACTTGCATTGTGGTCATTATGGATAGAAAGAAATCTCAGATGAGAAAAAATTAACAAATGTTTACAGTGTCTGACATAGTAAGTACTTAAATGCTTGTTACTTTTCCAACCTCACACTCTTTCCTTTCTTTTCCATCTTCTGCTAGGCAGACATAATAGGGTTGGTTTCAGAGCTAGGAAGAACTAGATTCAAGTTCTATTTTTGACTCTTACTAGTTTTGTGACTTAGGCAAACCACAATTTCTTCAAGCTTGAAGCAATTCTATAAGCTTAGCTGTAGACGAGGTGCTGCCCTGTCTTGGTAGAGAGAGTTACTCCCTTTGGGAGTTTCTTATAGTAATGAAATCACAGACCTAGTCCCTATTCACTATTCAGTAATATCCTCCATATATGTTTTTTTTTTCTTTTTAACAGAAAGAAAAATGCATAGGGTCAGAGACCATATTTGTCTATTTTTTGCCCAGCATTTATTAAGCACTTCTTGGGGTGTCAGTACTGGCTAGATATGGAGAATACAAATACATAAGAGCTCATACCTGACCTCAAGGACTTTGCATTCTACTGAGTCAGAGATTCCTAACTATTTTTGTCAGTCTCAGTAAGTCAATAAGTAAACATATTAAGTACTTATTATATTATAGACACTATAAGTACTATTTAAAATACTCTGCTGTGTGTATGTGTGTGTGTATGATGGGATCCTTTTGCCAGTCTTGTGAATCTTCTGGATTCTTGCTTTCCTATATTATAAAAATTGAAGGATATGCACAATTTGTTAGAGGTCAATAAAAGTAGAGATGTAATTTTTTTCTTCTCTTGGTCCATGGATCTTCTGAAATCTTCTGAAAGGATTGGACCCTTTGAGAGCTTTGTGGATCTCATGTTAAAAATGCCTGTACTAAGCAGATAGGACAAGTTCACAGATAATTGAATAAACTACATATACAAGATGAATAAAGTGACAAAAGAATGAGTTTAGTAATAACTAGTAAAAATTATATATAAAAGATAATAAGAGTATGTTTGCATTGCTCTGAGAAACTATTCAGCCTGTCATCTTGTTAAGTTGTATTTTTCTTCCCTTCCCCTTACTTCCTTTGTTCCTTCCCTCCCTCTCTCCCTTCCTTCCTCCATTCCTCCCTTCATCACTTTCTCTCTCCCTCCCTCCCTCCCTTCCTTCCTTCCTTCCTTCCTTCCTTCCTTCCTTCCTTCCTTCCTTCCTTCCTTCCTTCCTTCCTTCCTTCCTTCCTTCCTTCCTTCCTTCCTTCCTTCCTTCCTTCCTTCCTTCCTTTCTTCCTTCCTTCCTTTCTTCCTTCTTTCCTTCCTTTCTTCCTTCCTTCCTTCCTTCCTTCCTTCCTCCCTTCCTTATTTTTCTCCTTTCCTTCTTTTCTTCTTCCCTCCCTTCTTTCCCCTCTTCCTTTCTGTTTCCTTCCTTCCTTCCTTATTTTCTTTCTTTCTTTCTCTTTTGGTGGGGGTGAGCTGGAAAGTCATTTAGAAGGGGAGAGACATTTCTCTAAATGTCAATACTTATGAAACACCATTTTAAACCTTTATAAATGATTATCTTCCTTGGTCCTGATGAGGCATTTTCTCATTGCTGCTCAATTTATTTACTCAGGAGACCAATTTATTTCACTACCTCTGTACTAACTGTTTGCATTGACATCTAGGTCTGCTTTGAGCAAGCAACTGTGACAAGTTGTTTATTGAACTGTAAACAGGTATTGTCTGAATCTAAACAATGGGTTTATCTAATTAGGAGACCCTGGGCATCATCTTAGCCCCATGTGGTTAGACTAACGCAGCTTAGTTGCTCCTGCAGATTTTTTTTCATCCTTAAAAAAAATCTTGTTGAAGTAAATCTCTCCATTTGGGAGTAGAAAGAAATCCTTATTGTCTAATGGAACTTTACATACTGATGCTGTGTACAAAGAGAGAATTGTCCATAATAGACTGATCAAGGCAAGTCTAAAACATTGAATATCTGAATTGGGAAAGGGAAAATATGTAAAATATAAAAATTAAAAGAAAGAATGAAGAATGAATGGGATATATTGGTTTGGTTATAATCCAGAAAACATTTGTTCACTTTTCCCTAGCTCTTGGGGGAAAAGGATTCAAAGAAATGAGAGTAATATGGATTTCCAGGTTAAAAAAATATAGGTGTGATTATGGAAAATATAATGGAAGAGTAGAAGGAAAAAAGTTAATTTTATAGAAGAAGATTTGCAGCAGAACATAGATTAAAAATATTTGGGATCTTATTTTCTTCAGTCTTGCTTTGTGTCTGGGGCTAGTAATTTAATGTGCAATCAATGCTTTTTATCTTTGGCTGTTGGTACTTCTCTTCCAGGTATCACCCAGTTGTGCAGGAAGGCTCTTGCCAAGAAGCTCTCCTTGACTGAGGTTGTTATGATTATATTTTCTGTTCACTTGGGGGTTGCTAATTGAGATTGAGTAAAAAGTAAGGCTGCTGGGAAGTTTTCAAATGGAAGGCAATAAATGGTTCTCTTTTGTAATGAAGTTCTAAAGCACCAGGGTGGGTTTTTGTTAATTGAAGTGTAGGAATCCTGAGAAATATCTGTCTTTGGACCATTCCTAGCATTTTGTACCTTTCCCAGGCCTAGAATTCTGATTTAAGCTAGCATTCTATGTCATTCATTCTCTGTAGACCAAACTGCTTTAACTGTGGGTCTTGATCCCATATAAGGTCACAACTGAATGTAGAGGTCTAGAAAATTTTGGCAACAGTAAAAGACTTCTGAATGCAGTGACTAAAACTTAATTCAAAATCAAACACATAATGAATCCAAGGTGTTTCTGGCGTGACTTCACTGCAGCCTTGGTTCTGAGCATACAATGTGTGCTCTGTACATGCACAAACATTGCCAGAAACACCTTTGTTCAGATTTGAGAAGAGGTTGTGTAAAAATTTCTCAGGTGAAAAGGAGTCATGAATAAAAAAAGTTTAAGAAATTCTGCTGTAGACAAGATTTCAGCAAGTGGGCCTTACTGCCTTACTATAATCCCACTGCAGAAATTTCCAATATAATTTACTTTAGAAATGAAGATGGTGCTTTTTACAAAATGGCAATTTAAACTTCCTAAACTTGTGGCTTCAATAGACACAAGAACTCAGTTTAAGTAGTTATGATAATATTAAATTCTGACCGTACCAAGAGATAAAAACTGAGATCTACTTTCAGATCACATCAGGTACATATTTAAGTTACTTTTTTTAGTTTTTATTTGAATTTTTTTAAAAAATAGTTTTTAATTTTAGAGCTAAAAATTCTCTAGAGAAGATATATTTTGAAAAATAGACTAATGATTATTCCTTAAAAGAAAAAAAATCAAAAAATGCTCTACATTCAAGTTCTGGAATGCAGCAACTCAGATTTATATACTTGTGATCAAGAAGTCTTGTTCATATCTCTGCTAGCAACATGTGTCTTTCTAAGCAATAAGAGATCAGATTTCTGTGAGAACTTTGTATCTTTGTTTTACTGAAAATACCTTGAAAATCAGATCCTTCCTGAAATCCTGCATTTCCTCTATGCTCTTGAGTTATGATCACCAAACATTTTTTTTATTATTTTTATTAGTTAAAAAAAAAAAAACCAAACTCCATCCAAACACATGGTCATCTAATTCTTTTTGAATTATATATTACTAAAAAAATAATTATGTGAACTATAGACTTTATACAAAATAGACAATTTTAGAGATTGAGATAAAAAGAAAATAATATTTGATCCTGGAATCAGTAGGAATCACTAGAATTTATTGGGTAGGGAGAAGACATAGTGAGACAGAGTTTTAGGAAAATTACTTGACAAATGTGTGGAGGAAAGGATTGTAGAAAAAAGGGACTTGAGACAGGAAAACCAATTAGAAGGCTAGTCCAGGTGAGAGTGAGAAGGATCTTACTTAAGATGGTGGCTAAGTGAATAGAGAGAAGAGGTTGGATGCCAGAGATGTATAGGTAGAAAAAACAAGATTAAACAAGTGATTGAATGTGTGGAAAGAGGGAAAATGAAGAATCAAGAATTACATCCAAGTTCTAGGTTGGGTGATGGAAAGATGGCAGATGGTGGTATTTTCAGCAGAAACAGAAAGTCATCTTTTCCTTCTTATAAGTAATTCTTTGATGTGTGATCTTATCACCAGAGGCCAATTTGCTGGCATTTCAGGGATTCTTTCAGGATTTCACAGTTACTATGCCAAGGGACACAAACCTCACTAGTTAGCATTTCCCTTCTTCCCAGTATCTGTGTATCCTCCCAATATATGCTGCTCCTCCCCATGCCATGATTGAGATTTTGAGGGAGTTACTACTATTAACATTATTGATATTAAACAAAACTCTCTGCTCCCCTACTTTTGGAATTCTTTTTAATTTTTGAAGCAATTTAGTCCTAAGATTTTTCCCTTCTTCCTGGACTGATTTCTCTCATGGCATTTGGATATGGATATCAATACTGTTCATTCTTTTCAAATCCTTTAAAACTGTTCTGTCAAAAACTTGAGCTTTTTTTGAGTCCCTGATAGTAATGAAATCACAGACTCAGTTCCTATTCACTATTCAATAATATCCTCCAATACATGGTTATTTTCCTTGTAGCAGAAAGAAAAATGCATGAGGTCAGGGACTATATTTGTCTATATTATTTTGACCAGCATTTATTAAGTATCTCCTGGGGTGGCAGGCACTGTGCTAGTCATGGACCATACAAATATACAATGAATTCTTCCTTGATCTCAAAGACTTTGCATTCTATTAGATCAGAGGTTCTTAACCATTTTTGTTGGTAAGTTGGTAAGTCAATCAGTAAACATATTATGTACTTGCTCAGTTGCAGCACATTGCTAAACATTGCTTAAAAACTGCCAAGTGTGTGTGTGTGTATATGATGAAGCCCTCTGGCAACTTTGTGAACCCTTTGGACTTCTCAAAATAATTGGTTGCCTACATTCTAAAATTGAAGAAGATGCAAAATTTCAGTTAGAGGTTAGTAAAACTAGAGAGGTAATTTTTTTTTCTTCTCTAGGTCCATGGACTCTCTGAAATCTTTGCATGAACTGGATTTTTTGAAAGCTTTATGGACCCTAAATTAAGAACTCCTGTACTAAGCAGATAGAACAAGTTCACAGATAATTGAATATGTATATGTACATATATATGGTGATTAAAATGACAAATTTATTAAAAATTATGTGCAAAAGAAAATAAGAGGATGTTTGTATCTTACCATCTATCCTACCATTACCCCCGCCTTCTCATTTGGTACAGTATTCAGTAGAATATAATTCAAGATTTAATGGGTCCCTTCCTGTATTGAATGGGGAGGTAATAAGCAATTATTAAGTGCCTATTAGGTTTCAGACATTTTGCTAAGCACTTTGCAAATATTATCTCATTTGATCCTCACAACAATCCTGGGAGATAAATGCTATTATTACCTCTATTTTATAGATGAGAAAACAGAAGCAGAAGAGGGAAGACAGGCAAAATGATGAAGATTCTTGAGTTCATATCATATGAAGACTAGTCAAAGGAACTAGAAAAGAGAACATTCTTGGGAAAATGTCTTCATGTCTGAAAGGCTGTCATATGGAAAAGGGTTTAGGCTAATATTTGGTTTTAAAGAACAGAACCAAAAATAATGGGTTACAAAGAAATAAATTTAAGCTTATTCTCCAGGCATCTTGAGATCCTGACAATTAGAGCTGCCCCAGGGGGAATGAGCTTCTTCAAAAAGTTATAAAGTTCTCCTTCCTACAAGTTTTGAAGCAGAGTATGGATTATTACTTGATTAAATTTTTCTAGTAGAATTTCACATTATTTATAGCTTAAAGTAGCTGAGATACCTGAACAATTCCCAGTTCTATGATTCTGAGCTCTGGAGAGGGGAAAATCTGAAGAAAAAAAAACAAAAAAAAAACTTGAATTTTGTTTTGTACATGCTGAGTCTGAAGTTCCCACAGGACATTCAGAATGCCCAACAGTTAGTGATATGGAACTGGAACACAGGAGAATGGGTAAGGTTGGATCTATAATCTGAGAATCATCTGCATTAAGAGAATACTTAAAACCTTGGGAAATGATGAAGTCCCTAAATGAGACAATACACTTTCTAAGTGAGAGTATACAAAGAGAAAAAGTAAGAATCAAGGACAGAGTTTTGCAGTACATTCATGGTTAAGAGGTATATTATGGATGCTGATTTCACATAGGAGACTTAGGAACAAAGAGGTAGGAGAAGAATTCAGAGAAAGCAGTATCTTGAAAATCCAGAGAGGAGAGGGTACTCAGGAGCAGACAGTGGTTTGCATTGTCTAAACCTACGGAGAAGTCAAGAAAATAAATTTGGCAATTAAAAGATAATTAGTAACTTAGAAGAGAGCAGTTTCAGATGAATCAGGAGTCAAAAGTTAGCATGACATTAAGAACCTGAGATATTTGGAGAGATGATGGTGCCCTCTATGGAAATTCACAAGAGCAGTTATTTTGAAGAACAAGATAAGTGATTGTAACTCATCCTTGACTATTCATTCTGTACCTCTCATTCTCATTGAAAAAGGAAAGTACACACTCTCTTCTTCCATCCCTCCCTTTCTCTCTCTCTCTCCCCCTCTCTCTCTTTTTCTTTCCCTCTTCCTCTCCCTTTCCCTTTTCCTCTCTTTTTGTCTCTGGGCATGCAAGTATATGTGTGTGTGTGTGTGTGTGTGTGTGTGTGTGTGTGTGTGTGTGTGTGTGTGTGTGTGTGTGTTTGTGTGTGTGTGTATTTCTGGGCAATCCCCAGGGCATAAAGTCAGATTGAGGGTCAGTTGCAGAAACCTCAAGATGATGGAATCGGGGAAAGGGCAGTGAGATTTTTTTTCCCTCTACAATTAGATTGGCTATGAAAGATGCAATCCATTTCCCTGCCCCTTTGATGGCCGTTCAAATAGCTCTTGAGGTCAAGCCATAGCCTCTTTAAGATCATTACTTGACCTCTTCTTTGGAGGTCTTCTCAAGAGATCAGGTTTTTGATAGCACATACTTCCTATGTACTGGAAATCAGGTCTCAGCTAGTACTTTGAATTACTATGTGTACTCATAATATTTTATTATGTATTTATTATGTATATTTTATTTCATCTCCTAAATCATAAGAGCCTTGAATGTAGAGGCTGTTTTTTTTCCCTTTCTTTACATTCCAAACAGGCACTTATCAGACTTTTGATTGTGTTGAGGTGAAACCTCCTGGCATAGGAACAGCATCCAGGGACAAAGACACAACCACTCTATCACAATGTCCTGGAAGTTGGTGGGGACACAGTGAGGTTAAAGCACTTGTCCATTGTCACTCAACTAGTATAAATCAGAGGCAAGGCAAGAATCCAGATTTCCCTCTACCCTATCTACTCTACTATCCTAAAAACTTAATAGATGTTTGTAAGAACTAAGCTCAATGAAAAATAAAAGGGAAAAGAATGTGTGTTTTGCTTCTCTAGAAAGGCTACTATATTTATCAGCAAAACTAAATATAAATTCTTTCTATCTTATCACAGGCGTGCTGAGCTCTTTTTGGAGTTGACTCGTTTAAAATTGGTGGTCACATGCCAAGTCCCTATTGGTGGGTTCATTTCAAGTGTCTAATGAAATATGAATCTCTTTAAAATTTAATGCTAAATCAATATTAATTCAATAAAATATTTTAATCCAGGGCATTAATATTTCATCTTTTTACACAGACTTGAAGATTTCAAAAGCCATTTTCAAGCTTTTGACAAGCTGTCCAGTTCTGCCAAGCTGACATCGGAATATTCCTACCTGTACCACCCTTGCTCTCTCAGCTTGAGCTGCCCAGGTCAATAGTTATGTTTATTCAAAGCCTGAAATGAATGCAAATGAGATGCCCAGCATAGAGAATCGGATAGAAGTTTACCTTGTTTAATAGAGTTTATAGTTTCTCTTGTCTCTGCCTAGAATATACTTAGAGGGAGTTTCTCATTCAGCCTCTCAGGTTAATCCTTGTTCACACTAGGGTTTGACTCATATCAAACCTGGCGTGCTGAGGCACCTGAAGGCTGTCACTGACAAGGGGTTGTAAAGAGATGGACTGCCACTGATCGGCTCTAAATGAGCCGCTTGCACCTCGCTGATAAAACCAGAGATTTAGTGGAGCAGACAGGCCTGAGCTTAAACAGGCTTCTCTCTCTCTATTGAAACACTATCCATCAGTTTCATCAGTCATCTCCCCTGTCAAGCACAGTCAGCTAAAACAATGGCTCGGGTGTCTGAGTTTAGCGGAGAAAGGGAGAGGGGGGCTCAGATGTCAGATAACAGATACTGATGGGGTGCTCTGATCATAGGCTTGGCGGCTGGGTCCCCAGATGAATTCTGATTAGGCCATCTGATAGGCTGGGTGTCCAAATCAAGCCATAAAGACTTTAGAGATAAGGTAATGATAATGAATTATGGAGAGAAAAAGAAAAAAATTGGGCAGCTCTGATCGAATCCAAGGAGTGTTGGGTGATGGCTAAAGCAATAAAGTTACCCCTGCTGGGCCATCTGCCTTCATTTGTCTTTAACATTTCTGTGCTACAAGAGGTCTGGGCTGTTGGGGTGAACTGCAACAATCTCCCAAAGAAGAAAATGCGAATTGAACATATTTAGAATTTGTTGGCCAGTGGCTACTATTGTGCCAGAAGTTTCAAATGAGCTAATATAATCACTGGAGTGTGTGTGTCCCAAGCCAAGAGAGCCAGTCTCTATATATGTAAGTGTGTTTAGGGTACATGGGTTGCTCTGGAGGGAATTCAGATGAGAAGAAAGATGGGCTAGGAAAAATTAGTATAGAGATCTGGAAACAGGATTAGGGTATTTATTATTTTTTGTTTTGTTTTGTTTTGATTTTTTTGACACTGATATAGATCGAATATTGCTGCATTCTCCAATCACAAAAATATTTAACAAAGTCTATTGGAAAGAAACACAGAAACAAAGAACCAGAATATTACAGTGAGAAGAACATTAGGTCTGAAATCTGAGAACCTGGGTTTCAGATACTGCCCATTTGGCCACTTGGTCCCTGGCCTTAGTTTCCTAATCTGCAAAATAAGGGATAAGACTACATGGCCTCTGAAATTTCTTTTAACTTGGTGGAGATAGTGTGGTATAATGGAAAAAGCTCTAAATAAGGACCTGGTATTGATGTTTTCCTTCTTGAATCTTGTTTCTGACTTGTATGTGGAGTTGATGGATTGTTATGACCCATCTTTTCTACCAAGTACCTCAGGAAGTACAATGCCCTGTGAACTAATACCACCTCTGCCATGTAACCACTTTGGGCCTCAATTACCTTATTTGTAAGAAGAATGGATTGGGAAAATGGCCCTTCAAGATATCTCCTCCGTCTCTAGATTTATGATTCTGTCACTCAAAAAAGGAAATATGCATGTTCTGCTTCTGACTAGTCCCTGTATGAGTTAGTAGTTTACTTAGCATGGATCTCTATTTCCTCTTTGGTAGGATACTATAATGGACTTTCATAAGCCCTAAAGGGGAGAAATCTCTTTCTCCATCCCCTTTTTGGTTTCTCCTCTGAAGAGTCATGATAGGACATGACTACCATTGTTTTATCCCAGGATGCTCACATCTGGGGTATGTATGCTTTTTTATATCCAGAATGTGTAGCTGCTTTCCTCTGATACATATGTAAAACTTTTCCCCACCCTTAATTTAGTTGATTGTTTTGTGCTTTCATATGCCTATGGAGATTCATTATCCCCCTCCCATCTTGTTTTTCAGCTTCCTCCACCCATACTTGGTCTTGGGACGAGGGAGTTAAAGTTGAAAAATGGTACTTCTACTGCTATCAAGAGAGCAAATCAAGGAAAAGAGTCCTTTAATTATCTATAGAAGAGAGATGAATTTTTAGTTTCCCAAGTTAGAATATATAGAAACATTAGTATACCAGAAATTTCAATCTGAGGTCTAAAAGGGACTCAGAGGTCCACCTGGAGAAGCAAAGTAGTAGTGGGGAGGAAAAAGGAGCACATGATATTGTTGGTTCAGCCTCCTATAATCAGCCCCAAGGGCATCCAGGCCTTGTGGTCTGACAATATTTCTTTCTCCTCCAGCAAAATAGCATGGTCTCTGCACACAGTTGATGCTTAATATGTCTTTGTTTATTAGAGAAACAGCATGGTGTAGTGTAATGAATTCTCCTGGAATCAAGAGAAGCTTGATTTTGAATCCAGTCTGACCAATTCTAGGATCCCAATCAACTACTTTTTTACACTAGTGTGCCTCAGATTCCTCATCTGTCAAATGGTAATTAAAAACACTATGGAACCCAACAGGATTTCTGTGAAGCTCAAATGAGATAAGATAGATAAAGCATTTTGTAAAATTTCAAGTGTCTTGTGTTTATGATTTATTCAATTAATTGAATGGGTATGCCAAAAGGGTTATGCTCATTTTTAGGTTGCTTAGGTATGCCCAGCCTTATGATAAGTCAAGTCAAGTCAAGAAGCATTTACTAAACTTTTAATATGGGCTGTAATATGCTACAGTAACTGATAAAGCAAATACATTCCAGCTGATCCTGTCCTTAGAGCCCATCTTCAAAGAGTTCAAATAAATATAAAATGAGATAGAGCACAATGTTTTGAGAAAAGATAAAAAACAAAACAAAAATAAAAAGAAAAACAAACAACCCAACCCCATTTAAAATCTTTTAATTTTTTCCTTAATTTTTATTCTAACCTCTATCTCCCTGTCTTTGCCAAAGCTGTCCTTTATGCCCAGAACTTTACCTTTTTTTCATTTTTACTGTTGGTAACCCTTAATCCCTTCCAGATTTAGCTATTCCATCAAAAGATCTTTCAAATTGCCTTCACTATTAGTGTGTACTCCCCACTCTCCAAATCACTTTGTGATTATTATGAATATTTTAGTTGTATATGTCACCTTTTATGAGCTCTGGGGATCAGGCACTCTTTCTTTTTTGTTTTTATATCTTCAATATCTAGAATAGTGCCTGATTAGGTACATGCTTGTTAAATACTTGTTTTCATATTTCAAAGCGTTCTAACAATTGTGTAGAAGAGAAGAATTTCAATATAAAGGAAGACAAGGAGAATTTTTTTGAGACTGGGTCACTCCATCTCTCCTAACCTGGAAATACAGCAATGATGCCATTACTGATGGGCAGGAGGATTTTGAATTATTCCATTTCCAACTTGGAGTAGTTTGTCTTTCCTTAGGCAGCCATATTGATACCAGTGCAATGACCCACCTGATTTAGAACACTGCAGATCTCAGAACTTCCAAGCTCATTATCTACCATTCTCAGCCTCTCCAAGAGTAAGACATACAGACATGAGCCACTATGATTGGCCAAGAATATATTCTCGGTGTTAGGGGAACATACAAAAATAATTATTAGATAAGATCCCTGTCTACAACATTCTAATAGATGGAAAAAGACAATATCCAGATATCCAGATAATACAAGAATGGACTGGTTTACAAATAGTTATTTTGTGTTCCTTTCAAAGGTCAGGTCTTTTGAGAAGGTGATTATAATTTATAAGAATTCAATTTGCATCAAAATTGTAAGATAATTGATTTCAAATAAATATGGAAAACAATTTTCTAATAAATATATTTTCTCTTTCTCCTATAGTATCTGAGCTACAGAGTTCAAATCTCATTTTATTATGGGTGGATTTATGATTAATTCTGTTATGTTCTAGGAACTTCATGCTTTCAGGGGACTTTCCTAGGTTGAAAGAAAAGATTGGAATTAAATATTTCTACTGAGCATTTTTCTGAAAGCTATTGAATCCAATTAACACTGTATAAATGTGGGCATTGAGTAAAGGTAGATTTAATGAGAGGAATCTGATACTGGATTCTTAGTTTTTGTGTGTGTGTATGTCATAGACCCCTTTGGCAATCTGGTGAACCCTATGAACTCTTTCTTAGAATAATGGTACTTTTAAATACTAAAGAAAAAATATATAACATTACAATGGAAACCAATAATATTGAAAAACAGTCAAAACATTAAAAGAGTTCACAGATCCATTAAGAAGTTAGGTTAGAAGTTCCCCTAATTCTTTTGTAGGTTGTTTAGTCCTGTGTTAGAGCCATGTAATTATTGTCTTTGGGGTCTACTATATGTTTTTTCATTATGGTAGAATTCCTAAATAAAAGCTTTATTAAGGATTGATTTATTTATAATCCTTCCTTCCTATTCTGTAATGGTTATTCTACAATTTATAGTAACTTAAAATTACCAAGTAACAGTAATAACAGCTAGCATTTTAATTGCACTTTCCTATCAGAAAAACACTGCACATATATTATTTAATTAATGACCCTGGGAGTTATTCCTAGTTTACAGATGAGAGAAATAAGGTAGGCAGAAGTTAAATGACTTGCTCAGGAGGTCACACAACTAGTAAGTACTTATGAGAAATTGGGTCTTCCTGACTCCAAGTCTGCTCTTCTATCTACTATTCTATCTAGCTATTTCAGAAAGTAACCTAGCTATACTAAGAGGTTATTAATTGTTCGTATAGCTCTTGATACAAACATCTTTAATCATAAAATGTGTAAAGAGAGTATGGTAGAGATGTGGCATTATAGTCAGGAAAATAGTAGTTGTGTATCTGCCATATATTCCTTGTATGACCCTCATCATCTTTTAGGAATGTTAATTTGGTATGTGTGGGGAGGATGAATTGGAGAGATAAGAAGGTAGAAGCAGGAAGATTAATAAGGAGGCTGTAACAATAGTCAAGATGAGAGATGTTATAAGTCTTAACTGGGTTAGTATTTTTTGGTGAGTAAAAAAAAAAAGAGATCCTAAAAATGTGTAAGTAGAATTGACAATACATTGCAACTGCAGTTATTCCTTCCACATTGCAACTTTCCCCATTGTAGTTTTGATATATCATAGATAAAGATAAGAAATTAAATGGAAATTTTGGGGGAATTTTGCAGAAGCTGAAAATGATACTTGAAGACCAGCAGACAATACAGAGCCTATCACCAAATAATTAACTCAAATTTTATGATAAGGTATTATAAATCCTCCATTAAAAAATAGAAAAATTCAGATTTCTTTTCTGCTCTGAAGAGGGAGCCAGATTTTTTATGTGAATTTTCCAGATTGGGAGGGGATATAACAAGCCCCTAACTCCTTCACTGTGAAAGAGATAAGTATGAACTAGATATATAAGAGATAAGAAGATGAGTCAAAAAATAATTCCAAGATTGTGAGTCTAAATGATTGGAAGAATGGTAATATCTTTAGCAGTAATTTGTAATTTTGGAGGAGGAACATATTTAGATGGGAAGATAATGAGTTCCATTTTGTACATGTTGAGTTTAAGAAATTGCTAGTTCATTGATGTGGAAATAGACTTACAGAATAAATTAAAACTAGCTACATGGATTGAGAGCCATTTGGGTTAAAAAGAGTGGAAGCTGGTGAGACTACAAGAGAGTTGCAGAGGTGCAAGATGTGAGATCTTTGGGATCACCTGTAGTTAGTGGATGGGAACTGTAGGATGATCTACCCAATGAAACTTAGAAGGAACTTTAGAAAGTTATGAAAAGCACTTACAACTTTATAGTCTGTTTTCAATTCTGTCTTCAGATACTTAGTAGCTATGTGGCATTGGCTAAGTCACTTAACTTCTGTTTGCCTTAGTTTTCTCAATGGTAAAATGTGGATAATAATAGTCCATACCTCATGGGATTTTGAAAATCAAATGAGATATTTATAAAGCACTTAGCAATAGTGCCTGACACATGGAAGGTGCTTTATATATGCTATTGTTATTAATTTTGTCATTATCATCACCACAAGTTAACACAAGAGAACATTTCTAGGAGGATGATATGCTAGTCACTGTCAAAAACTTCAACGTGCTAAAGTACAAGAAGAATGGGGAAAAATTCATTAGATTTTGGATAATTAATAGATTGTTGGTAACCTTGGTGAGAAATATTTCAATTGAGCACTGGGGCCAGAAACCAAATTACAAAGGATTGATAAGTGAGTGTGAGATTAAGAAATAGAGCAAAGAATTTAGATCACCCTTTCTAGGTGTTTTAGTATGAAAGGAAGAAGGGATATGGACAATAGCTTGAGGTGAATGGTAGTCAATTTTTTGTTGTTGTTGTTTTGTTTTGTTTTGAGAAAGGGGACCTGGGAATGTTCATAAGCAACAATGAGAGCCAGTACTTAAGGACAGATTGAGCAAGAGAGATGAGAGAGAGCAAGACCTAAAGAGAGAGAGTGACAGAAAAACAGGGAAAGAGAGAAAAAACAGAGGGAAAAGGGAAAGGAGGGAGAAAAGGAGACAGAGTGGGAAGGAAAGATGGAGAGAGAAACAGATGGAAAAGAAGAGGGAGGAAGAGAGAACAAGAGAGAGAGAGGAGAAAAGAGAAAGAGAGAAAAGGAGAGGGGGAAGGGGAATAGGGTTAAAGAGAGAGAGAGAGAGAGAGAGAGAGAGAGAGAGAGAGAGAGAGAGAGAGAGAGAGAGAGAGAGAAAAGGAGAAGAAGGAGAAGAAGAAGGAGGAGGAGGAGGGAGGAGGAGGGAGGAAGGAGGAAGAGAGGAGGAGGGAGAGAGATTTATAAAAATGCATCTTCCAAAACACCTACTGAATAGACGTGCCTAGGGCATACAAGGACCTTAACCTGCCCTTGTTTAAATGTCAATAATTCAATTCATAAAGGACTCATGATTTTATTAGTATTTGGTATTTTCTTCAATGATGTTGGTTGTAGCCTCAGACGCTGTAGCTGAAAAATTCATCAGCCCCTGGATACTTTGATAATGAGTCTCTCCAATCTTACTTAAGCTGGTTCTCAGATAATAGGCATGCAGCCCATCTCTGAATCTAGACTCAAAACTTTCAGGTTGATAACAGAATTTGGACTCTTCTGGTTTAAGCTTCCAGAGAAACAATAATATAAAGAGAGCTGGAGTCAAAGGTTCTAGATACAAATCGTATCTCTGACTACTTGTATGACTTTGGACATTCCATCTCCCCTCTCAGGGCCTCAGTTTCCTTATTTGTAAAAGGAAAGAAGTTGAATTAAATGACCCTAATGTCTTTTCTAAATCTATAATTTCATTATCTTAAATTTGTACAAATCTATCTATAAAATGAGGTTAAAGTTATTGATCCTGAAAGTGTTTTCAAGCTCCAAAGCCTTGTTATTCCATAAGAATCAAAGCTCTGTCAATTCTTTCTACCATGCTAGAGAGGCTTTTGTGATGGAGTAGGTAGTTGTTATCTGAAGGATGATCCTAGCTAGATTTCTAAGAAGCTTGTCTCCAGATTGCTTCCAGAGTGATGGAACATTTTTTTGGCCACAACAATTCTCAAAGACCATTCACAAAATTGTGGAGGCTTTATAATCTGTATCAATGAGAAAGTGCTCATATTAATGAAAGCATAGATCCTTGAACTACAGACATTAAGGCATCTAGGTGGTGTGGTAGTTAGAGCACTGGCAGTGGAATCAGGAAGACACCAAATCTGGCCTTAGACACTTATGAGCTGTGCGATTTTTGGCACATCAATTAACCTCAGTTTCATTATCTACAAAATGGGGATAATAATGGTGCCTATCTCTCTCATGGTGGTTGTGAGAAGCACTTGAGATACTATTTTAAAGTTCTTACCATAGTGCCTGGCATATAATAAGGAGTATATAAATATTATCTATTATTATTATTATTATTACTATGTAAATTCTATAATCATCATTAAGGATAACAGAGGTCTCCTACATTTTCACCTGCAATGTTTTGACTTTGTGTAAATTTTATCTATATTGTAACTTCTGCATTCTCTTTTCTCCCGTGCCCTGCTCTCTTCTCATCTTTCCTTTTTTAAAACTTTTTCCTCTCTCTTTGTGCCTGTCTGTTTCTTTCTCTGTATATATCTTCCTTTCTTTCTTCTTCCTCCCTCTTTCCCTCTATCACTATGTCTGTCTGTCTATCTCTGTCTCTGTCTTTGTCTCTTTTGGTTTCTCTGTCTTTGTCTCTCTTTGTTTATGTCTTTGTGTATGTCTTTCTGTCCCTGTCTCTATCTTTTTGTATCCGGAGATGTGTAACCATGACTTTAAGTCTTTGTCGCATTGAAATTATTGGAAGAATTAAGCATGTTTAATTTGTAGAAGAGAAGACTCAGGGGTGCCATTATTGCTGTCTTCAAGTACCTTTCATGAGGTAGAGGGATTTAACACCAGAAGAACCAGGAGCAACAGGTAGATATCACAAAGAGGTTGATTGGAGATTGATGTCAGGAGTTAAGAAAATGTTCTGTTGAGAAAATGGAAAGGGCTTCTTGAAGCAGTGGAAACAGTGGTGGAGATTGTGGTCCCTCTCCCCTTCCTTGGATATCTCCATGCAGATGATGGATCACCACTGACTGGGTATGTTATAATGGGAGCTCTTTTTATATAGGGGTTGGATTAGTTGGCTGCTGATGTTCCTTTTCACTCTCAAATTCTGTGATTTTGTAATCCATTGGCTGGAAAAAGTTAAATTATTACCTGCCTACCAGCACTTTTTCTTTAGGCTATGACAAATTATTTTGTTCCAATTTAAACATATTGGAAATATCACAATTTGTGAAAGCTAAGTATAGAATATCTTCAAGGAGGCTCGTCCTCAGTTCTGCTCAGATCTTCCTTCAGGTAGAGAAATTACTTTCACATGCAATCTGAGTCTTCAACAGTGTCAGTACAGCTTGGTAAGGCAAGTAAATATTGTCTTAAGCACTGCCTGTGCTCTGTAACCTTTTCAGTCCTCACAGTCCTGTCAGGAAAGGGGAAGTCAGCAAAGCCACCTCTGAGAGCTTTCATTATATGTCATTCAGTGCCCTGAAAGGAGAGGTTACATTTCTTCTTGCTCTTCTCTCCATACGGCCACATTCCTCTGGTTAACTTTTCATGCCTGGAATAAATCTTTTGGTGTCTGTGTTTTGACATTTTGCTAACCACAGTGTACAGAGTAGGATCTGCTTCTATTGAGGAAGCACTCCATGCAGGATATTGGAGTCTTCCAGGGTGAGGAGATGCCAATTTTTCATGAAGCAATTGATCAATCACACATACATCATAAATCTAGAGCTGGAACAGACCTCAGAGACCACTGAGTCCAACTTTCTCATTTTATATGAATAAAGGTCTGTGTTCTAATCTACTTACTGTTTGACACTGGGCAAACAGTTATTTGATCTCTCTTATTTTCAATTTCCTCATCTATATAAATTTTCATGTATAACCTCATAAAATGAATAAAATGTGCATATGTGTATGTGTATATATACATATATATGCATATATATATATTATATCTATATCAGCTTTCAGTAATGATAATTGAGTTGATGGAAGCCTATGAGATCATTAAGTGAAATAACAGGGATGGAAAAAACAATAAGGTCCAAAATTAAGCTTAGGAGGGTAACAATGATTAGTAGGTGTGCCTTGCATAAAAAATTTAGCAAAGGGAACCAACAAGAAAGTTTACACATGTAAGAGGAGAACCAGGAGACACCAGCATCATGAAAACAAGAGAAGAGAAAATCTAGGAGAAGATGGTGATTGACAGTGATAAAGATTGCAAAGAAAACAAGAAGGATGAAGATAGACAAAAGACCTCTAGATTTGTAATTAATAGATTCCTGGCGATTTTGGAGAGAGCAGTTTGAATTAAATAATGAAGCTGGAAGTCATATTATTGAGGGTGTAGAAGAGAGTGAGAGAATGGGTCATGGAGGCCCCTAGAATAAATAGCTTTCTCAAGTTTTCAGTACTGGTGTTGAAGAAATAAAATAAAGAACAATAGCTGCTGGAAATGGTAGGGTCAAATGAAGGTTTTTTAAGGAGTGAGAGAAAAAGATATATTTGTAGGTATTAGAAAAGGACACAGTAGATATATAGAGAGATTGAAGATTAGTAATAGTAGAGATGATTGATAATGGGGCAATCTGCTGAAGAAGGTAGGATATAGGATCAAATGTAAATGTAAAAGATTTTGCTTTCATAAGGAGAAAGGAAACTTCATATAATACAGATGTGTAGGAGGAGAAAGTAGAGGAAGATGCCTGAGTTTTGAGGAGAAGAAAAGAAATTAGAGATAACTCTTAATTCATGGTCTCAATTTTTCTTGGGTGAAATATGGAACAAGATCCTCAGTTAAGGTAGTTGAGGGATTTGGTCCTGTAGGAGCCTTAAGGGAAGACCAGTAGGTTTGCAATAGTCTCTGTAATTAACAGAATAGTAAATTGACTAGGGAAGTAGAAATGGATTGCTCTGGAAGAATTTGTTATGAGTAGATTGAGGAATTGAGAAGTTGGATTAATTGAGAGGGTTATCAATATGTATGCTGAAGTCCCCTAGAATTTCCTGATCCAATTTCTGCCTGTCTTAGGTGGCAATGGAGAAGGGAAAAAGAAAGATTATGAGCTAGATACCATATTCATTGTGGAAGATTCAAAGGAAGAGAGGCTCTGAGTAATATTGGTACATGGAGAACTTGGAGGTGGCAATGGGGAACAAGGAGTATTTCAAGTCCAACATCAGTGAATGAGGAAGAAGGGGAGATAACTGAGTAGTAATAATGAGTACTGTAGCCCTGATCATTTTCTTTGGAAAATCATCTTGATCTTGATAGCACAATACCTGACACATAATAGGTCCTTAAGAAATGCATGTTATCTTCCTGAGTGGCTCTTTGGATAGATTAAAAAAGGTGTCTTTCAGACCCCGTTGCTTTAGAGATAAAAATACAAGGTAGGAGATAATGGATCCACTTATACTAGACAGAGGCCATGTCATCAGGCAAGATCACAAAGAATGAAAGGAGGAGGGATGTCAAGTCAGACATACTGGGAACTTGAGTACATAGACCTAGTGCAGGGATATTTCATATAGTTCAACTGGCTTCTCAATAGCTGCTACCTCTGGGAGGCTCAGAAGTTCCTTTTAACTCTTAAGGAGTAAAGTACAGGGAAGAAGTAGAGTGCCTTCCATCAGTTATGGACACTTCAGGAAGTGGACCTTTTGTTTTCTTAGATAAACTCAATCTAAAGAAGAGACATTTGAATGATCTCTTCATAGGGAACAGAGCTATAAGTAGTCTGAGGATGAAATAGGGCTTTGTTTTACGGCATCAAAATAAATATATATGTATTTTACTTTATGGATGTGGAATTCAAGCTTGAAAAAGTTTTAATATCTGTCCAAATTCACAAAGGTAAGTAACAGAGGTGGGATTTGAACCTAGGTTCTCCAGCTACAAAGACAGAATGCTTTTGACTATCCTTTCATGCCTCCTAAAACACATTTTGCCATATTTTTCCTTGCCAGCTCTTAATGCTTTACAAACTGACCTCCTCATCTGCTTATATAGCTGTATAATGTATACTTATAAACCTTATAAATATACATGTTCTTTCACTTGGCTAGACTGTAACCTCTTTGATGGCAAGAACTATTTTCACTTTTGACTTTGTATCTCTAGCATCTATTACAGAGCCTGACAAATAGTAGGCATTTAATAAATGTTTATTAATTGATTGGTTGATGATAGTGAATAGTTTTTGCTTGAGATGGTGTTACAGAATCTGGGCATCCCTGATGTCTGGGCACCACTAATGAAGAGTTATTCTTTTCATCTTTCTCTATTCCAGCCTCACCTGGTTTGAATGAAATCTGTCATCTTTCCTCCTCAGATCTCTGAACAGACAGCATCACAGGAATGGAAATGATCTGGGGAAAGGGACAGCAGTTGAGTGCTATTGGTTTGAAAGCTTGTCAGACTAACAGCCTTTCTGCCACATGCCATCGATGGACAGCCAGATAGTTAAAACAGCAGAGCTTTCTAATTTAGGACTGTATTCCTGGTATTGATGCAGGGACCTCCCTTGCTCCATTTTATATCTTTGATTTACTGTGATGTTTACTGCCCATTAAGCAGTCAAGCCATACAGAAACATTTTGATGATCGACACAGAAAGCTAAAAAAAATGCCCCTAGCTTGCCCCTAGAAAGTCACAAAGACAATTGGAATAGAGAATTCCTACCCATAGCAGAGCTGACTGTTGAAACCTGGGTGCATATCTCAAAGAGTTAATTGCCAAAGTCCTAATTAAGCCTAGTCTTAAAAGAAGAATGCCTGCATGATCTTGGCAAGAAGCCCATAGAAAAAAAAAAAAAAGAAATATCTGTCACCGTCTCAGAGAACACAGTAATTAAGGTCTGAAATGCTTCCCAATCCAAGAATAAGAAGAGTTCAGAGTTAACTGTTTGAACAACATCTCTTCCTGAAATGGCCCTGTCACTGTATGCTTTGGAAGGACTTTCTTGTGGTGTTACTGTTTGCTTTGGAAAAGGAAGAAGAGTTCCTCTTAGTGATTGCCTGCTGGTGGGTGGTTTGGGTACTTTATCATCTTGGGTCATTTGGTACTTCCTTCTCGCTTACCCCTCATGCCTAATCAGTTGTTAAATCTGGGAGATTCTACTATGACATTTCTCTAGTTAGTCTCCTCCTCTATGGATAGGTCCAGTGACTTCCTTGTGTCCCTAGGATAAAATAAATGTAATCTCTGTTTGGCTTTAAAAATCCTCCATAATTTGACTTGCACTTCTCTTATTTTACCTCATATGAATCTCTTCCACACCATTCTCTATTTCATCAGACTCCCTGCTTGTTTTTCCTCAGATGGAACAATAAAGTTCCTATCTGCCTGGCCTTGTACAGTCTATCCTGGAATATTTTGTCTTTTCAAGTTGGATTTTAGAGTCCTTAACTTTTTTCATTGCTCAAGTAACTTCTACAGGAAACTCATTCCAATCACTATCCATTTACTAGCTCCCTCCATCCTGAAAATGATTCTGAATATATTTTGTTCCTGTTTAGATATGATGTATTTCCTTTCCACATTCCTCTCCCACCTTCACTGAATGTAATCTCTTTGAGAATAGGGCACACAAATATTTGTTAAATTAAAATGAAGTGAAAGAACATTAAATATGTCAAAAGACCTTGGTTCAAATCCCAGGCTCTGGTAGAGTGGTAAAATGGAAAAAGGGTAGTAGATTGGGATCAGGAAGACAAATTTAAATCTTGCCTCTTACAATATTTGGGTAATTTTTAGATAAGTCCCTTAACCTTTATGAGCCTGAGCTAAAAAGGGGTATAATAAGACTATTAGTACTTTTCTCACAGGGCTGTTGGAACACTTAGAGTCAATGATCTATGTAAGAAAAGTGCACTGCAAATCCAAGATGCTCTTAGGGGAAAAATTCATATCTTTTAATATTTTCATCAATTAAAGAAAGAGCAGCTTAATGAACTAGGTATGAAACTAAAATAGCTCTAAGAGAAAACATTTTCAAATCCTAATAAAACAAAAAAATACAAAGTCTGAAAATCAAAAATTTACAAAATGTTAACAATATTATTGAATTGTTAAAGTTAAAAGCTGTAAATTAATTTATAGCTTTAAAATAAATAATCAGCTAATCATCTAAAAAAAGTGAATGAGAGAAATCCAAATAGCCAGTGTCAAAAAAGGGAAGATTTAGAATACAAGAAGAATTAATAAAGGAAAATATTGGAAATGATTTTTCCCAATTACATGTCAGCAAATCTAATAATGAAATAGATAAATATTTACAAAAATATAAAATACCCAGTTAACAAGAACAATAATTTAAATAGCATAATCCCAGAAAAGAAATTGAACAATTCATAAATAAAATCCCAAAGAAAATAAATTCATTGCTACATGGATTTATATATGAATTCTATTAAGCTTACAAAGAACAATTAATTCTAACATTATGTGAACTGTTTGCAAAAATAGAAAAGAAAGATATTATGGCATTTTTCTGTAATATAAATATGGTCTTTATAACTAAGTTATGAAAGGAAAAACTAGAGAAAGAAAAATACAAACTAATAAACCTAATGGATATCAACTCAACACCATGAAATAAAATATTAACAGATTCTATAGCAACATATTCAAAAATTATGCAGGAGAAAAAATTTGGATTTTAGCCCTGCAGGGCAGAGTTGGTTTAATATTAGGAAAATCTGAAACCTAACAGCCTATACTAATAACAAAAATAATACAAATCACATGATTAGATAGAAAAATATTTTGATAGAACATACAACCCATTTAGAATAAATACATTTTCCTTAATATCTTTAATATCTTAAATAACACCTTTATTAAATCAAGAACCAGTAGGCAGACATGGAGAAACTATAGAGGTCTCCAGCCCAAGACTGGAATAAAATAAGAATTGTTAGTGTCATCATTATTAATTGATATAGTTATAGATATGCTGATTATAGCAAGAAGTCAAAAAGAAAAGAAATTGAGGCAATCACAAAAGGAATACACAAAAAAGAAAAAAATAGAGTAAGCAAAATTAGGAGTATAGTGTTTAATAAACTCAAAGACCTCAAATACTGGGATAAAAATCACTATTAGAAGAAAACTATGGAAAACTGAAAAGGAGTCAGGCAAAAATTAGAGTAGACTTCTATATGTCACACAATAGCACAGAATGTACGCATTGCCAAAGTACAAAGAATCACATTATAAACAAATGAGAGAAGGGAGGGAAAAACCATTTGCCACTATGTGGAGTAGGAGAATTAACGATTAAACAAGGAATAGAGAAGATTGTAGGAAATAAAATGGATATTTTTGATTACATGCAATTTACAAACTTCTTCACATATAAAATCAATGCATTTAAAATTAGAAGGGAGAACATTTATGATATACTGAGAAAAACAACTGTAAGAAGCTTCTCTGGTAAAGGTCTGATATCCAAGATATAGGCTCATAAAAGCACAGATTTAAAGCTAGAAGAGATATTTGTATCCATAGAGTCTAACCATTTCATTTTACAAATGAGAAAAATGAGGTACAGAGAGGGTTAAAGACTTGGTCAGGGTTATAACAGTGTCTGACTTGAACCTAAGACTTCTTTACTCCAGGTTTATTCTCTGTCACATGAAGTTGACTTTGGGAGCATATGTAGGAAATTGATTCAAATATATAATAACAGGAAACATTTACTAACAGATTCATGGCCAAATGATACACAGGCAGTTCTCAAAGGAAAAAAAGAAAGCTTATTAACAGCAATATGAGAAACACTTCAAATCTTAGTAAAAGAAACAAATTAAAAGAATTGAAATTCCTTTTTATCCCTAGCCTCCCAAAATTGTCAAAAATGACTTAAAAAGGGAATGTAAAAATATTTGAGAGTCAATAAAAGTACTGTTATTTGCTCTCTTGGAGCTATGATTTGGTTCAGTGATTCTAGAAAGTAATTTGGAACTATACGCCCAAATTCATTAAATTGTGTATAGCCTTTGCCACAAAGATTGTACTACAAGGTCTATCTCAAAGAGAAGGAGGACAGACCCATATGTGAAAACATATGTATAGCATAACTTATTATAGTAGCAAAAGACTAAGGGGTTTCCCATCATTTGGGGAAATGGACAAATTATTATATATGAATGTAATGGAATATCATTGTATTATAACAAATGATGAGAGGGATGGATTTAGAGCAACTTGGAAAGATTTCCATGAATTAATTCAGAGTGAAATGAGTAAAACCAGGAGAACAATTCACCATAGGAATTAAGGGTCAGATAGTAGTTTCACACACTCATATCTATAAGACAAAAGGTTTTACTTATGTTAACGTTTGATAATCTGCAATAAAATTTAGACTTTATCCTGATGAATGAATTAGAACATTGTAAGGAATGTAAAGATGAGTGAAGTAAAACTTTGTAAAGAAAACAAACTTTTTAAAAACTTGAGAACATTGAACAATTCAAAAAACAAACATGATTATTCTGAAAAAGGAGGCTTAAAATGTAGGGAAAGAAAGCAATGGAATGTGAACATTTATGCCTCAGAAATTGGCAAATACTATAAGTCAGGTTATTGTTTGTTGAATGTTTAGACTTAAGAAAATGATGGAGAATTTGTTAATAATGCAGACTAAGTTATTATATGTGCACATATTTCCCCAGAGAGCTGCTTGTTAAACATTTACCAGCATATCAATAGCCATGAACAAGAAAAAGCTAGAGGCAGATATGTGTGTGTATGTATAAGTGTGTGTGTGTGTGTGTGTATGTGTGTGTGAAATAGAAAGGAAGAAGAAAGAAGAGAAAAAGAAGAAGAAAATGGAAAGGAAGTGGGGGTGGAGGTTGAGGAGGAGGAAGAGGAAGAGGAGAAGGAAATGGAAAAGGAGAAGGAGGAGAGGAGGAGAGTGGGGAGGTGAGAGGAGCTACTGAGAGTGATGCAAAAAAAGAGGGAAAGAAAAATGAATCATTGAAAAGAGTGAACAGAAGGAGCTTCAGAGGAGACACAGCAAGACAGCTTTGAACTTAGCAGGTTAATTTGTAAGGTACCTTAAAAAAAACTGCTTAGAGTAGAGATTTATGATTTCATTTAACATTCTAATTCTGTTCTTGGCATTGAGAAATTATTGTTTGTTGATATTCATGAAGTTGAGAATAACAAAATATAGGAAATTAAATATTGTTTTGTAAACTCTAAAGCATAGAATAGCTTATAATCACTAGCTTTGTTACCTTAGCTAAGTCATATGATTTCTCTCAGTCTCAATTTTCTTCATTGGTAAATGAAAAAGTTGGCCTAAATTAACTTAAAACTCTTTAAACTACTAAATTCTGTCAGGCTGCTTTGGTTGAAGCTTGTGTGTTTGTTACATCTGTCATAATTGAAAGTTAGTGGATTAATGTCTGTAGCAGGAAAGATCAATTAGCAAAATGATCTTGTTAAGCCTTCTATATTTTGAACCTAATAATTTGCTTGATTTGAGTAAGATACCCTGCCTTCATCAGTCACCAGTCTCCATGATCAAATGAATATGTCTTTGAATTCTGAGTATTTATCTGGGTTTCATTTACAAATCTTTCATTTTACCATAGGGATTCAGGGTCAAATAATAGTTTCATACACTGACATCTATAACTAAAACAAAAGATTTTACTTGTGTTACAGATAATAGTTTTTCATAATAGAAATGCAGACTTTATCCTGATGAGTAAATGAAGTGATTTTGAACATTAGCAGATATTGTATTTCATCTTTTTCAGTGCATCAAACATGTAACCCCTGAATGCAAATATTGAAATTGCACTTCCTATTTACTGATAAAAGATAACAACATTTTCAAATCTTCATGTTTTTGTTTTCACATACTTTTATTCAATATGTTATTCACTTATATGGTCATATAATTATTAGGATGAGGCAGCTAGGTTGCATAGCGGATAGAGTGCCAGGCTTGGAATCAGGAAGATCTGACTTTCAATTCAGTCTCAGATACTTGTGTTAGCTGTGTGACCCTGGACAAGTGACTTGACTCTGCTCATCTCAGTATCCTGATCTGTAAAATGAGTTGGAGAAAGAAATGGCAAACCACTCCATTATCTTTGCCAAGAAAACCTCAAATGGAGTCACAAAGAGTCAGATGTGACTGAACAACAATTATTAGTATTTTTTTTTTTGCAATGGTAAAGTAAGTTGTTTAATATTTTAAAAATTGATGTCTACCTTGAAATCTTTCTTCAGAAATACTTCTCACATTAGTCTCCTTCTTTCCATTTACACAACCTCTACCTTAATTTAGTCTCTTTAGGCTACCTTATTAGCCTCCAGGAATACAGTGTAACATATTAGGTATTAGTCTGAGCTTTAGTTAGTTTAGCCTCAAATTTGCTGTGTGACTTTTGGTAGCTTACTTAATCTCTCTGCTCTCTCTGTGTTAAGGGGAAAATATAGTATATCCAAAGGAATTTGATTCAATTGGTATGGAGGGAGTGAGTGCTTGTCTCTCAGTTTTTAGTTGCAATTGACTTAGTATTTTAGAAAGCAGCTAAATGGCCTGAAGGAGATAAGGACCTTCTCAAAATGTTTGTCTTATAACCTAAGAATGATGTTTTCAGGGAGGATGTGGCACATGGTGTCTTACACTAGTTGAGGCAAAGCTTTCATAGACTTTGGTTGACTAAGAAATATACTGTGTTTTCACTCATTCCTTCTACTGTTACACCTTATAACGGCTTCTTTTGTGTTTGGTAAAGAAAGATAAAGGTAAAACATTTGTCCATTTTGTGTGTCTTAGACTGATGCTCCCCTCCCCTTTCTCTTCCCTTATCTCCCTCCCTAAGATCAAATTTTACTGTTTTTTTTTTTTTTTTTTTGGTACTTCCATAATCCTGACTCAAAGTATAGAGTGATACTTTTTAAGACCTATTCATTTACTCATGTAATACATGTCCTATTCAGAAAGGTCATACAGTTTAAAGAAATTTAGGTAGTCAGTCAACCGAGACCATGAACCTTTCTGTATTTCCTCACTAGTCTCTGTTACGTTCCTGTTATGATCCAACACTCTTTGGAGAAATGATGCCCTCTGGCACAGTATTTTCACTGTCATAAGAGTTTAGTTTCTTGTGATCTCAGTGGTATTTAAAAATAAGCTCTGAACTACATGTTTAGCCAAAGCTATGGGAACATGGATGTCAAGTCCATTAATCATGGATAAAAAAAAATTCTCTGGGTTGGAATGTCAACTGGGGAGTAGCTATGCCCTACATTGTAAAATATATTCAAAAGACCTCCCAATTAGGTCAGCTTGTCCTTCTACCCTAAAATCCCTCTCTATCTCTGTGTCTGTCTGTCTGTCTGCCTCTGTCTGTCTGTCTGTCTGTCTCTGTCTCTTTCCCTCTCCCTTTCTCTTTCCCTCCCTCTCCATTCTTTCTCTTTTTTTCCTCCCTTTATAACTAGTAGTTATAGCTATAATCCTTACCACATTCTGGGGTATGTAAGGATAGTGGACATAAACCTAGTCACAAGCAACTTCTTTAGAAGTATGTAATTCTGGGGTTATTAATTTTTGTGTGTGTTGTGGATACACACACAATAGTCTAGTGAAGTCTATGGATCCCTTCTCACAATAATGTTTTAAAATATATAAAATAAAATGCATTGTATTGTATCAATTATATCAAAATACCATTATAAAATATTATAAAAACTAGTTTACTTATCCTAAGTTAAAACCCTGATTTAACCCACAGTCATCATTTATACCACAATCACTAAAATAGTAATATAAAATCACATGTCTTCTTCATTAAATGGAAAATATCTTAGAGTCATTTAAAAGAGCCTAACAATGTCCATTTATGCCTAAACAATTGGCTCTAGATGGTTTTAGGAGAAAGAAAAAAAGTAAGCAAAACCGTGTTCATTTCTGATTATGTGAAGGCTCTGGGAAGGAGTTTTGAATTGCACCCATCAAAAGTGATAGGATAGGGAATGGGATGCGAGCGTTCTGAGATCATGTCCGAAATGGAGACACATTAACAACTAGCTATTTGGAAATGGTAAATAGCCATGTATGAATTCGCAGTGTAAATGCACATTGCTACAAAATAATGTACATTTAGAACCTGTAAATTGCTAAAGACTTAGGAGGCTGCTTCTCGTCCCTGGCAGATGTTCCTCACATCCCTCAGTGCTCCAGGCAGCTTTCAGAGAAAGGGATTGCTTCTGTAGAGAAGCAGTATAAAGGTTTTAAAAGAAAAAAAATAAAACTGCAGTGGCTTTCAAATGATATACATTTGAAGGACTGCCTTAGTTCTGAGGTAAAATGCTGCTATTGTTGGACTGCAGTTAAAAATGATACAATTTGTATGGGGTTAGATAACCTGAATTAAGAGGAGAGAATTGGGGATGTAAGAGGCCTTGCTGAAATTCACATGATGTCATTCTCTTTAGCTGAGAGCATGCACAATGGTCAAAGAGGAGAGCCAAGACGTCCACCTGCCAAAAAACGAATAGGAAGATTGGCTAGCAGGTTAATGTCTTAGTACTATGTTGTTAGAAGGCTGTATTGTGTGTAAAAATGAGGATGCAAACTCTGAGTCAAGAAAACCTAGCACTTATGTTGCATCCTAGCCCTTATGCAGCCCTTAGATAGCTCCACTCCCCATCCTCTAGTCTGGATTGATGGTGTGTGCTTTTCTTGCTCTGGAACAGTTTTCCTAAGGACAAAAATTCTTAGTTAAAGTTCCATTTCCTATAGCTGTAGAATGGAGTGGTAGTAGTGGTGGTGGTGCACCATAAATGTGGGTAATAACAACCACAGCAACAGTGCTAGCTGGTATTTATCTAGTACCTACTGTGTGCCAAGCACTATACTATTTTCAATTATTATCTCATTTGATCCTCACAACTTTTGTAGTTAGTAACTATTATTATCACCATTTTACAGATGAGGAAACTGAAGGAAGCAGAGATTGAGTGAATTTCCCACTAGGTCAAACAACTAGTAAGTGTCCAGATTTGATTCAACTCTTCCTCATTTCAGTCTCAGCACTCTATTCACTGTTTCTGGATTGGGGAAGGGGAGTACTTTAATTTCATCAAAATCCATTTCCTTTGTAACTTTACATATTTTATTTTATGCAGTTAAAAATATTTTTCCAATAAGGGATCCACAGACTTCATTACAAGGCCATAGTGTTTCATGGCACAATGAATGTCCACGGTAAAAAATAAATAGATAAATTGGCTGTTTCCTTTCCTCCAAACTAAAAATGCTTTCTTCTTTAGCTGATTTCAATATATCCCTTTAGCAATTCTAATTTTTAAATTGTGTAATATTTAACTTTGTTATTTTCCTTTACTGGATCATAAGATTCTTGAGGTCAGAGATCAAGGAATATAGGATCATTGCATCCCCACATTGAAAGTAGCCTCAGAGGTCAGTTAGATTTGTCTCCAAGGAGGAAAGTCTTCCTTTTCATTAGATATAGGTTAAGTACAAGAGAAAACAAAACAAAGTAAAGCAAACAGACAAAAGTGACAAAAACTTCTTAATAATTAAAGCTGTCTAGAAAGGGAATGAACTGCCTCAGGGTGGGTGTTCAAGGGAGCATAAAGATCTTGAAGGGAAAACTGCATGACTACTCATTGGAGGCATTGTCATGCACAAAGTCCTTTTTAAATTCAGATTGCATTTAATGACCTTCAAGGTCCCTTCTAGTTTGAGAATTCTGTAACTGTCCTCAACACTTCAGTCCTTACTACATTGAAACCGAAGGGAAATAGTATCTTCTATGAGCCATTCACTGTTCTAAGTGCCTTTAATTTTTTTCTCTCTCTCTCATTTCATCCTCATAACAATCTTATGAAGTAGATGCTATTATTAGCCCCATTTTATAATTGAAGAAACTGAGGCAAACAGAAGTTAAGTGACTTGCCTGGGGTAAGAAAATGCTTGAGGTCATATTTGAATTCCGGGGTTCTTGTTTTCAGGCCTAATACTCTACACTCACTACTCCACAGAGTGCCTGTAAGCACCATGGACAGAGCTGGTGCTTAAGAGTTTTTCCAGGCATTGACCTAGTAAGGAATTGTGAGATTCTTTTTATTAAATCAAATTTGTCACTCAACACCTCAATTTAATTTTCTGGACTTACAAGGAGACTTTTTCATTTTTTTATTAAATGAAATATGTAGAGATTGCAACATCCCTCTGTGCTATTTGTTTACTATATATAAAAATAAGGCATTAGATTCCCTAGCTCAAAATATCCCTTTAAAGGATTCCTCTCCAAAAAGGTGTCTCCTGGGCATGTATGAAATCACACATGATTCCTTAAAATATACAATAGGGATATGATTGTTAGATGCCCTAATTTATGTCTTGATATTAATTCAGCACAGAGTTCAAATTGAAGAAGGATTCCTTATAAATGATGAGGGTCTCTAAATGTTCCAGTTTATGAATGAAATTGTGATTGTGTCAAGCTCCTGGGACATTGCAGAACATCCTAAATGTAAAGCATAATCAACCAAAAAAATTTGGTGTGAACATCACAAGAAAAATTAAGCAAATGAAGGGTGCCTGTTATCTAGACTGCTGTGATGTATGAAGTTGAATGAACAATGTATGTAGGCAGTTGAATTGAATAATGGACAGAATGTTAGGCTTGGATTCACAAAAATCTCAGTTTGAATCCTCCCTTAGATATTTACTAGTTGTATGACTCTGGGCTCATATGTAAAATGATGATAATAACATTTATTTCCTAGTGTCAGTTTGAAAATCAAATGTGATTTTATATACATATAAATAAATATCTGTATGTATATATATATATATATATACATATATACATATATATAATATACATATGTAGGCACATATGTAATATAAAGTACTATGCAAACTTTAGAGAACAATATAAATATTAGTTATTGCTATTATAGTATTACTACTACTTCTACAACTCCTCCTCTTCCTTTTCCTCATGTATCAGCATATATACTTGGGAAAGACACTACAAATGCACATTGAATTGGCCCAAGAATTGAACAGAGGGGGAGAACAGGCTGGATTACCTTTGATAAACTGTAAGCTTTTTTTTTTTTTAATAACATCAAACCTCTACCTGAAACAAGAGCTTATCTTTTTTAATAAGACTATTCTTCCAGTGACCTTTTAAGACTGAGTCATGTAGTTGGTAACTGTAATCTCTGAAAAGTCAAAACTGAGAATCACTCAAAAGGAAATGGAGAGACATAGTGGATATAAGTGAGATGAAAAACATTAAAAGCAAGGAACTATGAATGAAAAGTGGTATGATGAAAGATGTCAAAGAAATGTGTGGAAGAAGGCAGAGATGGATTGATCCTAAAGTGAGAGCAAGGAATATATAGGGAAAACCTCTATGGTCTCTTGGTATCCCTTTGATATCAAGAAAAGTAGCAGAAAGTCTCTGATACGTTAGGTGGATCCACATAGAGAACTTATGGGAAAATATAAATAAAAGTTTCATAGAATGGGTGGATATATAGAGGTTGTGATCTACTTCTTTCTAGGGAGGACCTACATTGATGAAATCACACGTGAATTAACACATTGAAGTACTGGAGGACAAATATATTTAAACTCTGATAATACATGTGTACCATCCCTATCCTTGATCAGCCTTCTAATGCCACCCTAGTCCAAGAGATTCCATATTGGTAGAGTAAAATATAGGATATCATTTGTTATCATTTAACAAATGTTATTTGAATTAATAGTAAAGCAAGACTGCTTTGCATACAGTGACCCTGCTGGATCTGGATACTGAGATCAGCCTTTGCTTGACCTCAAGACCTCAGAAATTTTATTCTTTGATTTGCTAAATTAATTTTTTATTTGTAATCTCAGATTTTGCTGACCTCTGAGAACTCTCCAAGTGAAAGCTCTAAGAGTTCATTTTAGTGCAGGGACAACCCTGTGGAGCCCTATGAATGATGGTGCTGCCTAATAGTTTATATTTTAGAATCGTATTTCAAAGGTCATAAGTTCAAGTTCCATTAGAGTTGTACTTATGATAAAATTTTAAGGTTTTTTTTTTAATCACTGCTTTAGAAGTTCATAAAATGATCTAAGACACAGAACATTTCCTATATTAGAGGTGGGGAAAACCCTGAGTTATAGAAAGGAAATTGATATGTTATCTACATGTAATATATGGATTTATAAAGTGCCTTAAGTTTTGCTAAACACTTTAAGTACATCATATTATTTGAATATTATAGAAATCCTACGAGGTAAATATAAGGTTTTGTTTTGATTTGTTCATTTATTTATTTAGTCACTCATTTGTTTATTTATTTGTTGGTTTGGATCTGCAATTCTCTCTTTTATATAGTGGAGTGTGCTCAGGGTGCTAAGAAATTGAGTGACTTGATGAGGATCACATAGTCAGTATTTATTAGAGCCAGGACTGGAATGCAAGGCTTCTTGATTACAAGGCTATTCTTTTTTTATTATTAATAGTTTTTATTTACCAGATATATGCATGGGTAATTTTACAACATTGACAATTGCCAAACCTTTTGTTCTAATTTTCCCCTCCTTACCCCCACCCGTATGTCAAGTTGACCAATACATGTTAAATATGTTAAAGTATAAATTAAATACAATATATGTATACATGTCCAAACATGTTTTGCTGTATAAAAAGAATCAGACTTTGAAATAGTGTACAATTAGACAAGGCTATTCTTCTGATCAATATGCTATCCTCCCTTTATTTACATAATATTATTTGCAATATTATCCTTATTTTATTGATGAGGAGCTACTTCCTTATAGAGATGAAGTAATTAGTCCATGCTCAAAAAGTAAGTGTTTGCAGGGGGAGTTGAACCCAGTTTTTCTTCATTATAAGGCTGGTACTCTGTCCTAACTGCTATCTCTAATAGCTCAATAGGATTTTGGTAGCTGTGACCCACCAAAGTCTCATTCTGTACTCATCTCATTAAACTTCCATTGATCCCAAAGGCACATTAGATGGGGGATTCTTGTTTAGGTACATTTTGTACTTAATGGCCTCTGAGGGTCTTTCCACCTCTGTAATCCCATGATTTCAGGACAGAAAACCAAGAAGGCATGCCTCTGATCTCCAGATGATTGATATATTTTACAACTTAGTATTAAAAAATGTTATTAAAAGGACTAAATGGGGTGTGATTAATATATGCCCTTGAGAGTTGTATCCACAATCATATTAACATTTCTAATGCATGCTCACTTATGACTGTTTTTTTTTTTTTTTTTTTTTTATGACATCTTGAAGTCAGCTTGGAGATATCACGGGCTTTGTTTTATTTATTTAATTATTGACTTTTGTCTCTCTTTGTTAAATGTGAACCTCAATTATGGTAAGTACTGAGACATTCATGTTCAAAGGAAACTATTTATCAAAATAATAATAGTTCGTACAGGAATTTGCAGTTTACAAGGCTTTTCACATTCATTATTTCATTTGGGCATCCTAACAACCTGATAATGCAGATAGCAATTAAATAAATAAATAAATTGGTATACTAGATATTTTATATCTGAAAATGGCAAAGATTATCAGAGAGCATAAGTGACTTGTCTAGTAAGTGATCAAAGCAGTGAGAAAACTGAGTCAGAAGGGACCTTTCAGCTAGTGCTGCATGCTTGATAGAATGCTGGACCTAGGAAGACCTGGATTTTTTTTTAATTTAAATTTTATTTTATTTTATAATTATAACTTTTTTTGACAGTACATATGCATGGGTAATTTTTACAACATTATCCCTTGCACTTACTTCTGTTCAGATTTTTTCCCTTCCTCCCCCAACCCCCTCCCCCAGATGGCAGGCAGTCTTATACATGTTAAATATATTACAATATATTCTAGATACAATATATGTGTGTAGAACTGAATTTCTTGTTGCACAGAAAGAATTGGATTCAGAAGGTAAAAATAACAGTTTACACTCATTTACCAGTGTTCCTTTTCTGGATGTAGCTGATTCTGTCCATCATTAATCAATTGGAATTGGATTAGCTCTTCTCTATGTTGAAGATATCCACTTCCATCAGCATACATCCTCATACAGTATCATTGTTGAAGTGTATAATGATCTTCTGGTTCTGCTCGTTTCACTCAGCATCAGTTGATTTAAGTCTCTCCAGGCCTCTCTGTATTCCTCCTGTTGGTCATTTCTTACAGAGCAATAATATTCCATAACATTCATATACCATAATTTACCCAACCATTCTCCAATTGATGGACATCCATTCATCTTCCAGCTTCTAGCCACTATGAAAAGGGCTGCCACAAACATTTTGGCACATACAGGTCCCTTTCCCTTCTTTAGTATTTCCTTGGGATATAAGCCCAGTAGTAGTATGGCTGGGTCAAAGGGTATGCACAGTTTTATAACTTTTTGGACATAATTCCAGATTGCTCTCCAGAATGGTTGGATTCTTTCACAACTCCACCAACAATGCATCAGTGTCCCAGTTTTCCCACAGCCCCTCCAACATTCATCGTTATTTGTTCCTGTCATCTTAGCCAATCTGACAGGCGTGTAATGATATCTCAGAGTTGTCTTAATTTGCATTTCTCTGATCAATAGTGATTTGGAACACTCTTTCATATGAGTGGAAATAGTTTTAATTTCATCATCTGAAAATTGTCTGTTCATATCCTTTGACCATTTATCAATTGGAGAATGGCTTGATTTCTTATAAATTAAAGTCAATTCTCTGTATATTTTGGAGATGAGGCCTTTATCAGAACCTTTAACTGTAAAAATGTTTTCCCAATTTGTTAGGAAGACCTGGATTTAAGCTTTGGGTGGTTCTCTAGAATAGGGTCACCAATGGTCAAAAAAGAGTGCTTGAAAATCTCCAGAGGGGGTTATTCACAGCAATCAGTACTATTATAATCAAACCTAAAGCTGAGATGAATGGAACAATATTAATTACATTCAAAATAAATCCACCTTACCAAGAACTCAAACTCTCCAAGTTCCTTGGAATGAAAAGATTTCAGAATGTAGAGATTTAGAAAAAGAGAATTATATGGAAACAACAGACTAAGTACCAAGGATGCTTTCAGTAAGACTTCAAGAGTGAATTTATTTCTTAATATTTTATTCAGCTAGAAAAAAAAGAATAGTAAGATTATAACTTGGCCTAAAGCAACTTTTATTTGAGTCACATTGAAAAAAATAAAAAGAATGGTGATAATAATAACTCTCTTAAAACTTACCCCAAAGTCAAGGTGGTGGGAATGTGCATAATTGCTGCTTAAGGGAGTGCTCGTCAGTATAACATACAGTGAAAGATTGTATGCTTAAAGATTGTTGTGAAGTGAAATCTAGTAGGAACTCGGAAGTACTGGCCACTTAGAGGCTGTCAATATCACTGATTGGGTTATCATAGTAGCTTGTGTTTCAGGATAGAACTTTAGGTTGTCCCTACTTGGAACTATGATCATGATCAGTTTAATAATGAAGGGTGGAGAAATAAATGACTCTTTTTATTCTGTTACATAAAAAGGACAGAATATAGGAAAATGAATCAGAAATGTATCATAGTACTCTATGTGCTAAAATCTTTGGTATAAAAAGATACTACTAAATACTACTAATCCCACTAAAATCCACAAAAAGTAAATGTATATGAAATAGATTAAAGATAAGAATGCCTTATTATGTTTCAATGTACTAGGATGACTGGAGATAGCCATGGATACAGTAGGAGACCTTGAACTTTTCTTTACTTTATTTTCCTTTTCTTTCTCCTTGTCTTTCTTTTTTTTTTTCCTACTTACTTTTATTCTTGCCTGGCTTTTTCCCTTTCCTCTGTCAACATAAGGTATCATACCCTTATCTTCGAGTGCTCTACCCTGAAACCTTGCAAGATATCTGGGTTTGAACCATGCATTAATCCCAAATCATCCTATCTGTCACTGATTGACTAACAATTTGTCTCAGGCCAAGCTTCACTTGGTCATTGTTTGGGCCCTGATTGGCTCAGAGTGAATACAAATCGCAATTTCTTCTGCTTTGGCAGAAAACCTGAGGCTCTTCGCCTCCCACATCTCTATCTATCCATCCATCTATCTATCTATCTGACATCTCTTTATCTCACTATATATATTGCCTCATTTCTTACTTGGCTTTAATCACTGATTGGGCATTGTCTTAGTCAAACTGAGACTTAAGGCTATGATCTCCCATTGTATCCAGACCTATCTCTAGACATCTTGATCTATATCTTGCCACTGGACCCAGATGGCTCTGGAGGAAAAAGTGAGGGAGGTGACCTTGCCCATTCCTCTCTCACTTAAATCCAACTCACTTGCATATCATGGCATCACCTCCCTGAAGTCATGGTCCTTTTTGAGAACTAAGGACAAACAACTATGTATAAATAGGCCATGTTTCACATAAGGATGCTTGGGAAAAGGACCATAGTTTTCTGAGAAAGGCAGACTTGCTTACTCACTTAGGAGGCTCTTTCTGTAACCTGTACTGAATGTTAAATATGTAGCTGCTGATTGATTGATCAGATTCCTCTCTCAGGGCAGGTTCCTTGAGTAGGCTGAGGTGAAAGCATGAAAATGATGGGCATTGGATGGTGCAAAAGAACAAAGAAGGTACAAAGGGAATCCCAGGGCAATGACAATGTAATCCCTCCACTTGACCATTTAGCCAGGCCGGGTCTTTCTGCCTCAGTTTAGGCCGGATTTAGAGGTAGTCTCATGCAAGGTTATCTTTGTGAGTGGGTGAGATTTCTATGTACCATCTTGCTCTTACAGACACATCACAGTGAGCAGACACTTCTGGGTCTGGGAAGAAAGGTTTGGGTAGGAGACAAGGGGATAAGAGTTATTCAGTTATAGTGACTTCTACCACAAACAGCCTGGAGTGGGGCCTGGAGCGTGTTCCTACCTATGAGAAAGAGGATGAACTGAGGACACAGTGGGAAACCTTGATGCTGAATGCAGAGGTCTCTCTGGGTTCATTGTTCCCTTTCTCTGATTTTCCATACCTTTTATATATTTTTTCCTCTCCTAATTAAGATATACAGATGTTGAGAGCTTCTAGGATAATGATGTAACCATAGTCCTTTCATGAATGAATGCGTGTCCTCATGTTTTTAAAGAAAAGAATCTTTAAGGGCAGGTTTGTATTGTTAGAAGTAGGTCCAAAGAAAAGTACCAATGACAACTGGTTAATACAGAGAGCATGTGAATGCTGGTAATGGTTAAATGACTGTAAATAGAACTTGTTTATTAAAATAATGTAGTGATTTTATCCCTTCATTCTTGATATCTCTTAGCGCCTGACATTATGCTGGGAAGGTTTCCATGGGAACAGCATGTACTGTTCCTTTCATTTGACCTTAAGGCCGAGCCCTGCTGTTGCAGTGAAAATTCTGAGAAGCACCTCCACTTTTATTAAAAACAAAAAATACACAATCTATGCAAAAAGTAAAAACAGAAAAAAAGTGCAGAAAATCCATAGATTATATTGCAGAAAATAAAGGGATGCGTATGAGATTTTCATTAAGAGGGAATCAAGAAACAATTTACTTTACTGGAGGTGGAGAATACCTGTCATATCTTTCTTCTAAATTACCTTAGAATTGATCCTTTGGAGCCTTGCTTAACATCTGGCCCTTTCATTTCTAATTCAATATATTTCGCTATTTTTAGTTATATGGAAGTACCTGTTTTCTCTGATTTAAGAATTTGCTTCTTTGTGACAAGAACATAGACACTCCAATTCTTGATTTTACACATACTTTGTGTATTTAACAAAAGACAGTTAAACTCAGGGTAAGATTGCCAGAATCATTCGGCATCAATAGGAAACCACTAGGTGGCTGTCCTGTGTCTAGGGCACTGATGACTTCAGTATAAAAGAGAATATCTCTGTGTTGGAGTCACAAGCCTCGGGCCAAATTCTCCATCTCTCTCTCTCTCACAGCCTATATCTCTGCTGTGCACCTGGAGCTCTTGTTAATTTCCAACCAAACCTCACGCATAAAATAGAGATGTGGGAGAGATAATAGGATTTGAAACTGGACTAGTATTATCATGACCATTGGCTTAAATGATTTGGGTGCAGAGGAAGCTGCGTTGGTCTTTGCAGCCTGGTACCAATGTGGAATCCTGGAAGATGACAAAATGTTTCCTGCTTCTTAGCTAACATTTGTACATTTTTGCTTACCATAAGACCCGCCTCTTACACGAAACAGCAACAATATAGAGACAAACTATTTATTTTTGACTAGAATCCTTTGGCATCTTTAGAGACTTTAGAATTCAGAGTTTGAATAGACCTTAAAGATCATTTCATCCTTTCTTGCCCCACATTGTCCCATTCCCCTTTATTTAATAGATGTAGAGAATTTGAGGTCTTGCCCAGGTCTCTGTGGCAGAGCCAAAATCTGAACCCAAATTCATCTAATCTTTCGCATTCTTCCACTACAACTCATGGCTGGATTTTGGAGCTTCAAAGGAAGTGGCAAATTCTGAAATTATGAGTAAGGTACGGTGACTGAGGCAGGTGGAATAAAAAGCATAGAAGTTTGGTTTGAGCTGTCATTTTGCTAACTTCTCTTGAGATTCTATATGCCCAGTGGTGTTTTAAATCCTTTCATAACCTACTTCACCTGGTTCAAATGAGAGAATATAGAAAAAGCTATAGAAATCCCAGTTATAAGAAGTCACTGGTGACTATTTAGAGATTTAGGGAAGGATATGGTGCCAGATCAAGCAGCCTTAAAGTGGCCCCCTCCAGACCTTTCTGGGCATGAGGGAGTTGAGTACAGTCAGGCTTTAGGACTGACCACTTAATGTGTCAGCAGGAGTCTGGGAGCATGTGCCTGCGTGCCTGTCCTCTTTATTTGCAATTGCAAGTCAGTCCAAGAACCTTTTTTCACTGCTCTGGGGAAAACTAATTCCTTTTTACTCCACTTCCCCCTCCTTCTGTCCCTGTTTAGCATCTACCAGATTCCTGTCACTCATTCAGGCCTGAGATTGATCCCTAACACCATCAGTGTCTCTGAATCCACTGGCCTACTAAGTATTTATTGAAACAAATGTCTAGATCATAAGCAAAATGAATCTGAGAATGGAAGAGAAAAAATTATCTCATAAGTAGTAATAAAGAAGAATCTGGAAACCATATTGATGGTTAGGGACAAGACCCCAAAAAATCCTACATAAAGATTTTTTTGGTATTCCTGGGAGAAATGCTAAAATTCATCTGGCAACTTGGGTCACTTCTGAATCTCATACCCCTGAGATCTTGAAGGCTTTTAGAATAAAAAACCGTTCAGTTTAATATAACAGGAATTGTTCTTACACTGATGGGAAGGGAGATAGATTTTTGGTAAACTGCCCAACACAACTAAATATACACATATGTATACATACAAAACATGTACACATTCACAGTATACTTAATATATACACATACACATATAACACAATACAAGTACACATATACAACAAAAACACATTCATATAGTATATTCATTATGTATGTACATGTACATGCATATGCAATGTGCATGTGAAATGTACACAGGTACATGTGCATATATTTTCTTTGCCTCTGCCTGCCTATCTTTAACCTCTTTTCTTCCCTTCTTATTCTTTCTCACCTGTAATTTTTTGGCATAGTGTCCTCTGACAACCCTTCTAGTCAGTATAATAATTCAGTTCTTAAATAGTCAGTTAAAGTGGCAATAGCAGGAAGTAAGATTGCAAAGGGGAGGCTATAAGTCACATACAAATTGTCCCAAAGATCAAAGGAGCATAATTTGAAAACTATATTGTATATTCACCCAACATCACATCCTGGTAATATGTGCTAAATCAGGGGAGGCCATCTAGGTTTTGTTGTCAGGGCCTTTTTATTCTATGACATGTAAATCTCAGATAAGTTCCAGACATCTACTATAAGAGCAACAGAACATCAAATGTTACTGATAACTTTGAGATGACGTTAATTTTAAAGTTTTACTGACAACTTTGAGATGATTTGTTAATGAACTAACTTCAAGGTGGCACAAATAAGAGTCTGTCTCCCACTAAGGTCTTATAAATATGAGGTGTCAAACTCCTTTCCCTTGTCCCCAACCCTCAAATCTCTTCCATTGCCATCCAGTCTATGCTATCAAGTGCTAGAAAATTTAATTCATGATTATGGGAGTGGTTCTCTCCCCCTTCTCATTTTTACTCACATTGTCTGCCTTACTTTACCATCCCATCCATGTCCCTATACCGTCTGCCTCTGCACTCCTTTTCACTGCTTGTTTCTCTATTTTTTCTGTTGTTTGCCCTTATACCCTCTCTGAGCTTTGCATTCTAGCTGGCTGTCTATCTAGTATGACATATTGACACATGTGCACGCACATGTTTCCTCAAAAAGACTGAATTAATGGTTTATTATGATATATATGAAGTTCTGTACTTCCAGACTTCAGCTGTTATTTGGAGGAAGCCAGGGAAAGCAGGGGACAGAGATGAAGAGGAAGGGAATTTGGGGCATGAGGGACAACTAGGGAAAATTATTGGAGCAGAGAGATGGAGTGTCTCGTTTGATGAACAACAAAGAGTCTGGTGTCACTAGAATCAAAATTAAGTATGTGGGGAGGGTACAAGATGGAAGAAAACTGAGAAGATGAATGTGGGAAGCTAGGTTATCAAAGTCTTTGAATGTCAAATGGAGAACTTTATTTTTAATCCTGGAGGTGATAGGGAGAAACTGGAATTTATTTAGTAAGGGATGGGGAGTGACATGATCAGACCTTAATTTTATGGAATGTTGAATGTAGAATGGACTAAAGTGAGGAGAAATTTGTGTCAGGCAAACCTACCATCAGTATAATTCAGTCATGAGGGGATGACCTCAGACGGGCACCAGTAGAATCAGAGGAGAGAAAGGGAAATGTTTGAGAATTGTTATAGAGATAAAATGGACAGATCTTGACAATATTCCATAAGGAAAATGAGGGACTGAATATGACATTTAGGTTGTGAGCCTGGGAGACTAGAAGGATGGGGGTGCCCTTGACAGTAATAGGGAAGCTTGGAAGAAGAGCAAGGTTTCAGGGGGGATATAATCAGTTTTGTTTTTGATCACATTCAATTTAAGATGTCTATGGGACATCACTCTTGAGAGATGCTGTGCTCAGCCATACCAGACTGGAGATAAGCTGAGAAGCTAGGACTGGATAAAATGAAATAGAAATTATTTCTATTTATATTTTATCCAGAATTCTACATAATTTACATTCTACATAGAAATTATACTTGAATCCATAGGAACTGATGGGCTCATTGAGTGAAATAATATAGGTTAGAGGAAGAAAAAAAGAGGATCCAGGACTAAGTCTTGTGTGATACCCTCATACTTAAAGGATGTGACCTGGGCGTGATTTCTAGCAAAGGGGACTGAAACAAAAAGCCATCAGATAGGTAGGAAGAGAACTTGGAGAAAGAACTGTTCCAAAGAGAAGATTAAGAAGAGAATAATCAACAATGTCGGTGGCTACAGAGAGGTCAAGAAAGATGAGGCTTGACAAAGGCATAGTGGATCAGACAATTAAGAGATCATTGGTAACTTTGGAGAGAGATGTTTCATAGAATTGGTAATGTTAAGAGACATTGTAGGAAGATAAGAGAGTTAAAGAAAAGAAAGTGGAGGCAACTACTGTAGATAGCCTTTTCAAGGAATTTAGCTACAAAGGACAGAGATAATATAGAACAATAAAGCAGAAGGAAGGAATAAAAGAAGATTTTTTGAGAATAGCAGGGACATGGACATGTTTAAAGGCATGAGGTAATAAGGTGGAGAGATATTGAAGATAAGTGAAAAAGTGGGTATGAAGGAGGGAGCAATCTACTGGAGAAGACAGGATGAAATGGGATCAGTTGTACATATAGAAAGATTTGCCTTAGTAAGGAGAAAGGTTAGTTCTTAATATAGGTGGGATGAAAGAGAAATTAGTGGAGGGTAGCATTTAAGTTATGTGGAATGAAGAGAAAAGAGGGAGCTCTTAAAAATAATCTCTATTTTTTCTTGGAAAATTTACCACATGAGGGGTTGGGGTAAAAGAGGAGCCATGGGAAGTTTGAGGAAGGGAAAAAAAAAAAAGGTTTGAAAGAGTCCTTCTCATGTGTATGATAATGACTTAATTAGAGAAGTATCAAATTCCAGCTAAAATCTTACCATCTTCAGGAAACCTTACTAAATCTCTTTTGATTCTACCATCTTCTCTCTAACAGTTATTTATTGTTTATAGTGTATATAGTTTGTATGAGCAGCATTATCCTCAAATTGTGTTTCCCATGAGATTGTGAGATCCTCAAGTCTCTTGCCCTTCTTTGTTTATCTGGCATTTAGCATAATGTGTATACAGATTAAGCATTTAATAAATGTTTATTTTTGACTAACCTTTTTCATATTTAAAATTAACCTATGGGTTTTTTCATAAATCCTATATGCTTTTATTTTGGTTTTTGGTTTTTTAAATACAAGTACGGGGCATCATTAGGGCACCGATGTTAGTATATCTGCTGTTTCTCACAATTACTATGTTTTGTCTCACTCTTTCCAATTCTACATCCCTTGGCTTCCTATACACCATAAGTGTCAAACACACGTTCCCTAAGTCTTGATCAATCCTTCTTGGGGTAGCAGGAAATAGATTAAATGTACTTAGAAAATACTTAACAAAATAAATAAAAATATAGCAGCACATAGATAATGATAATATGCTGTTTTCTAAGTTAATATGTGACCTACAGTCATCCTGAGATGTGGCCCCATTCCTATTTGTGTGTGTGTGTGTGTGTGTGTGTGTGTGTGTGTGTGTGTGTGTGTGTGTGTGTATGTGCTTGTCATTGCCAGTCAGAGGCTTCAGTCTAATTATGTCAATTATGCATTTTCTTACTCTTATAATTTTATTCCTTGGAGATTTTGGTGTTCTATGACTTCTAGCCATATAAGATCACTGTGATATTGCTGGGGTTAAAAAGATATTTTAGGGGTTAGGCAGCACCTTAGAATCATTGAATTTGCTGCATAATTTCCCCAATGCCATCCAGCTTATTCTTTCTATTGGATTTCAGGCTTACCTCATTGTCTATTTGCAGTGATTGGCTGTCAGAGATATATGTGATAAAATTGAGGCTATTTGCTGTGAACTCTCTCTGTTAGACCTCTATTCTTATCTTATACTCTTTCCACTTTTCCTTTAATCTAGGAGTTCTTAATTTGGGGTTCATGAACCTAAAATAACTTATAATAACTGTATTTTGATATTTCATTTGAAGAAGTGGTTGTTAGACTTCAGCAGACTGTCAAAGGGTCTATCTATGACATAGAAAAAATTAACCCCCTTCCAACTCTAGTTTCTGGTAATGAGGTTTTCCTAATGTGCCCTTCCCTTATATCCAAAACAATATATTATATTTTCTCCCAGATCCACCTTTTTTCTAAACCTCCCTATTTGAAATGAGAACAACACTATTTTTTCTAGTTTCCTAGATTTATAACATTGTTATCTTTGACTCTCAGTCATTTGCCAAATCTTGCTATTCATCTCTATGATATTTCTCACATCTAATATTTTTCTCTATCACATAACCACACTTCAATGGCCTCCTAGAATTGGTCTCTCTTCTCTTCCTCAAATCTCTCCCCACTTTAATATATCCGCTATAAAGATATCAAAGCAATTTTCCTTAACTCCTGACTATGTCACATCCCAGCTCAAACTCCAGTGAATTTTTCCTCTGTTGGACTTTTAAAGTCTTCCACAATCTAGTCTCAATCTATCTTTCCAGACTTATCTATTTTGCTCCATATCCTGTACTCTTATGATCCAGACACATTAGTCTTCTCTCTGTTCCTCACACATAATTCTCCATCTCTTTTCTTCGTGACTTTTGGATTGACAGTCCTCAATTTTTGGAATGCATGCTTTCCTCATCTCCTATCTATAGATTTCTCTATTTCCTTCAAGACTCAGTTTAAGAATCACCTCCAGAAGTACTTTCTTAAATTCTATAATTACTCATATATCCTCCTTCCCTAATTATCTTTTATTTAACTTGTTTCTGTTTTTTATTTTCTTATTATATTTTAGGATTCTTTTTTTTTTAGAATTTTATAATTCAGTTTTATTTTCAGTCTTTAATTTTTATTATATTAGGGGAATAACAAAGGGTGAAGCAGCTGTCATGTCAGGGCTCTGTACTAAGTGCTTTACGAAAATTATTCTGAATCTTCTTAATTATATATGTGTTGTGTCCCTGATATACTGTAACATCCTTGAGAGCAGGACTTTTTCATTTTTTTTCTTTGCCTTTGTATCCTCCAGCACATAGGTACTTAATAAAGGATAGGCGATATTTATTAGGTGACTCAGGGACTATCTATCTAACTACATGTCATATTCTGAGCAATAGATAGACATTCTTTATTTTTCCTCTGTGGTTTTTTTTTTTAAAGATAATCTTTTCTGAATGATTGGGAATATCATTTAGGTTACTTGCATATTCTGGGGATTGATGTAATCAAAACCATATCATATTAAACCATAAATATCTGTAGGACCTCACTCTCTCTAGGAAATCCTTCCATTACAGTGGTAAACTTTGCCAGACATACATCTCATTGATTTATGTCTTTTTTGATAATGATAATTAGAAAATCAGTGAACAATGTTGTATCCATCATCATATCTATCACAGAATCCTTGGGTGATTTTAATAAGTAATCCTGTAGTTTTTCTCTTTTGGATTAACTGCAATGTCAATGTTGATTTCATTCAAGTCATCAAGTAGCACATCAACTCACTAGTCAATGGACAAGGATATCACCTATTGAATATCTGAAATTAAATTACTGTTTATAAACAATAAAAAAACAAACTCATGATTCTTAGCACTTTTTTATTTGAAAAAAAAATCCAGCTTAGTGAACTTGATGTTCAATATAAGTTACTAGTATGACATAATGGTCTCTAATGCTACCCTTGGCTCCAGGAGGAAAGAGAAATAATAATTGTACTTTTCCTTTGTCATACCCACAGAGGCAAGTAGGTTTGTGAAGGACTTTAAAATCATCTCTCACAAGAATTAGCTAAAGCAATCTGAGATATTTGACCTGGGAAAGAAAAGACTTAGAAAAAATAAACTATTCGCCAAATATTATTTGAAGGACTATTTATTGTGGGAAAGAGTTGTTCTGCTTGGTCCTAGAATGCAGAATGAAAAGTTAGAAAGAGACAGATTTATAACTGGGATAATGAATTGTTTCTTAATATGTATGTTTTTCCAATATGAATGTCTTTTTATATTCAATAAACCACCATCTCCTTGAGGGGAGGGATAACAAGTTCAGTTTTGGACATGTTGAGTTGAAGATGTCTACACTTATCAGATCTATATTCCTGAGTAGTCACTTAAATCTCTTTGTCTTAGATTCTTCATCTGTAAAATGGAGATAATAATAGTACCTGCCTCTCAAGGTTGCTAGGATCAAATGATATAATATTTATAAAGAGTTGGATATAATACTTGGCACATAGACACTTTATAAATGCTATAATTGTTGTTGTTTTTATCTATATCTATATATGTGTGTGTATATCCAGGGCTTAGCACGTAGTAAGAAATTTACAAACATTTCTCATTCAATAACAATTATTGATGTCCAAAATAGGAAGAGATATCAAGTTTTGCTTCTCTTTAGGCATTCAAATAAAAAGTAGATGACCATTTTGTGATGTCACCCAAAAAATTCTGGCCTTGAGTTGTTTTTTTTTTCCTTTCCTTTAAAATACATGGTTTCTTAATGAGCATTAAATCTCCCTTTTAGATTCTGTCATAATCTTCTCCCTTCCCCAATTTTGCCACTGTCAATGCAGAAGTAGAAGCAGGCCCACAAGACCAAGGGCCTTTTTGTGTTTTCCTTTGTTTCATGGTTGCTGTGGGCAAACTAAAATCTCTTATGCTGGTAATGATTCTCTTTGTAATAAACTAGACAGGTACTATTTATGTAGAATATACCAGACAGAAGTTATGCTCAGAAAGAAATCATTGGCCACTTTTATGCTAGGATGAGACAGCATCCTATGCAACTTTTGTGAAGGACACATAAACATATATGCATATAAGCATAAATGTCACTCGTCCTTAATCTAGAGATGTGATGGAGTCAGCCCATATTGGCTCCTGACAGTTGATTGATAAATTTTCAGCATATTTGAATCTCTGGAACTAGCAAATTCTACAAATCAGGGCTTTATTTATTTATTTTATTGTCTATACTTAGAAAAGTGATCAAAAATGTTAATGATGCAGATGGAACTTCAAAGTGTTTTATGCATATATTGTTTTTCAGAGATTCAGTTGTTAAAAGATTTATCAGCATGCCCCTGCACCAAGCCATAGTTTCTCTTCATTCAAGAAAAGACGAATGTCTATGATTTGTCAAAATTTATCCCAACAGATTTTATTCTTATGATAAATTGTATCACTATAGGAAGAAAGCTATTTATATATAAGCAAAATGATAAAAAAGGAAAAAGGTGGTAGCAAAATGACAGGGGGAAAAATCCCAGTTAATGAGGACAATGAAAAGGGGGAGAGGGATGTCTGTTTTTGACCTAAGTGATACAGTTCAGCTATCTATCCTGATGTAATTCATCAACAAATGGGCCAGCTCTCCAGTTCACTCTGTGTAGACATAGCCTAATTGCACTTCTATGTTTGTTCTGTGTTTTCTCCTCCTGTCACTTTTTTTTTGCTCCCTTTTCACTGTCTGTATGAGAGTAATTTCCCATTATATTGTTATTTCTGAAGGCCCCTGACAGGGTGGCAGTAAAATGATATAGCTAAGTGATACCAATTTTAATGACTTAATGCTATAATAATTTCTAATAGGAAAATAAGTAGATGACCAAGAGAGACAGAGGTGATGCTTTAAAGGACACGAAAAGAGGATCAAAGAAAAGATGTGTAAGAGCAAAAGGTATTTGAGTGAAAAAAGAGGTAAAATGTATAAGGATGAATCTGTGTTAAAAAAAAATCCAAAAAACAAAAAGAAAAAAGAAACATTCAACCATGAAATAAGGTGCAGTAAGTACAAAAAAAAGCAAAAGAAAAAAGAATGATTTCTAGATATACATAAAACAAATAGATGATAAAGGGAAGGAGAGATTTGCTTCTTAACAAGAACAAGCAAGAAATTATAGGACTAGGCAGAGAGACTATATATTCTCTGCTGGGCTTAGTTAAAATAGGTAATAATGTTGATCATAATGTTCATCATTTCATTCATACTATGAGACCTGTTTGCATGTCTATGGTAAAACTGAGGCAAGCAGGATTAAATGAATTGCTCAAGGTCATACAACCAGTAACTATTTGAGGCCAAATTGGAATTTAGAAAAAAGGAGTTTTGCTGACTCTAGGTTTAGCACTGCATCTGCTGTTCTACCTATCCTAGAAAGGGTAATAATACAAGGATTAAAATACAGCAGTAGTTGTCACTGTTAAATGGAGTATGAAGGAGCAAGGAAGTTCAGAAGATCCAAGAGAGGAAACTCAGGACAAAGCATAAAATGAAATACAGAAGTAACCCACAGGTCACTCACCATTATTTTGGAGACCTCATGGAAGATTAAGTAGGTTTATGAGGATTAAAACAAAATCCAACAGACTTTGAGTAGTTGAGATATGGGGAAACTAGGTCACAGAGAATGAATAAGCTTGGTAAATTTCATGTCAGTATTTTTGAAAATAAGGACCAAAACACTCAATATATGACTAATTGAATGGATCAGATATAAATATCTTAGTCTAGCATTCAAGGCCTTCCTTCAGATGTAATCTTCCTGTGTCCTTCCTAATTTCATATTTTTATTCATCCAAATGGTTCCTTTGTTTTAGCCAGACTAGCTTCTTCAATATATTTTCCATGTATATCAGTGCCTTTACTGATACTTGTCTCCCTGTTCATAATGCTCTCTTACTTCTTTGTCAATACAGGATATTTCTTCCAAAAGTCATTTCAGGAAGTGGTGAAGTGACTTCAGCTCTATCTACTCAAATCCCACTCTCATTTTTCTCATTACTAAGCGGTCTTGATCATATAAGAAATAGAATCCTGAAAGACCTTGGTCCAAATGTTATCTCTATAATTCCTTGCTCTGTGATCTTTATTGTCATTTAACTTTTCTGTGCTTCAGTTACTTCGTATGTAATGCTGAAGTATTCTTTTTATTTTGGTTTAGTCAAGTTTTATTATTTGTGTGTATAAAGGAAGGCCAGTGTCATAGATATGCAAGTGGGTCTCATGGTATTGTTATCTATCAAGTAGAGATGATCAACTTATGGTCTTAGGCTAGGTTGAGTATGAAAAGAATAAATTGACTATGAGGTTCGAAGGTTGAAGAAGGTATAATTAATTAGTGGAGCATAGTGACCCAGATATGATCGAAACACTAGGAAAAAAATAATGCAGATCAAAAAAGTGTTCTCCACTCTCTGTCTATAGAAAATCATTCTTTCCCTTGAGAATACATTGCCCCATTATCTGTTCATATTAATAATATCAAGGCCTACCCATAGGCCTTTGCAGTAATGTCAAACTTTCTAAAAACATGACCAGACAAGACAGGTTTAGGGTCCTGATTTCATAGCAAAATGGTGATAATAATAGCACTTGCCTCACAAGGTTGTTCTGCCTTCCTCCTTCTCTTCAACAATTCATACGATTACAAATCTAGGGATGGAAAGGATGTTAGTAGTCTTAGTATTTTATTTTACACACTGGGAAAGCAAACCCAACAAGTTCAATGAATTTTTCAAGATCACACGGTAGATAGCAGAGTTGATAGTAAAACAGATCCCATGTTGTAAGAATTAAGTGATTTGATGCTTGCTAAGAATAAATAGTTTTATCATGATTCCATTCTTTCCTTGTCTTTGAAATATTTGCTATTATCTCTTTATTATCATCTTATATATTAAATCAAATTCAAATAGAAATGATCCAGGGACATGATATTATTACTGAATTTATGTTTATTATTGAGTATGTAAGCCCACTAATTATATAAAGTTACAAAAACCATCATCACTATTGTTAATAGTACTGTTCTGTGAAAGTTCATACAGAAATGATCCAGGGACAAATAAAATGTTCTCATTTTCTGATTCTAGATATGCCTGATATAAGCTTTCTCCTCACTTTCACCTAATAGAATTGCTTTTTTCCTTTAAGAGGCTTTTCAAGTACCACCTTCTATATGAATACTTCTGCTCTATCCCCACCCTTATTGTTAGTTTACTCTCTCCCAGATTATTTTGAGTGGAACTATTTTGCATTCATTTGTATTTATTCTCTTTACATTTATTATAAATAGACATATCTGTACTTGTTGCCTTTCCCCATTAAAGTGTAGACTCTTTGTGAACACAATTTCATTCATTGTGTTTATGTCCTAGTGCCTAACACAGTGCCTGATACATAGTAAATGGTTAGTTAACAAATGCTTGTTGATGGAGAATTGCCATGCCTTCCCACAGATATTTAATAGCTTTTTCGAGACACTTTTGTTATGTTGGTGTTGGATATTTTTCCTTGGGATTTTTTTGTTGATAACTCCATTTTTATTTCTTTTATTTATTATCATGACAAAGACCAAGGTGTGTAATGAGTGTGAGTCCTGGAAATACAAAACAAAAAAATAAAACTTTTTAATAAAAATATTGTGAAATTTTTTCCTAACCACCCAGTATTACAAGACAAAGAAGATAGCAAAAAATAATAATATCAAAAGAAGACATGTTATGTATCCCAGAAAAACATGCTAATTTTGAAAAAAAGGATGCAGAAACAATCTTAAGGATTATCTCCAAGAACAAAAAAACCCTGAATATCATAAGGTAAGAAATAATACAAGAAAACATTCTCAAACTTTTTCACATAAAAAATGAAATACCAATAGAAAGCACTCCAAATTATGTATCAAAGATAAAGCAACTTCAGCTGTCTCCACAGTCTAGGACACTCAGAATTCCAGACGTATGAATTGACATTTACCCTGTGATAGTTTTGATTACATGAAATGAAAAGCTTCTATAAAGACACAATTAATGCACCTAGGATAAAAAGAAAAGGTTTCAAATAGGAAAATTTAAAAAGTAAGGAATCAGATATGGATTATATATATGCAATCATTTAAAACAGTTCTACATTGGTGGTTTTGTATAAAAATTTTGAATTAAAAATACTGGGGAAAAAAAGATAAAAAATAGCATGCCTTTTTAGTTGGACTATATCAGTTTTTTTCTCTGGAAATGCTTCATCATTATTACTTCAAGATTGTCTTAGATTATTGTTGAGTATTTGTTGAGAACAGATGAGGGTAGCTAAGTCATTCAAAGTTCTTCATACTACAATATTGTTGTTATGTGTACAACTTTCTCCTGGTTCTGCTCTTTTCACCTTACTTCAGCAAAACTTGCAAGTCTTCCAGTCTTTTCTGAAATCATCTTGTTTGTAATTTCTTATAGCATGATAATAACTCACTATAATCATATACCACAGCTTGTTTAGCCATTCCCCAACTGATGGACATCCATTCAATTTCCAATTCTTTGCCACCACAAAAAAAAAAAAAAGCTACTATAAATATTTTGTATATTGCTGGATCAAAGGGCATGCTAAATTTTGGGCATACTAACTAGATATTCTTTAGACATCTTAAATTCAGTTTCCAGAATAGGATAGATTATCTGTTTCTTTCTCCAAATCCATTCTACCTTCTGAGCTTCCTTATTTCTTTTGAGGACACAATTCTCCTTTGGTCATCCAGGTTTTTGACATCCATTTTATTTTTAGCTCCTCTCTCTCCTTTATCCTATGTATCCAATAACTTGCCAGGTTTTGCTGTTTTTACTTTTCCATTACTTCTCACATTCATCTTCTTTTCTTTACTCATACTCAGACCTTTGGCATTTCTCAACTTGACTATTATTCTAGTCTAATGAATCTTTCTTCCCTGACTCTCTCTCCTCACATTCATCCTCCATTTAGCTGCCAAGATCATTTTCTAACGGTGGAGGCCTGATTATGTCATTCTTCTAATCAAAAAATCCCAGTTGTTCTCTCTTGATTTCCTCTGACCCCAAACTATTTTCTAAAAACTGCAATATAGTTTATTTCCTTCTTGTACTTTACTGTCCAGTCAAAATGCTTTTCTTGCTTTTTTTTAGGACTCTTCATTTTCTATCTCCAAACCTGTTCCTCTGACTGTCTCATTCTCCAGGGATGAATTCTACTTCATTTTCATTTCTTAACCTGTTTTATTTCCTTCAAAACTCCATTTAGTTGCTTTTACCTCAGAGGTTCTTAACCTGATGACTTTTAACACACATATGTATACAAAATCTATTTTGATGACTACTTTCAATATAATTGGTTTCCTTTTAATTCTATATATTTTGTTGAATACATTTCATTTACTGATTTTTTTTTTTTTTGGTGTTAAGCAACTTGTTCAGGGTCATATAGCTGATAAGTCTCACAGGTCTAAGGTTAGATTTAAACTCAGGTCCTCCCAGGTTCAAATTCCTGCTATACAGAGGACAAGTGTCTTCTCCATTATGCCATCTAGATGTTCCTATTTAACACATTTAAAATTATTTGGAGAGTTTAAAAAAGAAAACTAAATGGTACAGTAGACAGAGTGCTAGACTTGAAGTAGGAAAAATTTGAGTTCAAATTCTTCATCAGGTGTCTGACCATGAGAAAATGACTAATCCTTTTTCACCTCATTCTCCTCATCTGTAAAATGATGATTTTACCTTTCTTTGTTTTGGTTTTTCTTTGAATTCTCAATACCTAGAATAGTGCCTGCTACATTGTAAGTGGTTAATAGAACCTTATCAACTATTAAAATATATAAATGCAATCCTACTATATGATGTTTACAGGAAACACACCTGAAACAGGGTGATACATTCAAACTAAAAGTAAAAGGGTGGAGCAGAATCTACTATGCTTCAGGCAAAGCCAAAAAAGCAGGGGTAGCCATCCTCATCTCAGATCAAGCAAAAACAAAAATTGATCTAATTAAAAGAGATAAGGAAGGGCATTATATCCTGCTAAAGGATAGCATCAATAATGAAGCAGTATCAATATTAAACATATACGCACCAAGTGGTGCAGCATCTAAATTCTTAAAAGAGAAATTAAGATAGCTGCAAGAAGAAATAGACAGCAAAACTATAATAGTGGGATATCTCAACCTTGCACTCTCAGAATTAGATAAATCAAACCACAAAATAAATAAGAAAGAAGTCAAAGAGGTAAATAAAATACTAGAAACGTTTGATATGATAGATCTTTGGTGAAAGCTAAATGGAGACAGAAAGGAGTATACTTTCTTCTCAGCAGTTCATGGAACCTATACAAAAATTGATCATATACTAGGGCATAAAAACCTCAAAATCAAATGCAGTAAGGCAGAAATAGTAAATGCATCCTTTTCAGACCACAATGCAATCAAAATTACATTTAATAAAAAGCCAGGGGAAAATAGACCAAAAAATAATTGGAAACTAAATAATCTTATAGTAAAGAATGATTGGGTAAAACAGCAAATCGTAGACATAATTAATAATTTCACCCAAGAAAATGACAATAATGAGACATCATACCAAAATGTGTGGGTTATAGCCAAAGCAGTAATAAGGGGAAGTTTTATATCTCTACAGGCCTACTTGCATAAAATGGAGAGAGGGCCAACAAATTGGGCTTACAATTAAAATTACTACAAAAGGAACAAATTAAAAACCCCCAGACAAACACAAAACTTGAAATTCTAAAATTAAAAGGTGAGATTAATAAAATTGAAAGTAAAAAAACTATTGAATTAATTAACAAAACTAAGAATTGGTTCTATGAAAAAACCAACAAAATAGACAAACCCTTAGTAAACCTGATTAAAAAAAGGAAAGAGAAAAAGCAAATTGTTAGTCTTGAAAATGAAAAGGGAGAACTCACCACTAATGAAGAGGAAATTAGAACAATAGTTAGCAGCTACTTTGCTCAACTTTATGCCAATAAATTCAATAACTTAAATGAAATGGAAGAATACCTTCAAAAATATAGCCTGCCCAGATTAACAGAGGAAGAAGTAAGTAGTCTAAATAGTCCCATCTCAGAAAAAGAAATAGAACAAGCTATTAACCAACTTCTTAAGAAAAAATCCCCAGGACCAGATGGATTTACATGTGAATTCTATCAAACATTTAAAGAACAACTAACTCCAATGCTATATAAACTATTTGAAAAAATAGGGATTGAAGGAGTCCTACCAAATTCCTTTTATGACACAGACATGGTTCTGATACCTAAACCAGGTAGATTGAAAACTGAGAAAGAAAACTATATACCAATTTCCTTAATGAACATTGATGCTAAAATCTTAAATAAGATATTAGCAAAAAGACTTCAGAAAATCATCCCCAGGATAATACACTATGACCAAGTGGGATTTATACCAGGAATGCAGGGCTGGTTTAATATTAGGAAAACTTTAGTATAATTGACCATATTAATAATCAAATTAATAAAAACCATATAATCATCTCAATAGATGCAGAAAAAGCATTTGATAAAATCCAACATCCATTCCTACTAAAAATGCTTGAGAGTATAGGAATAAATGGACTATTCCTTAAAATAAAAATGAGCATATATTTAAAACCTTCAGTAAACATCATATGTAATGGCGATAAACTAGAACCTTTCCCTGTAAGATCAGGAGTGAAATAAGATTTCCCACTATCACCATTACTATTCAATATAGTACTAGAAACTCTAGCCTAGGCAATAAGAGCTGAGAAAGAGATTCAAGGAATTAGAGTAGGAAATGAGGAAATCAAATTATCACTCTTTGCAGATGACATGATGGTATACTTAAAGAACCCCAAAGACTCTGCTAAAAAGCTATTAGAAATAATTCAGAATTTTAGCAAAGTTGCAGGATACAAAATAAATCCACATAAATCCTCAGCATTTTTATACATTACCAACATAATCCAACAGCAAGAGATACAAAGAGAAATTCCATTCAAAATAATGGTCGATAGTATAAAATATTTGGGAATATATCTACCAAAGGAGAGCCAGGAATTATATGAGCAAAATTGCAAAACACTTGCCACAAAAATAAAATCAGATTTAAATAATTGGAAAGACATTCAGTGCTCTTGGATAGGCCCAAGGGAATATAATTAAGATGACAATACTCCCTAAACTAATCTATTTATTTAGTACTATACCAATCAGACTCCCAAGAAACTATTTTAATGACCTAGAAAAAATAACAACAGAATTCTTATGGAACAACCAAAGGTCGAGAATTTCAAGGGAAGGAATGAAAAAAAAATTAAATGAAGGTGGTCTAGCTGTACCTGATCTAGAACTATATTATAAAGCAACAGTCACCAAAGCCATTTGGTATTGGCTAAGAAATAGACTAGTTGATCAGTGGCATAGGTTAGATTCACAGGGCAAGATAGTGAATAAAAATAGCAATCTAGTGTTTGATAAACCACCCCAACTTTTGGGATAAGAATTCATTATTTAACAAAAACTGTTGGGAAAACTGGAAATTAGTATGGCAGAAACTAGGCATGGACCCACATTTAACACCACATACTAAGATAAGATAAAAAAATAAGATAAAATAAAATCAAAAAGGCATAAAGAACGAAATCATAAATAAATTGGAGGAGCATGGGATGGTTTACCTCTCAGACTTGTGGAGGAGGAAGGAGTTTGTGTCCAAGGGAGAACTAGAGACCATTATTGATCACAAAATAGAACATTTTGATTACACCAAATTAAAACGTTTCTGCACAAACAAAACTAATGCAAACAAGATTATAAGGGAATAACAAATTGGGAAAACATTTTTACAGTTAAAGGTTCTGATAAAGGCCTCATCTCCAAAATATACAGAGAATTGACTTTAATTTATAAGAAATCAAGCCATTCTCCAATTGATAAATGGTCAAAGGATATGAACAGACAATTTTCAGATGATGAAATTAAAACTATTCCCACTCATATGAAAGAGTGTTCTAAATCACTATTGATTAGAGAAATACAAATTAAGCCAACTCTGAGATATCATTACACACCTGTCAGATTGGCTAAGATGACAGGAACAAATAACGATGAATGTTGGAGGGGCTGTGGGAAAACTGGGACACTGATGCGTTGTTGGTGGAGTTGTGAAAGAATCCAACCATTCTGGAGAGCAATCTGGAATTATGTCCAAAAAGTTATAAAACTGTGCATACCCTTTGACCCAGCAGTGCTACTACTGGGCTTATATCCCAAGGAAATACTAAAGAAGGGAAAGGGACCTGTATGTGTCAAAATGTTTGTGGCAGCCCTTTTCATAGTGGCTAGAAACTGGAAAATGAATGGATGTCCATCAATTGGAGAATGGTTGGGTAAATTATGTTATATGAATGTTATGGAATATTATTGTTCTGTAAGAAATGACCAACAGGAGGAATACAGAGAGGCTTGGAGAGACTTACATCAACTGATGCTGAGTGAAACAAGTAGAACTAGGGGATCATTATACACTTCAACAATGATACTGTATGAGGATGTATTCTGATGGAAGTGGATATCTTCAACATAGAGAAGAACTAATCCAATTCCAATTGATCAATGATGGACAGAATCAGCTACACCCAGAAAAGGAACACTGGGAAATGAATGTAAACTGAGAGCATTGTTTTTTTTTCTTTATTTGTTTGTTTTGTTTTGTTTTGTTTCTCTTCCCAGATTATTTTTACCTTGCGAATACAATCCTTCCTTTGCAACAACAACAACAAAATGCGGTTCTGCACATATATATTGTACCTAGGATATACTATAAGATATTTAATATGTATGGGAATGCCTACCATCTAGGAGAGGGTGTGGAGGGAAAGAGGGGAAAAACTCAGAACAGAAGGGAGTACAAGGGATAATGTTGTAAAAAAAATTACCTATGCATATGTACTGTCAAAGAAAATGTTATAATTATAAAAATTAATTTAAAAAAAAGGATGTGAATCTTGTGGACTATAGTAAGTACTAAATAAATGTAGAGAACTGTTAAGCACCCTGAAAAAAAAAATATATATATATAAATGCTAGCTATTATTTTAAAACAATGATACTCATCTGAGGTGAAGGCCTTGAGTGCTAGTTCTAAGCAATGTATATTTTATTTGATAGACACTAGAGCATTATTGAAGAAATTTAGCATGATTAGGTTAAAGCATCAAATCTTCTTCATTTTAGTTGGTCCAGAGATATCCAAATTTAATGCTCTTTCCTTCCGTGTGATAGTTCTGGATCTCCCAAGAACATCAGAAACTATTTAGTCCATCCCTCTTATTTCCCCCCAAGGATGGGGGTGCAGAGAGGGAGGGAAGCCTAAGAGAAACAACTAAAGTTACATATCTAGTAAATAATAAATATGAGGCATAAACTCAGGTCTGATGACTCTGGTACCATTGAACTTTCCATACTATTTTGTACCCTTTGTACTTATTGCATGAAAATACAACAAGCTGGGTTTTGAAAAAGAAATCTTAATCCTGCTGTGATTTTGGTATTTTTAGAGTAAGAAAACATATAGTGGATTATGGGTTTTATCATCATTTGCCTTTCAGTTAGTAAGAAAAGCAGATTGACACAAGGAAACCTGGCAATTTTGTGAAGGGTGTAGTCTTTTTAAAAGAAGGAATAAGAGATTAGTTCTGATTTGACCAAGACTTTGGAACAAATCAAAGCCTTTTTCTATTTAAAAGCTTTCCCAATTAGGGAAGTGCTTTCTTATATTGAAGACAACAGAATCAAAATTGAGAGTTTTTAGTTTCATAAAGCACTTGATAAAATTACATATTTTATAATAAGACTAAGAAGAATCAAAACTACATAAAAAGATCTGAGAGACAGAAGCCAAGTCTCAAAATCTGGGATTTAGAAAAATGATTAACACATAGTAACAGACTTTATGAGCCATATTCTTTTTTAACAGTGAATATACTGGGTAAAAATGAGTAAATCTCAATAAGAAAGGTAGGGAATGAGAGAGACCTCAAAGATGGTCTTTCCTGATCCTCTTATTTTCTAGATGAGGAATTTGAGATTTAAAGCAGTTAAATGTCTTGCTCAAAGTCATGCAGGTAAATCACACAGAGGCAGATTTTGAACCTAGATCCTCTGAATTCACAGCCCTTAAAGCTCTTTCCAATATATCATGCCACCTCACTTTTAACTAGTTTGTAGAAATAGCCAGAGAATATAATTAGGTCCCAATTAATGCAAATAATGAATTTCCTCAATGGTTACCCTGTTTGATTATGCAATTGTATATTTCCAGTAGGCTGGAACCAATGACCATATTTTATATAATTATAACTTTGAATAATACAAGTTAGAATACATGTGACCATCTATACAAAATTCATTATTTTTCCTAGTGGGGGCCTGATAATTTTAGAGCTGGAAGAAATTTTAGGGATTGACTAGTACAATTCCCTATTTGATTTATGAACAAAGCATTACAAATAATCCAAGCATGTGATTTCATAACTATAGATGGAACTTCCCTCCACTCATACAATTCAATAACTCCTCTGTATGTTCAATTCTTAAGAGTATTGTCTGGGCACAGATAACTTAAGTGACTTATCCATGATCATGCAGGTTGAGGATGTCTCAATCCTAGTCTTCCAGACTCCTCTGAATCCTTAATTATATGCTCCTTTCCCCTCAATAATTTAAGAGAAAATGAAACAGGCCTGGAGAGATTCAATAACTTGTGCAGGGGCACATTGAACCAGTTGGAGACTCAAGACTAGAACTTAGATTCCCAGGTCCTTCCTCTTACTATCATATCACTTTGTCTTCCTTAAGTTCTATAGATTATTAGCTGCAAGTCTTTTATAATGAGTGAGCAACAGTGCTTTTCTACATTGACAGCAGACTGAAGCAAGGTTTTGCAAGGGGTTTGCCTTAGCTTATTGCTAACTTAGTGTTGTTCAATTGTTTCAGCCATATATGGGTCTTGATAACCCCATTTGAGATTTTCTACATTGCATATATGAGATAAAGTTAGGTTGTATGTACGAGACAGTTACATTATATGTATGAAATATAGTTACATTGGGTGCATGAAATAGTTACACTATATGAGATAGAGTTCCATTGCATGTATGGAGACAGTTACACTATGAATAGTTATAGTATATAATTGTATAGTTACAGTATGTATGAGATAGTTACGTTGTATATATGTTAAAGTATTGGACTCAAGATCAGGATGACAAGAGTTGAAAAATGACCTCAGATAACAATTAGCTGAGTAACTCTGGTCAAGACAGATAGTATGATAGATATAGAGCAGTATAGAGTTTGAAGTCCAGAAAGTCTAAGTTTAAATCCTACATCAGATACCTGCTGTGTGTCCACAGGCTAGTCTCTTCAGCTCTGTGTGCCTCAGTTTGTTCATCTGTAACATATGGATAATATTTTCCTCTCTGAGTCATGGCAAGGATCAAGTGAGAATGTAAAGTATTTTGCAAACCTAAAAGTACTCTATATGTTTTACTTTGGCCAGAAAAATCTGAGAGTCTTCCCCTCCAGATTTATTTATTTAGATTTTTTTTTTCTTTTTTGGATCAGGTGAAAGAGGAGATTCTTTGCCTCAATTGCTACCTGACTCTAATCTCTGAATGAGTGTGGTCTCAGTCAAACTGAGACCTTTTGAAGACCTTAGCTTAAAAAGGCCCAAGTCTCCTATTTCATCCAGGCCATCTCAAGTCACCTTGATCTATATCTTGCCAATGGACTCAGATGGCTCTGGAGGGGAAAGTGAGGCAGATGACCTTGCATAGCCCTTCCTCACTTAAATCCAATTTACTCACATGTCATAGCATGACCTCCCTGATGTCTTTCTCTTTGAGAATGAAGGACAAACAATAAGAGCAATCATCATCACCACCACCTTCATTATTATTATTGTACCTTTTAACATTCATAGATCCCCAATTTCTAAAAACGGCAACAATAATAAAATTCTTCATGAATTTCTTGTCAGAATCAAATGAGATTGTCGACCTTAAAGTGCTATATAAGTACGAGCTATTATTACCAGAAAACGGCTGGTTTTTTTTTTTTTTTTTTATAATAAATGACACTTTGGTTGGGATCCAGAAACATATGCTGCTGTGGAAACAAGGGGCTCTGATAGCAGGATGTGTTACCAGTCTTTCTATGTTAACATATGGCAAAGCATGGCATAATATATAAAAAGCCAGCCTCAGAATCGAGAAAACTAGGTTTCACGTTCTGCCTCTGACACATCCAGGCTGCATGATCCTGGAAAAGTTGTTTAACCTCTCACTGCCTCTGGGATTCTCTAAGACCATGAGTTATAGAATGTTTTTTGTTTTACATCTGTCCAGGGAGTTTCCTACCAGAAGTTGCATAAACTGAAAAAATCATAGGCCTGGACCAAAGGGAAGAAACAAATGAGGTACTCAGCCATCTTTGGTAGAGGGCAGACCTTCCATGCAATGCTGCCTTTGTATTTGAAGATCTCATATAAACAAAATAGAGATTTTTTTTAAAGATGTGTAACACATATGTTGGATATATAATACAAACTTTTTTTTGGTAAATCTGGTATCTGGATATACCTAAAGAAATAAGATAATGTCCAAAGCAGGGAAATATCCTAATCGTGCTGTATATTGTCCATCACAACTTGTTTTAGAAAAAAGAGGTAATGGAGTTTAGCAACTTCCAACTGAAGTTTCCAGATAGAAAAAGTAGATCATGCAGGGAAGAGCTTTAGCATTCAGCCCAAGACTAGGAGCAGGTATACTGATGGAGGAAGGCAAGGTAAGGAAAAAAAAATATAGCTCAATATCACAAAACTTCTAAAAAAGCTTACTCAGAGATGAATGTTTTTGTTTCTGAGCCTCACTTTTGGAGGACTTGATTTCTTCTTTTCCACTCAAGGATCTTTCTCACCCCAGAGACTCAACGATTTTCTGTCTAGCAGTTGGCAAGTCACAAGCTATCTTGTATGAGCTAGCTAGTGTTTCTCTTTCTTTAGCACAAACCCATAAAACTCTATCTGTCTGTATTTTTAGGAAATACCAACCCAGTAAAATCTTGTATAATTAGTTTCCTTTCTCCTAATGTTTCCATAAGAACAAAACACTTTGGACAACCCCTGAGGCCATAGAGATGCCTCTCCTCTCTACATATAAATGAAATGAAAATTAGGCTGTGAATACTCTTGCCACTTGGATAATGTTTAAACAAATTAAAAATATATGAGCAGAACAAAGTATAAATTAGCCAATTACCACTCCTAGCTTTAAGCACACACTATAAGGAGGAGAACTCTTGGGAAATCTTGGGGCAGCTGTCTCCTTTTGAGAAAGAGAAGTCCGAAGGAAATTTTGGATGACTGAAGATTTTGCAGACTGTAGCTGGTAGATCTTGGAATATTATCTGGACTCTTTACTAGCTGCTTAGATGGAAGATGGATTAGTTTATGAGGGGAGCAGTACAGAGCAATGGGCAAAAATCTCAAAGAAAGCAAGGTGGGCTGCAGATAATGAGAAACTTGCTAATAATTAGAATCATTTAAAAACTTGGAATGTTTTGGGAGTTGTGTTCTCCTTCCTCATTGCTCTTCAAGAAGAGACAAGATAGTCATTTATTAGGAATCTCATAAAGAGGATTCTTGGTCATTTCTGAATTTGACCCAGAGAGTTTCCATCTCTGATTTTATAAATGAAATTTAGACATTCCTGTGAAAATGAAGGGACCAAGAGATAAAGCTTGAGAAGTCTCTTAGGTTTGAAGACAGGGTTTATCCATTTTTCTCAAGAATAATTAATTGTATGTCTGGAAAAAACAAATTTATTCACTGAGTGCTAAAGATATGTAGTAATAATAATAATAATAATAATAATAACTAGATTTTAAATAGCACTCTAAGATTTGTAAAGTGCTGTATAAATGTTATCTCATTTTTTTCTTTCTAACAAGCCTGGGAAATGGGTAATATTATCAGCCCCATTTTATAGATAAGGAAACTGAGGCAGAGAGAGGTTAAGTTACTTGCCCAGGGTCTCCCAGTGAGTAAATGTCTGAAGCTGACTCTAAGTCAAGTAGTCTATCACGCTACCTTTCTGATGCATACATTCATACATACATAATGTATTAGTGATGTATATTATGATAAAGTATACATGAGTACATGTATACATACATATACACATGTATATAAATATGTCATCCTTTATTATACTAAATCATATTGTATTACATGTATAATTTGTTATATATCTCACAACAAATTATATTATAAATTCCTTCTTTTGACTTTTGGTGGTGGTGGTGGGGAAATACAGGACTTTGGCCTGAATATTTCTGGAAACTATTAAGAAAGCAATGGGAATGAATAAAGGAAATCTATAGCTGAGTGAGTCCTTCTCTCTTGTAATTTGTATGCTCTGATGCTTAATTTTTGAATGATTTGAATTATGAATAGGAAGCTTTTTTTTTTTTAGAAAGAGGCATAATATTATTAGAAGAGATGACAACGGAAAAATTATTTTGCCTCAAAGGACTAGCACTGTGGTTTGGCAAAAATAATACCTCTTGCTATGGCTACTTTGAACTTCAACTTGGTGATAGTAGACTTTACCTTAGTAAAACCTAAGATGGGAGTGGCTACTTGACATTCACAAGGCACTTCTGACTTAGCTCATTTTCTGAACAATTCCTCTCCATCCACATTTTCTCATTTTATATTTGTGGAGTTGATTTATTGTACCCAAAGCACTATATGTTTTTTTCCATTGGATTTGATCTCCTTAGTTTCACCTCAGTGTTTTCTAGTTTGTCAAGAACTTTTTTATGTCCTGACTGTCATACAGTGTGTTAGCTAACTAATGCTTCTAGTTTGTGTAATATGAAGAATGGATAAGCACAACCAACCTACCTTTATCACTTTTATTTGGATTATCATAATAGCTTCCTAGTTGTTTTCCTTGCTTCTAGTTTCTGCCTCAAAATAGATGCTATAATAATCTGCATTAGGCACAGACTTAATATAATTCTTCCTCAAAAAGAGATTAAAAACAGTAACTCCTCAGTCTAGCATTTAAAGTCTTCAACATTTTGGCTCTCACTTACCTCTCCAGACTTATTTCACCTTACTCCCTTTCATATATTTCATGTTTCAGTCAAACTTGATCACTTACTGCTCCTTAAATTAAATATAAAACCTCTTGTCTTCATTCCTTCACACAGGCTGATTCCTATGTCTGCAATGGTTTCCTTTCTTACTTCTGTCTCTTAGAATCTTTAATTTCCTTTAATTCTCACTCCAAGCATTTCTATGGCAAACTTGTGTGAAAAAAAAAAAAAAAAAACAAAACTTCTCCTGTCTACCCTTAGTCCCCTTTATAGACAAAAAATTATTAGTATACTTCCCTTTCTCAAATTCTCTCGTATATACTGGATTCTTCAATAGAATGGAAGGTCCCAGAAAGCATGGACGTGTTTCTTGGTATTCTCAACGCTTAGCACCTTTCTTTGCACATCATAAGTATTTTGTTAGTATTCTTTTCTTAAAACAATTGCATTGATTTGTTTTATAGTTATGTGTATTTTAGGTAAGAGTAAAAGCACAGTTAATTAGGTCACTGAAGCTTGAACTAAACAATAAGTATTATTCTGAGTTAGAATAAAAGCATTATGTATCTAATGATCAATAACCTCCCACTGCCATTTTGTGAGGAAAATGTTTAAAATATAAATTGCTAAGAAAAAAGTGCATTTATTGTTCTTATCAAAGTAAAAAGACAGGAAGACAATGATAGGGATTTTCATTTTCATGTTTAGTTAGCTGGTATACTTTTTATGGATATTGGGTTTAGTCCAGGAAAAGGTTAAAAGTAAAACTAATAAGGTGAAATGTACAATTCTAATTCTAACAGGTCCATACTGGATTTGGCTCAAAGGATAGGTGATAGTGAGTTTAATCATCTGCCAGAAATAATGATATAAACAGTGAGGATTTAATTGGCTTAATTTAAAGGGGTTTAAATGTGCCCAGAGTAACTGTAGAGCATTTTCTAAAATGAATGAATTCACAAGTGATGTTGTTATTCGTTGACCTGAAGAATTTAAAACTGAAATGTGGCTAAAAAGGACCCCAAATTGCATTATTCCATTTGCTGATTGTAATTGGTCTGGACAGTCTCATCTAAACAGAGGAGTGGGTTGGAAGATGTTCAGGCCTATGTATCCAATAGGCAGAATTTTAATCATATTAATGCCAATTTGAATATATTATACCATTTAGATTTGAATATGTCTAAGTATAATTGCATATTGTATTGCAAACCCCTTGACTTTAGGTAACATTCCCCCTTCCTCCTTTATCCCAGCCAGTGTTTCTAGCAAAATTGCAAATTGCAAAGAGAGCCTTTTAATGCTAAAAACCTAAAATGAAAACTTCACATTTAAGCTGATGAATATTTAATACTTGGATTGCTATTCACATTGAGATCTTGAGAGATAACAGAGGAAACACTCAGTTGGGTGTTTCAGAATACTATCTAATAGTTTTAATGACTGTGCAACTTTAGTCCATTCGGAGCTTTTAAAATGATCAACATCAATGTTATTAAACATTTATTATAGCTATGAGTATATCATTGTTGGTGTCTCTTCTACTCCATGCTGTTATTTGTGGGTAGTCTTGTCATTCTTGTTATAAAGGAGCTGTAAGACCAAAAATATCTCCAAGGACCCCCATATTCTGAAGGACTATACATTTCTAATTCTGTTCTATTATCTCTCAACTAATTCCATTCATTTTCTAAACCAATCCTAAATGATTGTAATGATCAAGAAATTTCTTGTTTAAAAAGATCTCTATTAGGAATTGTTCTCACCAATGAAGATCATAGGGTAAGTCATCATTTTTCTTTCTCTTGTACCTGGTGAAAAATTCATTGATGTTCTGGGAGATCACATCAAATTTCAATACTAAAGAAGGTTTCCTTCCTTTTTACAGAAGGAAACAAAGAGATGCAGGAGGGGAGAGAAACACAAAAGAATGTAGGGACTTTATCTTCATTAGAACAAGGATTTTATCATATTTAACTCTTGTATCTCCTCCAGCTCTTAGGACAATGCTCTATCCCATCATGCTTTTAATAAATGTTCAATTCTATTCAATAAGCATTAAGTGCCTACTCTTTGTAATATACAATCTAATGGGCCCAATCTGATGTATTCCCAAGTAAGTACTATATAATAGTAGAGAGTAGAAGCAAGAAAAAAATGAATCATATCTACATAGTTTATAAAGGTTTATTTACAAGGTTATTTATGTTACTATCTTGTATCATTATATGTAATACACTATATGCTATGATATTATGTAAAATTATGAAGGTTATTTAAGGCTTATAAAACTTTCCTCATAACAATTTATCAACTTGAGGAACCTTAGTATTATTATTTCCAACTTATAGATGGAGAAATTGAGTTTCAGAGAAGTAGAATTTGTTGAAAATAAAGCATAGATTTAGACAAAGATTGAACAGAGAAAGCTAAGTTCTTAAAGTTAAAGTTTTCTGTTCAGATGTGGTGTGTGAAGAATTAGATGTCAGGCATTGTCACTTTAACATCCTAACCTACAGCTAAATGATGCTTTTCCATAGTTTCAGGATGGAATTGTTAATATTGGAATGAGGTCAAAGTCAGAGTTCCAACTAAAGTAAAATCTTTCTCTCCCTCGTTACTTGGGAGCAGTGTCCCCAACTTATCATAATGCCTTGAATGAATAATGAATGACCTTATAGCTATATGGAGCTGAACATGAGAGCAAAACCAGGGGAAATGAAAAAACCAGTAAGAAAGTCAAATTACGGCACAGATGGCTGTGTAAGGCGACAGCTGGCAGTTTGTATCTAAAGGAAGAATGCACTTTTACCATTAGGTAGGAGCTTTGTGGAGAACTAAGACAATAATGTGCATTTTGATAATTCTGTAGCCCTGTAATGACTAATATGGGTATGACCTCCACCTGCACGAATTACTACCTTCTCCTGCCTCCTCATTCTGTATGATTCTTGTCCATATATTTCCATATTCAGGAAGACTCAAGTTCAAATCCAACCCCAGATATTTGTAAATTATGTTTACTTGGTACAAGTCATTTAACCTCGATCTATCTCAGTTTCTTCATCTGTAAAATAGGGATGATAATAATAATAAAGATTGCCATGAGGACAAAATTAGATGGTATTTGGAAAACATTTATAAAATCATAATAATGCTTTTTGTTCTTTTTCAGTTGTTTCGTTGCATTTGACTCTTTGTGATCCTATATGGGATTTTCCTGGCAAAGATACTGAACTGCTTTATCATTTCCTTCAATAAAAGTGCTATGTAAATGCTATTATTGATCTTGTTGATATTACTGTTACTACTATTATTATCATCATCACCCTTAGAAGATCTAACATACTTGAGACCTTTCCTTGGATCTTCTAAAATTTCATGGATAGTAGGGTAGCTCTTGAACTATTTGTTTTTCTTCCCTTACTACATAATTGATTCAACTTCAGTTCTAGTATTCCACTTAAACATGTACAGGAAGTCTTTCAATAGACCTGTAATTTTCAGTTTTCAGAAAACATGGTGGACTTAAAAATACTAGCAGTATTTTTTACCAAATCATTTTTCTTTTGAATATATGATGCTGTAGGATCCAGATTGCAATCTCTGACATAAAGTTGTTTCAGTTGATGGAAGGTGATTGTGTTTGGGAAGAGGATCATGGCTGTCGTGGCAGTATAGGGATCTAGTAGCAGGGATCCATTGTGCTTGCCATTAAATTACTGCCCAGTGATTCTAGCTTCCCTCTCCATCAATCCTGCCACTTTCCTGTCACTCTCTTGAAACTCTCTCCTTCCTCTTCCACTTCAAACCTTTCTTCTGGTTTTTATGCCATGATTAGCCTGGCTTTTCTTGGTCCTCATACCAGAAAACTATTTTGGTTCTAGAGCCAGTATCTGTGTACCTCTTGAAAGGATGGGAACATTTGTTAGAGATTTGGACATAAACATTCACATAAACTTTCTCTGTATTTTTAATGTAAAGGATTCACAGTTATAAGCTTGTTGTTTTATTCCTTGAAAAATTTAAACCTTGGCTTTTAGGTGGGGTGATAGATTTAGAGCTAGAAGGAATTTTGGAGGTCTTCTAGTTCAACTTTTTCATTTTAGGGAAATAGGATAGGGAAGCTAAGGCTCAGAGAGGTGAGCCACATAGGCAATAAGGAGAAGAGTTGAGATTTGAACCCATATTTTCTGACTCCTATTCATTCAGTGTTCTTTTCATGCTGCCTCAGTAGTGGCTTGGTTATTGCTTAATTCCATTATTTGGTGGCAACAACTTTTAAAACTACAAACTCTTCCAAACAGCTGTGATTTGATTTGTTTTTCATACTTTATATAATTTACAATTGCATTTGTAAAATCACAATTAGCCTAATTTATTTAATGACCCCCATCACAGGCTGCTGAGTCTTTTTTAGAGGGTGTTTTTAATTGCGTACAAATAAACACCATAATTTCAGAAGGGTTCGAGTGAAGTGGGTATTCACCATAATTCTACTCCTTGGTCTCGAGCCAACATTTCAGTAATCTTTTCTCTCTCTCTTTTTTTCCCCCTTCAGTAGAAAGGTTCATAATGAATACAAAATGTTTTTGGGGAAAGGTTGAATTCTCCTTGTAATTTAGAAATAAATCTTTTTTCTTTGGTCTAAAGTTTTGGATTCCAGTTACTGACCTTTTCATTTCTGGGCCCAGGATAAATATATTATCTTTGGTTACAGATAATGACGTTATGAGCCATCTGGAACAAAAGGTTAAGCTGTTACAATGTCCACCGATGGACTTTTGTTTAATCTGTATGAAATTGTCTCATCTATTTCTCCTCCAAATTTAGGAGTGGATTCCTAATTAGCCTTGCCTTAGAGGGAAGTTGAGTTGCCCTTTCCTTTGTTTATACTTTAAGGGTCAGTGCAGTTCAGGACACTTGGAAGAAAATAGGAGCAAGAAAGAAGTAGAGTGGTTTTTCAGGCTTGCAAACATCTAAGTGTGCTAATGAGTCTGGATCCCACTATAAAAGTTTGTATATTGAAGCAAATGGCAGCCAATTGGCTGATCCATTTGGTCCTGGGAAATGTCCTGGAAGCTTGGCAAGAAGAGAATCTCAAGAGAGTGAGTGAATCCTGCCAACTTTCAATTGGCCAAGACACATTACAAGGACAGGCTTCTCTCTCTCTGAGTGTTCTGGTTTTTCCATTCCAATTGGAATTGGCCTGACTGAGCTGCACAGGGAAGAAAGATCAAACAAACCTTTTTTAGCTTTCAGGCTCAGACCAATTCTTCATTTTCTCTGGTTGGTCCCATCCTTCTTATGATCAGGGACAATTTCCAATATTAGGAAGCTGCAGAGTTGTTACCAATTAATTTATATGACTGAGAAACTACTGGGGCCAATAGGGGATGTGCAGACAGGTCTATTTTTATACACTCAGAGATGCAAAGTACTTAGCAGGGCTAAAGAATTTTAATCGTCACTGATAAAATTTTAGCCGTGCTGTGTGAGACAACCTGCCTGTCACATTGGCCCCAGCTCAGCATCGAGCACTCCTGATACTTGTTTGTGAAATGGTGACAGCTGTGTGCCTTGCCTGGCTGCTTCTGTTTACAAAAACACAGGGGTAAATGACAGTCCCCCTCAGGCCCCTTTATTGAGGTTTAACTTTTTAATAATGGCCAAGAACCACCCCTACCCCAAAGAACAGGTTTGCAGCAACACAGGACCTAGGGAGATAGGGCAAATTTTCTTTTAAAAGGAAGAGTTGAATGAAACAGAAGGGGGAAATCTTTAAGGTTTCATCTCTTGGCTTAATCTGGGATGACATTTTCATCATATTTTTTCAATTTCTTCTATCTGTCTTTTCTTCCCATACTAAAGCCAGTTTTACTTTGTGTGTATGTGTGTGTTTCACTTGTTTTATTTGCATAAGTTTGAGTCATAAACAAATCCACTACCTCAGTTAAATTCTTCCTAAAATTCAGCCCATGGGTTCTGTCAGGGATTTAGATCTCTTAAAGGACCCAATATGGAAGCTGACCTTATTATACTTGTTATACATTATCTTTATTGAAAACCAAGATTGAAAGCAGATGAGTGGACATGTTTATTTATGTTACCATAGAATCATAAATTTACAGTTAGAAAGGATTTTAGTTGCCAAGTCCTCCAACTTCCATATATTCATATAGGAACTCCAATTGGGGAAAATACCCTTTATCAATATACATCAGTGACTGATTTACAATTTAAGAGCAGCAATTCTTAACTTTTCTTATGACATGGACCCCTTAAAAAATTTGGTGAAGTCTACGGAATTCTTCTTAGAATACTATTTAAATTTCTTTTTAGCATTATGGAAAGGGGGGCAGCTAGATGGTGCAATGGATAGAGTGACAGCCCTGAAATCAAGAGGATCTGAGTTCAAATTTGGCCTCAGACACTGAACACTTCCTAGCTGTGTGACCCTGGGCAAGTCATTTAACCCCAATTGCCTCAGGGGAAAAATCATGGTCAAAGAAAATGTTAGATTTCATTTAGTGTTTAATGAAAAAAAGGCATGATTTTGTCCTATTCGTTTTCCCAGACCACATGGAATCTTTCCATGGACCCCAGGTTAAGAATGACTGTCTAGCAGCCCTTTTTGCAATGGCAAGAAACTGGAAATGGAGTGGTTACCCATGAGTTGGAGAATGGCTGAATAAGTTATGGTATATGAGGGTAATGGAATGTTATTGTTATTTAAGAAATGATCAACAGGATGATTTTAGAGAGATCTGGAGAGATTTACATGGACTGATGATAAGGGAAATGAACAGAACCAAGACATGGTTGTACATGGCAACAACAAGATTATGCAATGATCAATTCTGATACATGTGGATCTTTCCAAAAATGAGATGATTGAGGCCAATTCTAATGATCTCATGATGAAGAGAGCCATCTACACCTAGAAAGAGAATTGTGAGGACTGGGTATTGGTCATAACATAACATTCTCACTCTTTTGGTTGTTGTTCACTTGCATTTTGTTTTCTTACTCATTTTCTTTCCTTTTTGATCTGATTTTTCTTGTGCAGCAAGAGAATTGTACAAACATGTTTGCATATATTGGATTTAATGAATATTTTAGCATGTATAGCATATATTGAATTACTTGCCATCTAGGGGAAGGGGTGGGGAGAAAGAGGAGAAAATTTGGAACACAAGGATATGCAAGGATCAATACTGAAAAATTATCTTTGCATATGTTTTGAAAATAAAAAGCTTTAATTAAAAAAAAGAATTACTGTTTTAGAGAATTGTCTAAGGCAATGACAATTCAAGTGAGTCACATAGCAAGGTTGAGTATGGCTTAAACTAGTCTTTCAGATTCTGCAGTTAACTCATTATCTGCTGTGTTATGTTGCTGATTCATTCTGTACAGAAGGAAACTGAGACCCACTTTCAACTTGCCCAACATTTCTCAGGTATTAGATAACAGAGAAAAGTTGCAAACTTGGGTCCTTTAATTCTAAGTCTATAGCTGTTACCACTTCATTGTATGTAGACTAATTTGTGCATTTGCTACTGTTTTCCATTCATTACCATTTTTCTCACAGTACTGCTTAGATTTTGTACCTTCCTGATGGCATTTATCGAATGTAATCCTTCTATCATGTTGAGGTATGTTTATCCATATTCAAGTCAAGATATTACTCTCATGATGTCACTGGTCCTCTGAGAATGAAGGATGCATAGTAACAGGTTTTACCACAAGGAGGGAACTCTTGAGAGGAAGGTCAAAAGAACTCCATATCTCATGTTTTCACTTAGTTCCTATGGATCAGGAGAAATATTTCATATTAAAAAATGAAATGAAAAAAAACAAGACCTCCTCCAACCACCTCCCCATCTCTGGGAATTAGTCTTGGATTGATACATAAGGTTCCATTTGAAAAAAAACCTAACAAAAATCCAAAAAATATTAGGAAGGGGTATGCTAGAATTAGGACTCATCAGTAGAAACCAATATCCAAGAAATTGATATCATTAGTGTCAGTTGGAAGAAGATGCCAACAGATTGGTTAGATTGTTTTCTGAGTAATTGGGAGTTTGTAAGATAGGACCAAGAGGCCTATGGAAGGGGCAAATTTTAGGGTCAGTGAAGGTTGCAGAAAAAGGAACTTGTACTTCAACAATTTCAGGAAGATATAATTGTACATGGCTGACTCATTCAGCTTGTGATGTATTTTGATCATTGGATTTTCCTCTTTATTAATCTATTAATCTATCCAATCCTTCCCTTATCCAAATTCTATTTGTATTATGAATATCCTAGTCACAATGGTTGAAATATTTTTCTTCTTTCCTGGTCTTCTTGTCTTTTTTCCCCTTTCTTTTTATTATTTCTTATATCAGTAAACTAATGGAACACAGATAATGAACAGTTTTAACACTTATTCTGCTCCTTTCCATTAATCTAGAATCCCTGGAAATCATTGGGCAAATATGGGAAAGAAGATATTTCTCATTTACCCCTTTGTTTGAAATAATTTAATTGAGCTTACTGGCATGATTTAATCTTCTGACTTTTCTAATACCCTAAAGAGAATTTCACTCCCTCATTTAAATAGACCCAAGAGTATTTTCTGAGGCACATGTCATTCTCTGACGAAGTAACAGTTTCTCTTCTATAGATGGCATTAGTTGGCTTCAGTTTTGAAACGGAGTGACTCCATGATTCTGGGATATGCCATAGAGCCAATTTTGATCCTCTGAAAACTAATCTATCTAATAAATACATGCTATGTTGGATAAAGGTGAGCAGGGAGTGGGGAAGAAATGCCCTGAATGCTCCATTTATAATCAAACTGATAGGAGTTCAAATCTTGCTTCCAACAATCAATCACTGCCTGACCATGGACAATTCAGTTTCCTCACATATTATAAAAGGGATAACAATCCTAATGGGACTTAACTCACATGGAAGCTTCAAGGTTCAAAGGAGATGACAAAATGTAAGCAAGATTATTGGTAAACCTTAAATTACTCATGAAATGTCTGTCGGTTGCTATTATTATTATACCATTGTTAATAAAAAAAAAAAACTCTGCCATGTAAGAGCAGTTTTATAAAGGGTTTCCAGTGTGCTCTGAAAGATGCTATTTCATTGCATGGCAAACAGCAAGGGAGTTGGCCTATAATATTTCTTATGTCCATGCTAGATATTGTTAAGGCAAAATCAATTATCCAACCATCACTTTTTAGCAGTGTCAGAGAAGTACAAGAGTTGTACTAATGGATTAGAGAATACAATTTGCCCTTCTGGAAGTCATGCTGTTTCATCACAGAGAGTTCTCACCCAGTGCTTAACCTTGAATGATTTTCTTTTTCAACAAGTTTTTCATTGTCAAGGTGATGCTCACTGCTTCTTAGTTTGCTTCATGTATTACTAAGTTTATTCCGGGTGAATAGTTCTCTTCAGGGCCACCATACTGGTTTGGGCATATTGTTCATGAAACCATTTATTTTTTCATTAAAAAGTGTGAATAATGACTAGTACCACAGTTTCCTGTGAAACGGACCTTTCTTATTCCCTAGATTCATGGTCCCTCCCCTCTCCATACAGAAACTACATCTGTTTTATTTATGTTTTGTATTATGTGCATTCATGTCTCTGCTATTAAAATATAAGCTCCATGAGAGTAGGGATTGCTCTATTTTTTTTTCTTTGTATCCCTAGTGACTAGTAACAAGTCTAGCATGTAATAGATGTTTAATGAATGCTTGTTTTTTTAGTTACTGATTGATTGATACCTGAGGATGTGAGCCTGCCTGGTGACTTGATTTTATTAATGGCAGTTTCTGGGTCCTTATACTCTTGGCTTATCTAGGTTATCAATTCTTTCTTAACCATATTTTTTGAGTTCTGTTGAGCAGCTTTGACTGTCTCCATTGGTCATCAGCATCATCCTGTACATAACATAACCATGTGATATTGGTCTTGGTCTGATTCTGACAAGACTACATTTGTATTCATTCTCTCTTACTTGCCCTTGTTTTCATCCCCTTATCTTTCTTCTAAAAATCTAAGATGGTTAAAAAAAAAAAAGAAAAAAAATCTAAATTGGTAGGTAAGTTCTCTCTGTTTCAACATCAGTTTGTAATTTTTTTCTTCTCATCAGAATTGTTTCCCTTTGGGTCTTTAAAATTCTTTCATTGAGAATTCTCTAAAGAGTAATTCCTATTTCTCTAAAATGGACTTTCCCTGTAAAATCTCAGTTCTAACTTTCCTATTCTTCAGGCCTTTGATATCTGCTTTCCCCATCTATAAGGTACATGTCAAACTATGTTTGGATTTTTTCTCCTTTTCTAACACAAATTTCAAGGTGAATTTTCTCCAAGATCTTCATCACTTCCATTCTAATAATAACTCCACCTTCTTGGTAAGAATCACACCTGAGAGAGAATTTACCTTTGTTGGCTCCTCTGCTTTTTAGAAGGACTTAAGGTAAGTCAGAACATTGCAAGTTGCTCTAATTTTGGCAGATGTTTGGGTAGTTGACATGCCTCTTTTGTGCTGTTCTTGTTATATGCTTTTCTGCCTTCTTATCTGTTCCCTCTTTCTCTGCAGGTGGTCTGTAGTATATCCTAATGACAAGTATTCAAGCGTGTGAATGACTATCAGAAGGAAGGATTAATTAGGTTTACTCGCCAGAATAAATTAGGGGCAATGGTTGGAAATTGCAAAAACAAAACAAATTTAGTCTGAATTTCAGGACAAACTTCCAGAGTATTAGAACTCTCCCAAAGTGGAATGGGCTCTCTTGAATGAATAGTGGGATCTTTCTTGTTGGAAACCATTAAGCAAAAACTAGAAAATCATGTGACAGGTATGCTATAATAAGGTTTTTTTTTTCTTTTTCAGTTCAACTAGAAGGATTCTGAGGTCCCTTCCAATGTTGAAACTATAGAATTCTGTAATAAATATTTTGCTTCCATTTTTTCTTAACCGTGGTGGAAGTATAAAACTTAAAGTCTTGATGCAAATCCTCCTTTCTCTCCATACTATTGAATATGAACTTCTACCTTAACCATTCTCACTGGTTTTTCCTTTGGAAAGATTACTTATGTCACATTACTTTTGAGGGACTTCAACTCTGAAACTGTTATTCTTTTTTCAAACCAATTCCTTAATAGTCATTGACTTCTTTTCTCTTCTTTAATTTTTTACATTGTTTAATCAACTTCTCCTATTATGTCTAACTATTTCCCCTTTTCCTTGAGTCCTTTCACTTCAAGTGGAACCCCAAATTTTTATCTTCAGCTTGATTTTTTGTTACCCTTTTCTTCCTTCTTTAACTTTTTAAGCTTTCACAAATTTTATCCCCTCAATGTCAATCTTTGGGATTTTTTATATCATCCCAAAGGCCTCCAAATAATCTCTTTCCCATCTTCTTCCTTCTTCCTGATGATGATAACAATGGCAATGACAATGGTGATGATGATAATGACTGGCACCTGCCATCTGATAAATACAAGAGAATTTGAGAAAGGAAAGAATATCAATAATATATTGTCTGTAAAAATAATTGGGATGGAAGGCAAAAGTTTTGCACACAAGTTTTCCATAGGAATGCCTGAAGTGAGAATTAAAGGAAGTTAAAAAGTCTAAGAGATAAAAGTGAGGGGACCATTCTGCACATATGAGACAGCCTGTGAGAAGACATGGAGGTTTTATATTGAGTTTAAGGAACAGCTAGTAGTCAAATTTGACTAAAACTTGGCTTCTGTGGAATGGAATAAGGAAAAATAGGTCTGGAAAATGAGAGCCAAAATGTTGAAGAGTTTAAATGCCAAACTGGAGTTAATGTTTTATCCCAGAGGCAATAGGGAATTGCTGAACTTTTTTGAGAAAGAATTATATAAGGTCTATGCCTAATGAAGATTTTTATGGTACCTGTTTGAAAGCAGAAACTAAAAGCAAGGAAATCTATTGTGATAGGAGGCTATTGTGATAATCCAGATAAAAGTGATAAAAATGCATGTGTTGTATACATATCCAATCTGCATGGGACACAAAAAAGTATTTATTTATCTTTGTTCAAGTTGGATTTCTCAATAGAATGAAGAACCCCAGAAGACACGGACTATTTTCATTTGTGTCTTGGCATTCCCAACACTTGGTACTTTCCCTAGCACATAGTAAATGCTTTGTTAGTGTTCTTTTCTTAAAAATTGAATTAAGGTTTGTAAATTGCTTTACAAATATTCTTTCATTTGATCCTTGAGAGAACTCTAGGAGTCAGGTATTATTGTTATTTATATTCTATAGATGAGGAAACTAAAGTTTAGAGAAACTAAATGACTTGCTCAGGGTCACATAGCTACTAGTTGTCTCATCCAGAGTTCAAACTCAAGACTCTCTGGCTCCAATTCCACCCCTCTATCAATTATGCCATTTACTTCTCTCATTCCTTTTTTGCTACAACTTTCCTCAGGACTTGGTTTCCCTTCATACATTATTAATATTTAATCAAAGAATGAATGGATATATTAATGCACATGGTCACAATCTAGGTACTGGTGATATATATATATATATATATATATATATATATATATGTATATATATATATATATATATATATGCCTAAGTCATTGCCTGTATATTCAGTTAGAAATATTTATTATTAGAAGCTTAGAAGTAGAAGATACATCAGAGTATATATGATCAATAAGGAAATTTAGCCTTGGAGAGTTTACTTTGGTTCAAGAAGGAAAAAACATAGAAGCAAGAACACTAAGCATTTATTTTAAAAACCTATCAGGTATAGGTGTGGTTATGCTATTAAAAACATATTAGTCAAATTCATTGCATATGTCTCCTTTTACCTTCTTTGGACATCAGTTAATTTAAAATGTTAGTTCTTTTTGTGTGATTAAAAGATATCATCCAGCATATTTCTGTATGTAAAATAACTGTATGGATGTGTATACATATAGTGTATTTAACATATACTTTAACATATTTAACATGTATTGATCTACCTGACATCTGGGGGAAGGGGTGGGGGGAAGGAGGGGAAAATTGGAATAAAAGGTTTTGCAATTGTTAATGCTGAAAAATTACTCGTATATATCTTGTAAATAAAATAAAATCAACCAAAAAAAAAAAAAAGAAAAGAAAAGAAAAAGAAAGATATTCACACTTCCCACTTTGTAGATGAGGAAACTGATGCTCAGAAATACTGCATGACTTACAGTCGTAGAACTGGAAAACATTAGAGTTATCTGAGAATGAATGAATGATTCAACATTTTCTTAAAATTAAGGAGTTGGCAGTTGTGTAAAGTTTTTCCAAGAATGTATTATTGAAAAATTAAAAGGACTAGTCAGATGATGTTTGCACAGTATAACCTATTAACAGCCTCTGTATAGTTCAAAGGTATCCTAACAATGTCAGATGAGAATGGCTCCCAGATACTGGGTGGATACCCTGATAAATTATAGAAGAGTATGGATGAGAGATCCATAGAGAAAGGCTACAATCTGCATCATTGAAGGGAATACTCAACATATGACACTGCAGAACCATTTGAAGTTTTTCAAGGGAAGGAATCCTTAGTTAGTAGAGGAGTATAATCATCATAATTTAATTTCCATGTATGTCTTATGTCATATCATAATGGTTCTTTGTAATGGAAACTTCACTGTAATATTCTACTAAACTTGACTATTTATATGAAAACCACAATCCTTCAAATTTCTGTTATCCTTCCCTTCTAACATACATAAAGCATTTTCTCCATTTAGACTCATTCTTTCTTTGATGAAGTGGAGGACTGGCTTGAGCTTTCTTATGCAATCCTTATTCCAAATGTCAGATTTCCTTTGAATTTACATTTAGATAATGAAGTAGCCAATTGAATTTATTCCTTTGCACAGATATTGCCTCTTCTGTACCTATTAGGATGTATACTCGTTGAGGTTATAGAGCATTTTAAATTTCTTTGTTGTATCCCTAGAATTTAACAAAATGTTTTAGATATAGTAGGTGTTTAATAAGTGCTTGTTAAATTAAGTTGGATTGCTGAGCTCTCATTTCATCTCAATTTTATGTTTTAACTGCCAACCAAACCTCCCATCATGGGGCCATTTAAAAAATATAGTTGGGGCAGCTAGGTGGCGCAGTGGAGAGAGCACCAGCCTTGAATTCAGGAGGACACGAGTTCAAATTTGATCTCAGACACTTAACACTTCCTAGCTGTGTGACCCTGGGCAGGTCACTTAACCCTGGCCTCGGGGGAATATATATATATATATATGGAGAGAGAGAGAGAGAGAGAGAGAGAGAGAGAGAGAGAGAGAGAGAGAGAGAGAGAGAGAGAGAGAGAGAGAGAGTTGAAGTGTTATGTAACTGATTTATTCCTCCTGACCTTTATTTCACTTGCATCTGAAGTTATTTAGCCAACTTCTTTAGCTGTCCATGACATATGGGGACTTCTGCAGTAATGGGTCATCTATTACTTTATTTTAGTGTTGCTTTTTGCCAGGTGATGAGAATAAATCCCAAGGTAATCACAGAAATGGAGCCATGGACAAAATGCAAGTCACTCTTTGAACACGGATCCATATGGTTTCATTTTATTAAGATGTGGCCATGATTAACACATGCACTTTTGGATTTTCAAGAAATCATTGAGGAATTTGTATCAGTAAAAGATTTTATGTGACAAAGACAACAGTAACAGAAATAAGTGACATTTACATGGTGCTTTAAGCTTTGCAAAGCTTTGTAATATCTCTTGTTCTTCACAATAGCTTTGTAAAGTAGATGCTATTATTATCCCTATTTTACAGATGCTCAGTGACTTGCACAGAGCCCCACAGCTTGTAAATGTTTGATGCAAGATTCAAAAATATACTTGGATGCACATATATCTATGTGCAAGTATGTATCTATATGCACATATTTGTACACTTAAAAGTTAATGAACACACATTTAAAAATACCTACTATATGTCAGGCATTGCGCTGAAACTAAAGATACTACATTGAAGAAAGTGAACCAATTTTTCCCTTCAAGAAGTTATAGTACAGCTTCTTGACATGTATCAATCAGGGCAAAGGTCTTGCATTGTGAGATAAAGAGGAGTCCCATAATACTCTGCAGAATGAACTAAGACTCAGTATATATAAAAAAGAAATTGACCTGCCCTACATCTCTCCTCTTCTGATTGGTGCCTTCTCAACTAAGACTCTTAAAGTGGCAAGTTGTAATTCCACTGAGGGATAGAGAAGGATGTTAAGGTTATCTCTGGTCATTCTGATCTATATCTGGCCATTGGACCCAGATGGCTCAGGAGGAGAAAGTGAGGCAGGTGACCTTGTACAGCTCTCCCCTCTCAAATTCAGTTTACTAGCATGTCATGGCATCTCCTCTCTGATGTCATGGTAGTTTTTGAGAATGAAGGAAAAACAAGAAGAGAAGGAGGTATTGTTTTTTCACCCAGTTATGGTGATTCTCTTGCTTGAAGTATGGATTCAATGAAGGGAATTTACACCTGGTTCCCTGGCAGCCTCTGGCACTTATATTTGCTTTCCTGAATAGTTGACTGATCATTAACCTTACAATAGATGTGTCCATGCTTGGAAGCAACTTTCTAAGTTTACAACTCTGGAGGCTTATGAGAATGGTATCCATTCTCCATGGGAATAATGGCAATAGTGTCCAACTAATTGATCAATTAGGCTCAGCAACAAGAGATACAGCAGGATGGAAGCAGCTGAACATAAATTCCAGAAAAGATTTAGATTTGGAGTGATTTGTTAATACGGAAAAAAAATGTAGAATGCCTGATTAGCAGTCTTATAAAAGTCCTTTATGAAGGTATTCATTAACCCTTCTGGAGATTGTAATTGTGGTTATGTGTTAAGTTATTGAATCCTGTTAAATGATTGAATCCTGCTCTGGTAATGAAGGCTTATGGATTTTAAAAAAATCTTTCATCTTTCATGTGTTAGAACAACTTACCTGTTCCATAGCCTTTTGCAAATTGATACTGTTTATTTGTTGATTGTCCTTCCTTCTCAAAAACTACCATGACATCATGGAGATGATGCCATGATATGGAAGTGAATTAGATTAAATTCCTGGAGGGCTGTGCAAAATCATCTGCCTCACTTTCCCTCTCCAGAGCCATCTGGGTCCAGTGGCCAACCTGTTCATGTAAAAAATCTATAAACCTTGGGGAATTCCTTTGTGAGTTGTAATCTAATTTACAATTATTAAAATCTCCTTCCCTCCCTCTAGGGATAAGGTGAAAGATTAATAATTATTGAGTGTGAGAAAGGGAGATCCCTCTCTCTAGAGGGCAGATTCCCTTGGATTGAACCCAGTTCAATCTTTGTGCCTTGGTTTAGGACAGTAGAAGGCAGTTGTCCTTCCATGGGCTTAGCTGAATAGTTCTTCAAGGCCAGATAAATAACAGACAAGTATTTATTTCTATCTGTCTACATTTATCTATCCAGATTGCATACAAACACATAGACATAATTAAAATAAAATAACTAACTCTTCTGAGAGACAGTCTAAAAATTGGCAGGAAAAGAATTGTTAGCCCAAAGCTCAGTTTAGATTTGTGTCTGGGCAGCTTTCTAGAATCCTCTTAAAATTTTCTTTGTTAAGAGATAATGTGGAAAAAGTAAGGGAACATTTGAAGTGGGCAGCTCATGCTCACCTGATGCTCACATTGACTTATATACTCTGGGGACATTTAACGTAAAGAAATGAAAAAAGTTCCACTCAAATGTAGTCTGAACCACAGCATAGAATGAATGGCAATTGGTGGGTTACCATATTATTTTCCATTTGACTTGCTCCATCTGGAATGTGCCAACTGTAAAGTGACTTTTAAAGTTTTGTATTCATGCAGAATCTACTTCTGGGAGTGGTATTTTGGGATTTTCAAGTTTTTCCTTATTTTTATAGGTTTACCAGGCATCATAATTTATTGTACTGCCATGCTTTCTTAGTCTCTTTATAAAAATATATATTTTTTTTCTTCTTTTAATTACTAAACCTTATTCCTTAGGGACAGACTTCTTTAGATAATACACTTTACTGGGCTTGTTACTTCAGAGAAATCTATCCTATCCCTCCCTCTTCTTTCAAATGGGCCCGAACTTGAGGCTTCTTTGTGACTTAATGCTACTTAGAAAGTGCCTCCTGTCTCTGCTCTAATTAACTGCAATCAGGGAGGCTAGTTGGTGGACACATGGTGTCGGTGCTCTGTGAAATGCTTCCTGATGGCTATAAACAGTGCCATATGTTCTTTGTGAAATATTGCTGTAATCACTGGCAGCAGGAACAGCTGATGAGAGACGAAGGACCAGCTCCCTCTTCTTCCTGCTTTATTCTCCAAAGCTGGGCCGTACTTTACTCATCAGTTTAATATTTGCTTTCAGTGTCTGTGCTCGACATCTTTCACGTTAGCCATTGCTTGTTTAAATGTTATATATTTGAGTTGAAATGTTAGCTGTGACTGATGTTCAATGCTTCCTCTGTTAGCCCAAAATACTTTAATGTATTAGTTAATCTTAGAAGAAATAAATTACTGAGATATCAAAAATTAGGATTTTTTAAAAAATAAAACAGACTGAACAACAACTAAGGGATAGAAGCATTATAAATTTTAATATACAAACATAAATTTCTTAGTTAAGCTGGAAGTTCAGAATACCTGCTCCAAATCACATAGTGCCTGAATATAGTAGGTGCTTAATTAATGTTCATTGGGCTAAATCAGAAAAAAAAAAGTTACTGAATAGAAAAAACCTCAATTGCTTTTATAGGTCTCAACTATGAAAAGGATTGCCTGGGAGTGAACCAAGAGGAGTAGTTTCAGAAGTGTCTTAAAAAAAACAAACAAACAAAAAAAAAAAAAACTACCAATGAAATCTAAATTCAATCAATAATCTCATCCCAGAAGGCAATATAAAATATTACAGTATCTGTTTACCTCTTAGATGTATCCATGCTGAATTAGCTTTTTAACTTAGGAGCCCTATTTCCCGAACCAGAGCTGCTGACATCTCTTATATCCTTGATCAGAGAAAAAAGAAAAAGGATAGACCATAATTTCGAACTGTCTCATGCCCAAGTTTCTCCTCTGACATAAAGGTTCTAAAATGTGGCCTTCAGTCTAAGTCCTCCTTGTTAAGAAAGAGCAATTCTCTGCAAGTGCCACTGGGTGGTAGGCCCTCGATGGATGGATGACTGCTTTCTTGGTACATGTCAGTAATGGGAGCAGTGCATTAAGACATGTAAAGCACTTATTGTCTTTTCAGCTAGAATCATAGGGCTGTTTAGGGAAGTAACTAGATAAAACTGACTAGCAGACAGAACAGAGGGATTTGTTCCTTTTAAGCTTCCACTTGAACATTTCAAGATGTGTTAAATGACTAATTTTAATAACTCATTTTCTAGCTTACCGATTTTTTTATTATTGCAAAAATATTGCAAAAAATTTTTTTTGAACTGTCTCTTTAATGCTTTGGGGCTCTGGTCTGTGGAAATGTGAAAACAGGTCTCTCTTGCTTCTTATTTATTTATTTTTTTTTACCTTGCATGTGCTGCACAGACTATTAAGCTGTATGTACGTGATTGATCTCTTTAATAAAACAGAGTTCTTTAGTAAGCAAAGAGTGATAAAGATAAACAAATGTACCTGTTTGTCCAGTACTTGGGAGATTAGGGTAACATAAGGGCATCAAGAGAGCCCATTAACAGATAAGTTAGATGAAACCCATCAATTCAGATTTCATTCCAGTAAGTTGGGGAAACCATTTTCTTTAAGTTAATTTCATCTTTGTTTTCTCTTCATTTGTAATACTTTGTGGGTTTTAACAGAGAAAAATACTTAATAGGGTGGAATGTGAGTTTCTAGATAAACAATGTTGGCAGCTTCTCTACCTCCCTCCTTATCAAACGCTTTTAAATAGGAAATACTTCTTTGTAGTTTTGTTTAATTTTATCATTGTAATTTTGAACATTATATTAGAGGATCTTACTTCCTGTCAAGGGGAACAGCTTTCAAGAATAGAGTCCATTCGATTTAAGTCTATTAAAATTTTTTTTTGAAGGATAAGGTGCCATGCTAAGATGGTTTCCATAGGTCTTTCTTCAGTTAATCACAATAGGGCATTTTTCCATGGCAACAACTGTTACCATGGTACATATTGTATGCTTCTTCAGAGCCACTGAGGAGTGTTATTAAGACACTAACCCACCCACAAGCACACTTGTTCTCACACACATACACGAAATCATCCTATGACTCATGAAACAGGAACATTTTACAACAGTCAGAAGGGGGAATGTAGTAAATGTAATAAACATAATTTTAAAAAAAGAATTCCCTTCCCCACCCATCTATGGGATGAGATGAATGATTACTGACATTTGCTTTAAAATAAACATCAAAGTTTCTCTCAGTCCTCAAAGATAATGGGTACTGTTCATAAACTGGATAGAATCTCAGGGGCAAAAGTTGACTTGTACAATAGCCAGCCCAAGAACTTATTTTGGAAATTCAATTTTGAGAACTTTGAGCTGGAAGAGATCTAAGAGATTATCTAGCCTCATTGATTTTACCTTTGCAACATATCTCACAACAAATCCCCTCATCTCTAGTCACACAATTTGCCTGATAGTCATTGCCTCCATTTAGATTATTGTAATTATTTCCTAATTGATCTCCAAGCTCTCCTCTCTGACCCATTCTCTATAAAGCTGCCAAAATGATGTTCCTAAAACTCAGGTTTCACCACAAGAATATTTAGTGGCTCCCTATTATTTCTAAGATATAAAATAAACTCATGTTTGGCATTTAAAACATTTTATAGTCTGGTTCAAATGAATATTTCCAAGCATTTCTCATTATTCCCTGTCATGAATTTTGTGTTCTATCCAAACTGGTTTACATGTTCACTGCAAAGGACTTTACATTTTCCTTCTCCTTGATGTACGTAGTCCTGTCTCTCATGCCTAGTATGGATTCCCTCATCATCTTCACCTCTCAGAAATGACAACTTTCTTTGAAGCTTTTCATGTGACACACCCTATACTGTTAATCCTTTCCTGATTTCCTTTTCATGTGTTTTGTATTTACTTACTTGTGTATATGAAGTGAGCCCCGTCACCTTCCCACCCTGACCCCATGAATGTTAGCAACTTGGGCAGAGATTCTAATCCCAATCTCTGGGATCTCTGAGATCTGGAATCTTTTTATCCTGTTGGTGTTCACTTAGTGATTAATACATACCAGCATACTAGGTATTTAATAAAAGCTTGGTGAGTGAAATTAAATGATTCTTTCCTTTCTTTGCAGAAATGTGTTCAATAACTGGAAAAATATTGCATCTACCATCAAATGTCTTAGATTTGTCTACTGATTGTTTTAAACTGTTTTTCTTTATTACAAGTTGTTAGAAATTCACTGCAAAGATAAAAAGGATTCAGGAGTATATGAAGTTAGTTTATTTACAATCCTTAAAAGAAATGGTTGATCATGCAAAAGGCAGTCCCCAGGTAATATCTGCCCTAATAGAAATGAGAATGAATCTTTCATTTCCTATCCCAAAATATAAGGTCCATTGTGACCCCATTAGCTAGGGATGATAAAATTAATAGATTCCCTGGTCCTCCCATTGCATGTCCCTCCTTGTCATGTTTTCTCCTCCCTCATCATACAATCCATGTTCAAAAATGGTGGAAAAGTCAATATTAATTAACTCATTAAGCATGCATACTCAGTGCAAGTGATTACCTTTCACCCACTTCTTGTTTTTTTTTTTTTTTTTCTTTTGTTTGTTTGTTTGTTCTATTTTTAGGAGTTTATCAGTTCAGTGGCTCAATATCCTATTATATACATTCAACCAAATCAGCTGACATGACCTTAAGTCTTAGTCCCTATATGGACATACAATCCTATAGATCACGCAAGGACAGACTCACTGGGTGGAGTTGTGAATATTTACATGCCTAGATTGCCCAACAGGGAAGCATCCTACTTTCTTGATTTCTTCTTCCAAATGAATGGAAGTTTTCTTATTTGATTAGCTGTGTTAGAATGGGCTATCTTTAAAACTGATCAGAGGACAGTTTCTCTATTCTTTGCTTTTTCTTACTTTATCCAGAGGGTGAAGATCACAATTCATTCATGGCATGAATGCCATAAATTGAACAGGGAATGGGAGTAATCTGCCATTTCTCTTTTATCCTGATTCAGAGAAATAGACTTGTGAGTGTTTCTCTTCTGGTTCATTTATCCTCAATTTCAGGTGCTGTCAGTATCTTATTCAACCTGGGAATTTGAGCCATGGTGACCTTGTAGCCAGGGAATTGGAGGTGGGATGTTGTAGGCTACCTGCCCAGCAGTTTAAGGTGCTTGAAACCCAAGACAAAGATATAGTATTGGAGTTGAAAGTAGGACTGTGCACTATAGCAACTGCATGAAGTTGCTTGTGTATTTGCTATTGTCTTTGAAGTAAATGTTTCTTAGTAAAAATTAATCTGCTGGTGGTTAAATGGAACTGGTGTACAGTGGATCATTCCTTACACTTGAAGGAACACAATCAGTGAGGATTGGGACTATTTATAGAGAGCTTATGTAACCTCCAGCCCTGACCAGATACTCTTGGGGGAAGGGTGAAGTATAACATACCTAGTCTTTAGGAATTGGAGCTTAGGGTAGTCACTGTTACATATATCTATATGTCTATATCTATATTTATATATGTCTCTATATATGCCAAAGCTTCTTAAACTGTGGTTTGTGACCCCATATGGAGTCACATAACTGAATAAGGGAGTTGTGAAATTATGTTTTATTACAAGTGAATGTTTGATTTATAGACTTATTTTAGATACCTAAATATCAAGGATTGTATAAAATTTTTTGGGCATGAGTGAAAAAGTGGAAAAAGCCCTGATATAAATAAAAGTCATCATGAATATTTGAAATAAAAAAGTAAAATTGCTATTTAATTTGCTATTTTAGTAAGATCACTATTTAGTGGCTATTAATAAAAAGCCAGATTTTATTAACAATATTTGTAATGAGATAAAGAGTATTTGATAAGTTCAGGTCAACATGTAATGCTGGTGAAACTAAGGCAAGATAGAGACTAGAGGTTTTTAACATTTCATTAGTGGAGAGTAGGACTGGCCAAGCCATTTTAGCTAGCCAGCTGAATTGGACTCTTGTCTCAAAGCATTCAGCAAAGAATGAGGGATTCCAGAGATTCTTATAGGGCTCTAATAATCAAGGAAACAAAGGCAAGGGGCATAGAGCACTGGTGAATGGGAAGTTCCAGGAAATTTTCCAGGAAAAATTCAGTTCTGACAGGTTGGGGGTAAAGAGGAAAGATCATAAATTCTGATAAGTTGGGAGGGCAAAAGCTAGGAGACATTAAGTCTAACCCAGAAGATAGACGGGTCCCATCTAAGTATTTGAGATAAACCATCTGGAGTTTTATGACTCTTTGGAATGTCAGAGTAGCCAGGGCTCCTAGCCCTAATTATCTCAATCCTAATGGCCAAAAAGGGGGATTGCCACCAGGGAGACTGAGACAGAATAATTCAGAAGGCAGAACAATTCAGGGAAACTGAAGTAGAACAATTCAGGGAAATTTAGGCATAACAAACAAAAGGGGTTTGGTTAGCCATTGTATCTCAGTTCCTCCACCACTTGCCTATAGGTGATGTATATCAGGTATAAACCAGTAGGGGATGACTTGGTACATGATAAATAGCAGGTAATATGAAGCTGCAGACTTGTTTAAAAAGTGTCCCAACAAGCAAAATTAATGATATTAGATTTATTAAGGAAATAGTTAATTGAGGAAAATGAAGTACTTTTTTTTCCCCCCAAAATGCCGATATCTCCCCCAGCACTGATTGATAAACAGGCCTGGGTCACTGAGTCTGCATAACTTTTCATAATATAAAGACAGTTTTTAATCACTAGTAAGTAGAGAATTGCAACTTAAAACAATCCTGAGGTAAATATGACCTACCCCCCCAAAAAAAGGGAAATGGCATTTGCTGGGGAGACTGTGGTAGAACAGGCATACACTACTGATAGAGATGGGAATTGGTCCAAACATTCTGGGAAATAATTTTGAACTATATCCTTAACTTTTGACCCAGAAATACTATTCTAGGCATACATCCTAAGGATTCCAAGAAGAGATGGAAATAAATATATTTGTAGCAGCACTTCTTGTTGTAATAAAGTTCTGGAATTAAAGTGGGTACTCATTTTTAGAGAATGCATGAACAAAATAGGAAATGTGAATAGAATATTGTTGTACTGTAAGAAATTATGAAGGGGGTAGTCAGGGGTTCTCAAACTACAGCCTCGGGCCAGATGCGGCCTCCCTGAGGACCTTTATGCAGCCTGCTGGGTTATGCAAATGGGCTGAGGGGTGGAGACAGAGTGTGAGTTTTTGTTTTTACTATAGTCCGGCCCTCCCATAGTCTGAGGGACAGTAAAATTGGCACCCTGTTTAAAAAGTTTGAGGACCACTGGGGTAGATTCATAGATGCTGAGGAAATTTAGCATAATTTTATGTTGAATGAAATGGATAGAACCAAGAGAACCATTTACACATTTATTATTGTAAGATTAAAAAGCAATTTTTGGAAAACTTAAAAACTCTCATCAATGTGAGAGCTAAGTCTCACCACAGAAGGCTGAAGATAAATTGATAAATTATGCTATCTACCTCCTGGTAGAGAGTGAATGGACTAGAAGTACAGATTGAGATAAAACTAAAATACAAATGTGTTTTGCTAACCTTATTTGGTGTGTGTGTGTGTGTGTGTGTGTGTGTTATTTTGGAGGAAGAAGATTTAGAGAGAATAGTTATGATAATACAAAAAGAAATTTAAAATGAAACATAAAAATATAAACCAAAAATAATCAATAGGAGTAAGCTGAAGGAAATTCAGAAAAGGACATAGATATGCAGAACATTATTGGTATTATTGTGCTAAATTTGATATATAGTCCATACAGACTCCAGTGTCCTTGTTCCAATTTCTACTTACACAGCTAAGACAGGTTTCCAGAGGATAGCTACATCTCCCACTCATGATTTTAAAAAGCTGTACATAATAGAAATTCATAGTTCAGCATACAATCCTCTATTTCCCCTGTTGTTCTTTGAATATGTAAATATTCATGTTTATTGATATCTTAGGAATTATTTGTTCTGCATATTTCTTGTGCCCTAAGGGGATGACTAAGCCAGATGGCATTCTGATTTAAAGCCCATGAATGCCCTTTGTCAAAGAATTCTGGAATTGCAGTAGGCCTGCTTTTTGGTGAATCCTGTGTCAGCTGATATTGAAGAGAAGGTATATGTATTGGGCCTAACTGCCTGTTTACTCCAGTGTTGTTATTGATCTGGATCAATAACCCTCTGGACATAGTTTCACCAGTCATTGTATATTCTTACTATGTGTTCATTTGCATTTAGTAAATGTGGCTTTTAAAAATGATTATCACTAGCCTCATTGTTTCAGACTCTTCAAACTTGAATTTTGGTTAGCATGCATCTTGCTAAGACAGCTGGTGTTAAGTGTATGAGAAAATAAAAGAAAAAAATTGAGGTCTTATGCTGGATTAGCTGGCTAATATGGTTCCTTTCAGCTCTGATATTTTGTGTTTCTCTGACTTAAATATAATGTACACTACTACTGTAGTGTAGATTCCAACTTCTTAAGCAGTGGCTCATGACGCCCACATAAAGTCTTATAATTAAATGTGGGCATTATAAAATTATGATTTATTATCAGTAAATGTTTGATTTATGTATCTAGTTTATATACCCATATACCCAGGGTCATGTAAAAATTTCTCAGGTGAATGGGTTTAAGAAATCTTGGTAGAGGTGAGATAGTCCCTACTGAAATTTTGCTGGAGGAATGATGTTCACATAAATGCCTTGGATGATAGACCAACATTCAGCATGTGTAAACCTTTTGGCTATTTGCTTGTCTGAGCACAAAGAATCTGTCTATGGGTAAAAATTTGTCTTAGAGGAAACAGGCAACATTTACCTTTTATGTCAAGTTTTATTTAGCTACTGTCAATATGTTTTTAGGCACACATGTGTTAAGTGAACATTGTAGCTTCACTTTTCTGAAGAAAAAATACTAATAATAATAGACTCTGCTATTTAGACTCAAGTAGGCCAGAAAGAGTTTTATTGAATTTAACATTAATCCATATTTTAGCTATTATTATCTTGGAGAAAGAGTTCATCAAATTGATGTAATCTTTCTTTTTATCACCCCTACCCCACATGAATCTGCCTCAAAATAATTCAAGATTACACTTATATGGAATTTTGAATAAGCCAGAGACTATAATATGCTAAAATACAGTTTTGAGATGGGAGAACAGTCATTATGCAGTTCTTTCCTAGTCTTTATCTCCCTAAGAGTTTCTTTTTATGATCAATATCTTAACCTTCAATTAAAAAAAAAAAAAACAACACAATGTCTCTGAGTAGATTATGGCATCAATAACTCCAATGTAGGGAGGTAATAATCTTATCTACAGAAGAGTTAAATTTTGTCAACATTTTTACTCCATTTCATAGAAAGATTCTAGTCTTTGCTCTTTACAACTTTCTAAAGGGAAAGTTCTAGAAAGAGTTTTAGGTCAGAGAAACAGTATTTCTTAATACTTCTAGAGAAATTAAAAAATTTTAAATAGTTTTTATTTACCAGATATGTGCATGGGTAATTTTACAACATTGACAATTGCCAAACCTTTTGTTCTAATTTTTCCCCTCCTTCCCCCACCCCAGATGGCAGGTTGACCAATAAATGTTAAATATATTAAAGTATAAATGAAATACAATATATGTATACATGTCCGAACAGTTGTTTTGCTGTTCAAAAAGAATCAAACTTTGAAATAGTGTACCATTAGCCTGTGAAGGAAATCCAAAATGCAGGTGGACAAAAATAGAGGGATTGGGAATTCTATGTAGTGGTTCATAGTCATCTCCCAGAGTTCTTTTGCTGAGTATAGCTGGCTCAGTTCCTTACTGCTCTATTAGAACTTATTTGGTTCATCTCATTGTTGAAAATGGCCACATCCATCAGAATTGATCATTATATAGTATTGTTCTTGAAGTATACAACGATCTCCTTGTGTTAGGATTCTTAAAGATGTTATGGGCCAGAACTTGAGACAAGGTAATCTTCTTGGTTCAAACCTTTAAAGGAGTTTGCACCTTTAAAGGAGTTCAAACTTTTAAGGGAGTTTATACCTTTAAAGGAGTTTGCTCATTGGTTCTGTAAGGAGTTTGCACAAGCCCATGGAGAACCCACAAGCCCATTCTCTGGGAGGATATAAGGAGATTGGATCAAGGAGCAGATTCCCACATCTACCTTCATGCTGGCTGGAGGCTTTGGATTCAAAGGGAGTTAGAGACTGAAGCTGACTGGAGACATTCTGACAGGAAAAGATTCAAGATTTTGAAGGACACAATATAGGATCTGGACTTTAACTCCTGGTTCTATTTTGGGATTATTGAACAGACCTGAAAGGAAGGCTGTCTCCAGAAACTCCCCAAGAAAATCTGCCCCCAAGATCTGTAATCTAGAGAAACAGAACATCACATTTTGGTGCCCAACGTGGGGCTAGGACTTTTGCTTATCCTGACTCTGCCTGATTCTGAGCCCTTCAGGGAGCTATCCCAGACCTTACATTTTGGCACCCGAACAGGGACAGACACAATCCAGATTCCAATTGAAAAGCTCCAATCCAGATTGCAGTGGAAAAGTCTCTCTGACCCAGAAATAAGGGTGAGTAACAAGGAAACTTTTCTTAAAGATCTAAAGTAGAATTTCAGTGAAATGGGACAAATTTTTAGAAAACAGCCTTCTGTTTCTGTTCAAGGAAAATGTTTAGAGAGGATTGTCAAGGTTATGAAAAGCCAAGGATTGATTATAATTTTGGAGGAGATCACTGAACTTTTAAAAAGTGTGCAGGTCATATGTCCTTGTTTTTCTATGGAAAAAGAATTGGATCTAGAGGAATGGAAATTAGTAGGAGAGGAATTTTGTCAATACTACAACAAAAATGGACCTAACTTAATTTCCAAAGATACACTTAACACATACAATTTAATTCAACTGGCTTTAGGAAATTATATAAGTTATAGAATAAGGAAAAAGAAGAAGGAGCAAGAAGTGAAGGTGTCAATTAAACTAGGTGAAAAGGATGAATCAGCTAACGATGGAGTTAAGTACAATTCTGAGCAACAGGAGCATTTCCTATCTCCTCCCTCAATTAATCTTTCATGGGTGTAAAGTTAACAGAATCGCCTATGAAGCAACCTATGACAAGATTAGAAAAAGCATTGGTTAGGGCTAAGAGAGAAGGACAGGATGTAAGTGTATTTATAAATGCATACCCTGTGATTGAAGAGCTTGACTCTTCAGGTCAAAAAAAGAGAAGATACACTCCTTTTGATTTGGATAAAATTAAGGATTTGAAAAAAGGTTTTTTATTTATTTATGGGGCTACATCATCTTATGTTAAGATGTTACTAGATAATTTGGCTTATGAAATCCTAACCCCTAATGATTGGAAATCCATAGCTAGGACATGTTTAGAACCTGGACAAAACTTATTGTGGCTTTCAGAGTATCATGAATTATGTAGGATTCAAGTCAGACACAATAGGGAAACAGGAGTTAACACACAATTCACTTTTGACCAACTAGCAGGTAAAGGTCACTATGGAGAGAATTCAGAATAGATTTATTATCCCATAACAGTGTATGAGCAAATTTCTAAAACTTCAATAAAAGCTTGGGGTTCCCTCCCCAGACAGAAAGATCAAGGGGAGGCTTTCACAAAAATAGAGCAAGGTCCTAGTGAACCTTTTGTGGATTTTGTGGGATATCTGCAAATTGCTGTCATAAGAACTATTGGAGAGAATTCAGCTACAGAAATAATGACCAGACATCTGCTTATGGAGAATGCCAATGAGATTCGCAAAAGAATTATATGGGGACTTGACAAGGATGCTTCTTTGGAGGAGATCATAAGACGCTGTGCTACAGTGGGCACAAATGCTTATTATACCCAGACTATGATGAACATGGAAAGACAGGGTCCCTCCTCGCAAGGGACTTATAGAGAAACTTGTTTTCAATGTGGAAAAGTTGGACATCTAAGAGCTCAATGTAGAGATAGAGATAGATTGAGAAGATAGGGTGAGAGAAGATCTAAAACTCCATGTCCAAAACACCACAAGGGCTTCCACTGGGCCTCAGAATGTAAATTGATCCAGGGAAATGAGAGGTGAAGGCCCAACTCCAAGATATAAATCAAAAGATAGGTGGGGCATGATGGCAACTGAGGTTACACCCAAAGAGCCTTTAGAAGGTCAGGACACTGATGTGATCTATCAGCTGGAAAGTAATCACATGGAAGAAAGGGATTACCTGATCAGTCAGCCAAAAAAGTAATCAGATAGCAGAAATGGATTGCAATTGGGGAGAATACAGATTTTTTATAAACCAACAGAGCAGTGTCCAGTGCAAACAGCTCCAATGTAATTCCTAGATGATGAGAAGAGATTTAGAAAGTGATAAATAGAGGGAAATTAGATAGGTTAACTGCCTGGGAGAGAGGATTTGCATAAGCAAAGTTTTAACAGACAGAGAAGGAAATAGATGGAGAAGGAAACAGATGGGTAGCAATAAGCACCTGGAGACAGACAGAAAAGGAGAAAAACCTCAAAACAAAGGAGAAGATCTAAGAAACATCTGACACTGAAAGAGCATGGCTGATAAGGAGACTGTTAAAGAACTTTAAAACCAGCAGGAATCATTGGATTCCCTAACACAAGATGAGACTATTGTAGGACTTTAAAACTTGCAGGAATTATTGGATTCCTCGCACATGAACTAAGGATAATGGATTCCTTTTGGACTATTTCTAGGACTTATGGACATGTATAAATTCTCAATTTATGATTATTTGGTCATGTTATTTGTTACATCCCTTCTAGCATGTGTTATGTTACTATGTGTTTATGTAATTTATGTAATTATGTGTAATAATATCCATATTGATGAATTTATGTATACCTATTTCAAGGTCATGACCACCCTATGTTCTAAATCAAAAGAAAGGGAGAAATGCTAGGATTCTTAAAGATGTTATGGGCCAGAACTTGAGACAAGGTAATCTCCTTGGTTCACACTTTAAAGGAGTTTACACCTTTAAAGGAGTTCAAACCTTTGAGGGAGTTTACACCTTTAAAGGAGTTTGCTCATTTGTTTTGTAAGGAGTTTGCACAAGCCCATGGAGTACCTACAAGCCCATTCTCTGGGAGGATATAAGAAGCCAACATTGAGTGGGTCAGTGAGTCTGGTTTGGGTTAAGGAGAAGATTCCCACATGTACCTTCACGCTGGCTGGAGGCTTTGGATTCAGAGGGATCTAGAGACTAAAGCTGGCTGGAGACATTCTGACAGGAAGACTTTGAAGGACACAATATAGGATCTGGATTTTAACTCCTGGCTATATTTTGAGATTATTGAACTGAAACTAAAATTAAGGCTGGCTCCAGAAGATCCCCAAGAGATTTGTCCCCAGACAACGAATTACAATTTAGAGAAACAGAACTTTACATTTTGGCGCCCAACGTGGAGCAAGGACTTTTGCTTATCCTGACTCTGGCTGATTCTGAGTACTTCAGGGAGTTAGCCTGGACTTTACAACCTAGTAAATTCTCAAGAAATTAAAATTTTAAAGTCAGTTTAAAAGCAGTTTAAAAACTGCTTCCACAGTTCATTTGGTCAACAGATATTTATTGAACAACTGTTTAAAAAACTCTGGTAAGAGGTCAAAAGAGAGATGAAGATAAAGATGTGGTCCTAGTCCTCATAGAATTTAAAAATATATTGACAAGATGAGATTTAAGCCCAAATCATTGTAATTAAAAAATAAATATGATGAATACACAAGGAAATTCAGAGGAGAGAGGAGTTGCTTCTAGCTATGAGGTAAAAGTACATGTTGTGGAGGAGGTGACATTTGAGATGAACTTTGAAGGGACTATAGCTGGAGGAGATGGGGGTAGCAGCGAGAGGAATTCCAAGTATGTCACTATTCAGTTGTTTCAGTCCTATACAACTCTTTGTGACCCTATTTGAGGTTTTCTTGGCAAAGATACTAGAGTGGTTTGTCATTTTCTTTTCTATCTCATTTTACAGATGAGGAAACTGAGGCAAACAGGGATAAGTGATTTGCCCAGGATCACATAGCTAGTAGGAGTCTGAGGCCAGATTGAAAATCAGGAAGAGGAATCTTCCTCTCTCCAGGCTGAGTACTCTATCCATTGCATCACCTATCTGCCTGGCACATAATAGGTAGACTTTAGTTGGGTTTTAGTCTATACTTTACTGTGGCTCTGTCTTTTTTTTTATTAATTTTATAATTATAACATTTTTGACAGTATATATGCATAGGTAATTTTTTTTTACATTGTCCCTTGTACTCCCTTCTGGTCTGAGTTTTTCCCCTCCTTCCCTCCATCCCCTCACCTAGATGGCAGGCATTCCCATACATATTAAATATCTTATAGTATATCCTAGGTACAATATATATGTGCAGAACTGAATTTTTTTTGTTGTTGTTGCAAAGGAAGAATTGTATTCAGAAAGTAAAAATAACCTGGGAAGAAAAACAAAAACAAAAACAAAAAAATGCTCACAGTTTATACTCATTTCCCAGTGTTCCTTTTCTGGGTGTAGTTGATTCTGTCCATCATTGATCAATTGGAATTGGATTAGCTCTTCTCTGTGTTGAAGATATCCACTTCCATCAGAATACATCCTCATACAGTATCATTGTTGAAGTGTATAATGATCTCCTGGTTCTGCTCGTTTCACTCAGCATCAGTTGATGTAAGTCTCTCCAAGCCTCTCTGTATTCCTCCTGTTGGTCATTTCTTACAGAACAATACTATTCCATAACATTCATATACCATAATTTACCCAACCATTCTCCAGTTGATGGACATCCATTCATTTTCCAGTTTCTAGCCACTATGAAAAGGGCTGCCACAAACATTTTGGCACATACAGGTCCCTTTCCCTTCTTTAGTATTTCCTTGGGATATAAGCCCAGTTAGTAGCACTGCTGGGTCAAAGGGTATGCACAGTTTGATAACTTTTTGGGCATAGTTCCAGATTGACTGTGGCTCTGTCTTGCAGAGGATTTCTTAAGCTCAGGAGTTCTGAGCTGCAATGAGTTAAGCTTCTCAGGTATGTTTGCTAAGGCTGACCTTGTTATAATGAATACCCAAGAGCAAGAGCTACCAGATTGCTTAAGAAATAGCAAACGTACCCAGGTTGCAAATGGAGCAAATAGGTCAAATCTCCCATGATCATCAGAATGCAATCAGGACTATGAATAGCCCGTGTGTACTTTTATCCTAGAAGAATAAGATAAGGGAGAACTAGTCTTTAAAACTTATGAACAAAGATTATAATTCTACAACTGAAAGATACCTCAGAGATCATATAAGCTAATCCTTTCATTTTATAGATGAAGAAACTAAAAATTGAGAGGAGTTCACAGAATTTGAGGGCTGAAAGGAAACTAAACATTCATGTAGTCCAACCCATGAGAAAAGGAATCCCCACTCTAATGTACTTGACAAATGATTATCTGCCCTCTACAACAAAGTTAAACCACTGTCTTACATTCAAACAAGTTTTAAGGGCTGCATTTGAACCCAATCCTCTGACTCCAGAGTCAATATTCCTTCTGTTGAGTCAAATTGAAGAAGAATTGAGTAAGAATGGAAGCAATATTCATTAGAAGGGATATGTTATCCCAGAGCCCAGAAATATAGGCTTGATTTTAAAAATGTGGGATGTTTCTTTCTAAAAATTTGTCTAAGAAGGTTGAAAATATTGAGAACTGCATAGAAATATGTTGAGATGAAATGGGGACAATTATAAAAGTAAAGAGTAGATGGTACATATTTTCTCTGAGATGGCAAAACGAAGTTATCAGTGGGATGTGAGAAGCATGAGAGAAATTCAGAACTTTATGAGAAGAAGATTTGGTCCATCACTTTTGGGTAGTGAGCCAGAGAGGTGATGTAGAATGAATAACAGAAGTGTGCCAAGTGGATGACTGGAGCCAAATTGTATCTATAGTAGAGAAATTTATAGTAAGTAAGTTATGCTGAATAATGAGACTTACTCCAGCTAGTGCTATATGGCAAAGGAGCAGAACAGGAATGGAGAAATTGGATAGTGGGGTCATCAGTTTAACAGGTATAACAGGGAAAAATTTCAGCGTCAGCACTGTGCAAAGCTCTAATCCAAAATTAAAAATTGGCAGGCTGGGTCTAGCAAAATGTTTGTGGGCTAAAAGAATATAGTGAGAGGGAAAGGGCAATACTGAAGTAGGTGACCAGGGTAGGGATCTAAGATAAGGACAAAGGACGATGTATCAGGGCAGTTTGAACAAGAAAGTGGGAAGAATTGAAAGCATAAAGGATGATGAAGAAGGAAAAGAGATTGGAGATTGGGAATAGAAAAGTGATGACCTCTCTTTTTTCTTGCTCATTAAAATTTATTTATTTTATTCTGAATTTAAGAAATGAATCAAGCATTTCCATAGTATAATAGAATAGAAAAAAGATGATTACACACGAAACTGCATGTATATTATGTTCAATTAACTAATATATAACTAATATAATATATATAATATATAAATAATATATAACTAAGTTATTACATAACTATTTTTTTCTTTTGTCCACTCTTCACTTACCCTGCCCTAGAGCTGGCTAGTATTAGATATAAATGTGTATGTGTGTGTGTGAAATCATTCTATACAGAAAAAAGATTTGATATCACTCAAGAAGAGCCACGTTTACACAAAGGCAAGGAAATGGAGAAATTATTGATAAAATATGGAATTATTTGATAGTATGACTGATAAAAGGAATGTGATAAGCTGACATCAGTGAAAGGAAAATCTGTGTTTAAGATTTGCTTTGGTATTATATAAATGTCTTAGATCATTCTCTAAGATCATAGCATAGTAAGTACTGATCAGCATTGGTAGAGGGAATTTTTTAATCTGGAGCTTCCTATAAGAATGAATCATAGGTCTGTTTTTTTTAAAGTCTACTTATTATGCCATGTTGCTATTGGTTTGTCTATGAGACATTTAAGACCAGATATTGTAGGGTTTATACATGATCCTTTATAGACAAAAATTAGAGAATATGACCTAGAGTTTACTTTGAGTATCAAGATTCTATGGATATGCCATTTTTAAGCCAGAGTGGTTAACTAGTCTGACATGTTAACTACTTAAAATCGATCAAGAGCCATGGTATAGTGGAGATATTATTGGATTTGGCTTCAGAAAAACAAAACAAAAAAAAAAAAACATAGGTTCACATCTTGGCTCTGTCATTTACTATGTAGGCTTAGAAAATCACTCACAGTCTTGGAGCCTTAGTTAGAGTCCAACAAGCATTCAGTTGTTGCTTGAATCAACTGAATTGATTCAATCAGACAACAAGCATTTATTCCTTGCTTGCTAGGTGCCAGACATTGGGGATGCAAAGGCAAAAATGAAAGTCCCTGATTTTGAGGAGTTTGCATTCTGTCCAGAAGATAACATGGACATTTGTAATGGAGGTACTAATATTTATTCTAAGAGCTAAATTGTAGAGCTAAATGTAGCACCTGAGACATCTTTTCACATGTGAGTCTTCAGATTAATTACTATAAAAGAATGAGTCATTTTTTATGTCAAAGTCTTTGATTTTATTTAGTCCTTTCCAAGTTGGAAATTTACTTTGAATCTGAAAGATTGAATATCTGATTGAAAAATGAAAAACATTTGTTATTGTTATAATTTTTGCACAAATTGGATGACTTTTAGTACTGTGGAAATCATTAGATTGTATTTGAGATCCTCTTCAGTAGTGGACTTCAAGCAGGGATTAGATGAACAATGAATTGCTCAATTAGAATTTACTAAACACTTACTATGTATCAAGCATAGTGCTAAGCCCTGGAGTTATCAAGACAAAAGTTGAAATAGACCCTATCCTCAAGGAATTCCTCAATGAAGGGGAAACAAGACATAAACAAATTAGTATGTACACATACTAGTCTATGATGAAGAAAAGTTTCTTTTTAGGTATGACATGAACTACATGGTTGCTAAGGTCCCACTAACTCATAATCTTGTGACATGAATGAGAGGTAAAGTTTTTTACTTTCATTTGGATGCATTAACTTTAGGTAGAACACTCCACATGTGGTTTTTTTTTTTAAATCCAACTGAGCTCTTCGCTTTCCTGATATTTGTGATATTCTTGGGATGGTATTTCATTGCCCTTTGATGCAAACAGCTCTTGGAAACCAAACAGAAGTTCATGTAAACTGTAAACATCTCCATCAAAGTACATTTGAAAAAAAAAGCTTTCCTTCAACTTACTTTCTCTAAGGTTAAATACAAAGCATCAGGAAAGAGTTTGAGACTTGGGAAAAAAGGTCATTTGGAGGATTCTTATCAACAAAATATCGCAGGGTCATCTAGCCCAAACCCTTCATTTTATACAAGTAAAGAAAGGGATTCAGGGAGTTGAAATTACTTGGCCAGGGTTATAGAAGTAGTATATTATAGAGTTGAGATTTGAACTCAGGCCTTTCTTCTCTAAATCCAGTCTTCTTCCAATTATGCCATGCTATCTCTATAAGAAAAAAAAAAAAGAAGAAAAGTGGAAAGAAAGAAAAGAAACATTTATCAAGTACTTATTATGTGCTAAATATTGGACTAAATATTTTATAGACTTTATCTCATTTGTCTTATTAGGGGATCTATTATAGGACCACTGAATGTGATCCCTTTCCCCCATCCTCATCCCACTCAATTGGGATTTTTCCATTTTGTATAGTTTTATATATTTTTGTACAAATTGTTCCTATTAACCACCTGTGTAAATATACTTATCAAATATAGAAATTCTTGTTTCTAGAATCAGCCCAGTCCAGCATAATACAACATACAACCTGCTATGGGAGCCTATTAAGAATCACAATAACAAAATATTGTCTCTTCCAGTATTGTCAAAGAACAAGATACCTTCTCCCAGACCTTCCACTTCTTGAAACATTGGCTGCACTCGACTGCTTTCTGTTATTTCTTCTTGACAGTAATTTTGAAGTCAGTGCTACTAAGTTTCCCAGTCTAAGCTCCAGTCATTAGGTCATAAGTACAGGTCAGCTATTTTTGCTGCTTTGTGTAAGGTCTGTCACAGCTGGTGTGGATGCTTTTCATTCATCCTTTCCTAAGATAGTCTATGAATTGTCTATCATAGAAGTTGGATAAAAACAAAAATAAGATTCTATATATCTCAAAGGAGTAATAGGTGCTATTATCAAAATGGATTAATATTTGAGACTCTCAGAATATCAATATTAAAAGAAATGTTAAAAGGTCCTCTATTCCAAAGTATGGTTCAGAAATGATTACAGAATATCTGCATTTGTAAATATGCATATAATGTTTCATTTGAGACAAGGATCAAAATGTTGGGTGACATCTAAAAAAGAAAAACAATTTATTAGTATGTTTGTAAATTAGAGATAATTTTATCATTTTTCCTTTTCATTTTTAAGTGCATAGTTCAGAGAACTATGACAGATGTTGGGGATAAAAAGGCAAAGTGAAAAACTTCTCCCCTCTAGGAGCTTACATTCTACTGGAGTAGTACCAGTATACAGATAAGTAAATAATAAGTAAATAAATAATGCCTGAAAGGAATAACTCCAAGTTAGAAGGAAGCTCAGAGGCCACATAGTCCAGTCCATACCTGTACAACAATCCCATCCATGATGTGCCCAACAAGTGGTTATCCAGTTTTTTCCTAAAGGAGGAATTTCCTGTCTCAAGATAACACATATCACCTTTTGGGTATTATTGTTAGGAAGCTTCATTAAATCCAATTTAAATATGCCTCTATAATCTCTATCACCTGGAAAGCTTGCCCAAGAAGGTGATACCTGAGCTAAGCTTTGAAGAAAGAGCAGGATTATGAAATTCAGAAATAAGGAGGAAGCGCATTGCAAGTATACAGAACAGTTTGATCAAATACATAGAGATAGGGTATCAAATTTGGAGAACAAATAAAAATTGAATCTGGCTGGAATTTAGAAAATATAAACAAGAACAACATGGGCTATGACTGGAAGAAGAGACTGGAGATGAAGAACTTAACTTATAGTTTGATTAACTCCAATTTTACTATGAGGCAAGCATCATTATTGGTTTTATCAAAATGGTTCCTTAGGAAAATTATTTTAGCAGTCATATAGAGAGTTTTAATGATGACAAAGATAAGGAGAGGGAGATCAATTTTGAGACAGTTGTGATATTACAGATGAGAGGTGGTAAAGGTCTGAATGAATGGAGAGAAAAGAATGAACAAGAATTACTAGTTTCAGAATATTTTATTTTATTTATTAGTGTTGGCTCATAATATTATCTGTGCCTTGTGTGTCTGCTATGAAAGTCAAAACAAGTAAAATTAAAATGTGCTTAAATTCTTTGATTTTCACTAATGCAATATTTTAATTAAACATATAATTAGTCTTGACAATAGAATGCAAAGAAAATCCTAATTCACTAATTTTCCAATATTTCTTTAATGTAGATAGCCTCATTGAGTCTTTGGCCTTAGTATTTAATAACACATGTGCTTGTAGATGTGAACATATGTTCCCCACCCTCATAATTCTACACCAAACTTCTGGAGTGTTAGATCTGAACTTCTTTATCTTTTTTTTTTAATTGTACTTGATTTTTCTTGTTCCCAAAATGAGAAGAATAATGCTTATTTAATTTGTGTAATGATGACATCTACTTGTCAGATAAGCACTCATATGAAAAGAGCAGTACAGTATAGTCTTAATATTTACACATAATAATGGTGTAATTATGATGGTCTTTAATATTTGACTTAAGCATTTGTTAATAGAACCAGGTCCTTGAAGTCTACAGGGTCATCACTAACACCATAATCAGGATAGGATTATTAGTTAATTCATTAGCTATGATTTGTAAGAGAAGTTAAGTAAGCCCTGTAATTGCTACATAGAGACAGGGCAGCCATATTAGAATGGATGAAACACACCCATACTATTCAATATTACAACAAAGCAGAAGAGAACTGATTCCTCAATCTGTTTTTATCCCGTGTAGCAGTGATTGAGAAATTAAGCTGGTTCCTAGTCATTCTTCCAACTTACCTGTTGCTAAACTTTTTACATTTCTTTTCTCTTCACCTATAGTCCCTCATACTCAAAACAATCTTTTCTTCTATGTTGCTGAAAAGATAAGTACCATCTGATATGACTTCTTTTAGCTTCCTTCTATTCTTCCTCAATTACACCTATATGTTTACCCTTCTAATCCTCTTTTACTTCTATCTCAGAGGAAAAATGTCCCTCATTCAAACTATCTTTGTTCATAAGTGTAGTCTTTGCCATCATTCTCTTGCACCATCAATCTTTTCCTTCCCATGAACTCTTAACACTCTGCCTTGTCAACAATTTAATTCAACAGACATTTATCAAACACCTATTATGTGTTGAGCACTGGGGGAGATCTAAAGTTTACAAGTAATATATAGTTTTTGCCCTCATGGACACACACATTCCACGTGTACACATACACACACACACACACAGAGCTACACTATAAGACAGTGAATAATTTTATTAGAAATACATATTCAGAGTGCTTTATTCTAGGAGGGAAAGGTTATTACCAAATAGTGACCCAGGAAGGTTATTTGGACTAAGTAACCTGCAATGACATATTTGGTCTGTATAGATAGGAAAAGAAACAAGTAGGGCAGAGGCCTGAGAGGCTGTGATGAGTGGAATTCCATAGAGAAATGTGTAATAAAAATCTCAAAGCCAGGAAATTGCTGGATTGTGTATGACTTGTTGGATTGGAGCCTACAGTATATTAAGAGATGTAGTATAAAGTCCAACCAGAAAAATAAAGCATTAATCAGCTTGAGTAGAGGTTTGATTGATAAGTAAAAATGTAGACACACTACTTGAGAGGCAATGGGGAAATCACCAAAGGCTTTTGAGCCCAGAAATAATATGGAGAGAACTGTGTAAGATTAAGCCTGGCAATGTTATGGCTAGTGGTTTTGAGAAGGAAGAGCATGGACATCTTTTCAATAGTTCAGGTATGTCTTTTACTAGCTTGCTTTCACTTGTAATAGATTATGGATAGGAAATATTGCTTATGAGCATACTCAGGTATTGTCTTTCCTTTAAAAAAAGCAAACAAACGTGAGGAACCATAACAAGCCTTCTTTAGATCCTGCCGTCACCTCAAGTTTCAAATCTATCACAATTCTTTTTGTCCACACCGATCTTCTATCAAAAGTATTTCATCCACATTGCCTCCATTTCCTTTTCTCTTTTTTTGTTGTCCCAGGTAGTTTGATGTTCACTTGTGGAATTTAGCTAAAACAAATAACACTAATGATAGATGATGTGTGTAGTGTTTTAAGGCTTGTGAAAGATTTTGCATGCTTCATTTCATTTGATTCTTACCAAAAAAAATTGAGTTAGGGGCTTTTCTTATCCCCATTTTTCAAATGAGAACATTTTTAACTTTGGGGCATGGTGACTTTCCCAGGGTAGTTGAGTTGATAACAAGCATTTGAATCTAGGCTTTCCTATCAACATTCTATTCCCCATAACATTTTACTTCTCATGAAAGTTGTAGATAATCTAATTACTGAGCCTAATAGCTTACCCCTTTTTTGTCCTTCTCTGTTCTTCTGAAGCAATTGTCATCACTGATTAACTCTTGAAATTGTTTTCACTATTGATTTCCATGACTACATTGTATTGGTCTTCCTACTTTTGACTCTTCCATTTTTTCAGATGACTTACACTGCTTATTTCCTAAAAATAGGTATCCTCAAAGTAAAGACCTTTTCTTTTCCTCTTTTTTATGGTAATAGACAATTATCACTTGTTGCTTCTGTATAGAAGGGATCCTTGTTTAGGTACAGGTTTGACTAGAGGGCATCAAAGGTCACTTCCAACTCTGATTGGTGATTTAGTGATCTTATTTCAAGTTCAGCTATCATGTCTAGAAACATATACCTCAAATCTATACCTTAGTCTTTGACTTCTTTGCTGGGATCTATATTTCTAACTTCCTGACAGACATAGGGTGTTTGATCTAGGAGTAGGAAGGACTTTAAAGGCCATCAACTCAAGTACCTTTTCATGGTGGAGGAAAAGGGGGCCCATAGAGATTAAATGCCTTTCCAATGGTCATTGAAGTGGTAAGTGGCAGGACTCTAGCATTCAAACTCAAACCTTATGAAACCAATAAACACTCCAAGTTCAGCACTCTTTATAAAAGCCGCTTAACTTACTCTTATATTTGTTTAACTGAAACCTCAAATTCATCACGTCTAAAACTCAACTGTTCATCTTTTTGCTCAAATCAACTCTTTGTCCATTTTATCATACTTCCTGTCACCCAGGCTCAAAACTGTGGAAACACCATTGATTTCTCCTTATTTCACTATTAATGTCTGTCCCTTTCTTTTGATCCCTAATGCAACCACCATAATTCAGGTCCTCACCATTATAATGATCTCCCAAATGATGTCCCTGATCCTACTCATTCCATCCATCTGCTTGGTGGTAAGTAAGGATGAGAGTACAGCTATGTGGGAGGTACAGGAAGGAATACAACCTTTTGATATGGCATAGTCCTTGCCTTCATGAAGTTTATATTTTAGTAAGAGGCAATTGCATTGTAGGTAAGATAGTACATTTTATTATTCTATAGAGGGACTATAGTATTAAGATCAAAGAAACTATCAAATGCAATCAACAGCAATTCATTAAGCTTTTACTATTTGCTAGAGAGTATGCTAAATGTTGGGGAAACAAAAAGGCGGGGAAGCTCCAGTTCTCAAGAACCATAAAGTCTAATCAGGGAGGCAACGTGTGCATAATGTCTAACCACTGATGAAAAGTCACTTACCCCATTTAGGGGAGCTCTCCTTGAATGAAAACTCTATTAAGTATATTGGAAAGATACTAGAGAAAGACAGAGATATATAATAGTATGGGGAATTGTCTAGCACTCTTAGTAAGGAAAACATATCTGCAAAAAGTATAAAGGTCAAACTGCTATTGGATTTGTATCCCAAAGAGATCTTAAAGAAGAGAAAGGGACCTGTATGTGCAAGAATGTTTGTGGCAGCCCTCTTTGTAGTGGCCAGAAACTGGAAACTAAATGGATGCTCATCAATTGGAGAATGGCTGAATAAATGGTGGTATATGAATATTATGGAATATTATTATTCTGTAAGAAATGACCAGCAGGATGATTTCAGAGACTCCTGGAGAGACTTACATGAACTGATGCTGAGTGAAATGAGCAGGACCAGGAGAGCATTATGTACTTCAACAACAATACTATATGATGATCAATTCTGATGGACGTGACCCTCTTCAACAATGAGATGAATAAAATCAGTTCCAGTAGAGCAGTAATGAACTGAACCAGCTACACCCAGCGAGAGAACTCTGGGAGATGACTATGAACCACTACAGAGAATTCCCAATACCCCTATTTTTGTCTGCCTGCATTTTTTATTTCCTTCACAGGCTAATTGTACACTATTTCAAAGTCCAATTCTTTTTGTACATCAAAACAACTGTTTGGACATGTATACATATATTGTATTTAATTTATACTTTAACTTATTTAAAATGTATTGGTCAACCTGCCATCTGAGGGAGGGGATGGGGGGGGGGAAGGAGAGGAAAAATTAGAACAAAAGGTTTGGCAATTGTCAATGCTGTAAAATTACCCATGCATATATCTGGTAAATAAAAAGCTATAAATAAAATCATAGGTCCTTTGTGTCTTTTACATTATGTCCTTTCTCTTATAACATTCCAAGCTCCTCAAGAATAACATCTCAGTTATATCTATCCTATTTTCAGTCATTATTTTTTTAAATGACTAGTTCACTTCCCAATTCTACCTTTGTGTTCTGAAGCCCTTACTTTTGTTCATGCACTTCAGGCCTGGGTTTCTTACTCAAGACTCCTCAAAACCTTTGCAATGCATTATGATTCCTTTTGAAGAGTATCATTTGAATCACCAGAAGGAATTTCACCAAAAGTGGTGAATTGTCATAAGGTATGGTATGTCTTACCAAGTTCTCCTGGATACATGCTTTATGGAGACAGAGAACTTCTTGGTTATTAATTTCCAACAAACACTAATTTCAGGGACTTTCATGACTAAAACATTCATCCCCTAGTGGCCAGACCTCTAGTAATAATCCTCTCTGCACTTAGACATACTGTTTGTTCCTCATTCGGAAGATGCCCTCTATTTCCAAATATGTATGAAACCTTCCTGCTGGTCAAAGTATATATCCCAGTGACTTGACCTTTGAGAACTCAGAGTTATCTCTAAATCATAACAAAACATTTAAACAGGACTTTTGGAGAGGAACTAAGGAATAGGAACTTCAAATACAAATCAGTATAAGTAAGTATGATTATAATTTCCCCAGTGTTTAAAATTGATGTAGCATAAAGGTGATGATAGGGAATTAGGGAAAGAGGTGATATTATTGAAAAGACTTTGTTGTTGGACTCAGGATGAAGGTCTATTAAGTTGATCTGAGTAGTCAGGAATTAGGCCTCCTTTAAAAACCAATCTAATAAAACCTTTATGGTTTATTTTAATATTTTTTGATATTGAGGGGGACACCTTCCAGTTGAGTGATTTGGGCACCCAGCTTTACTTCTTAGAAACTGACTTCCTTGTCCTTGCCAATTGGATGACTTTGAGTCAGAATAATTTTTCATTTCCTGGTGAAACTGGAAGTATAAATGAAGAAACTACCTTCCCTCTTTTCCTGCCCTTCCATTTTCCATCTCTTAGGGCCTGTCTCTTCATCCAATTCCAATTCTGCTGGTTTCTGGACCATGAAAAGGAGTGATGCTCTTTAGGAGATTCTACTGGATGCTGATATCACAAACATCCACACCATTCTGAAAATAAATTTAATTTGGCTCCATTTCTTAGTGGGGGAATTTAAAAAAAAATCAAAATTGGAATCAGTGCGATAAGGAGCTATGTACATCTCTGGCTCCCTGCTTGGCATTTCATAGAAATAAGTGGGTGCCGGATATAGTAAGAGATCTCCCTGCATACACACACACACACACACACACAGAGAAAGAGAGAGAGAGAGAGAGAGAGAGAGAGAGAGAGAGAGAGAGAGAGAGAGAGAGAGAGAGAGAGAGAGAGAGAGAAAGAAACACACTTTTGGTACCTATATCTTTATAATCTAGATGGAGATCATTTAAAGGGCAATGCCAGCATATTCATTAAAGCAGGGGGCAGTCTAATACAATAGCCATCAGATTGTACCCATCTACATGTGAGAAGGTACTGAAGGTATCTGGAGTTTTTCTGTTGTGACTTACTTTTCATTGTCCCAGAGTCTAACAGACTGCTGCTTCCAGAGAGCATACACTATGCAAATTTGCAAAGGGAATTTCCTCCAAAAGAAACTACCTCTCCTGCTTCAGTGACAGTGGGGTTCACGGTAGAAACACATTCAATTCCACACAGTAATAGTCCTTTAATAACAGATGAAAATATGGTTTATGGTGTATGTTGATAACTAAATGCTTATCCCATATATAGAAATTCAAATAATTGGAATTTCTCATAGCCCAGATCCAGTTGAGCCCACTGGAGAATACCTTGATATAGAAGGTTAAAATCAATAGACCGTGTTTTGGTTATTTTTCAGAAGATGTCTGCTATATGTTTAATATACTATATTTGTATTATGGGCTCGGGTTCCTGTAAATCTGAGGTCTCTCTTTCTTGAATGAATGAGGAGATAAGCAATTGAATTTGAAAGATACTTTATACAACAGAAAAGCAATTTTGTTCCCGGTTATCAGAGGGCAAGAAGTGAACTAGCAATTGAATACTAAATATTTTTAACCCTTAAGATTCTAGTTTGTCCTGGGCTCCATGAGAGATTCTGGTTTTGTAAATCACATTTTGTAAATGTACGTTATTGAAAATCACATCAATTTTAAATTGTTCTCTTTTTCTACTTTTTCTTATATATACTGAGGATGGGGGCATATGGAGAGTATAAACAGCTTCTAAAAAGCTAGGAAGAGCTGGATTCAAGATTAGCTTCTGGCATATAATGACTCTATAATTCTGGGCTAGTCAGCTAACTTTTTGATGTTCTAGGAAATTCTCTAAGATTCTAAGTTGAGAAAGTACTGACCTGCTTGAAAAGAGTGAGATACCTCATCTGGGAGTGCCTTATACTAATGAAATAAGAGATTCAGATTCTTCTGACTTCTGACAATGCTTTGAGGATTATCAAATAAAATCTCAAAGCATTTGATGTTTTTGTTTTTGCTTTTAGGAATCCTGGTTTTGGCTGTTTCTTGCATCTAACTCTTTGACAACCATCAGATCCCCCTCTCACCATTCTCCAAAATGTTGATGCCTATTTCACAATTCTCTTTTGTTCAGCCCCTGTCATCATCATATGAGAATCTTAAATTATAAAATCCACCCTGAAGGTTCTTTGGATATCTTGTCCTCATGATTTCTTGAACTCTTTCACTTCTAAGACCTCTATCTTTTCACTATCTTAACTATCCATCAGGATGTTGCACCCCAGTGTCAGATCTCCATCTCAAATCAATTCAACTCAACAAGTAGTTATTAAGCTCTTACTACATAAAGCACTATTCTCTGATCCAGAATTCTGGAATACCTTTTCTGATAACAATCTTATGAGCTTCCATTGTTAACACCCCCTTACTCTTTTTATTCTCTTTTCATAGTAAGAGTATTTTTAATTTATCCTTACTCTGTCATGTTTCTCTTCTGCTTGGGTTTTCTTGCTTACTCTGTCTTCACTATCAAGTCAGTTCCTTCTATAATGTCCCTTTCTCACCATTTCTCTCTTGCTAAACCAGCCCTCCCAGTAATATGGGTCTATCAATTTCTGATTTCTTCCTTTGCCTAGAGTTTTTGAATACTACTGGAAGAAAAAAAATCACTTTAGCATCACCAAAATCTTATCCTTTCTAACTTCAAGTGGATTCTTAACACTACCCGGAAATCCTGTTCCTTTCCTTTTATTGATGTACTGAGAAGTAGAGTAGCTTATTGGATAGAGAACTGACCTTAATGTCAAGAAGACCCAAATTCATGTCTTGCTTGTGGCACAAATTAGTTGTGTTTTCTCGAGCATGTCATATAATCACCCAATGTCCCAGACAACTTTCTAGAATTGAGTTGCTCATCTGCACAAATGGAGACAATTTGTATGCCATGAGTTAACTACATAATTGGAATAAAATGTCTGTACTCTCTACCCTTCAGAAAGAATTTGTTATCATAATCTCTATAATTGTTGTTTCAAACTTTATTTTCTTTAAGCTTATAATTCCATCTCTTTGACTTCAATTCAGGTCTTTCTGTCTCCCAAACTGACTATCCAAAGTATCCCATACATCTAGTATATCTTATTTACTATAATAGTATATCCATCCATAATCTGTTCTGGTTGCTCCAATGAAACTTCCAGTTCCCTGACAGCTACATGAGGGGAATGATCTGAAATCTTTCTCACTTAGAAGCATCATCCAGTTGTTCTTTAGCTACTAGGGTTTAGTACCAAGTGAGAAATTGCTTATCAGAAACAATTTAGTAACTGGTTACTTTGGGGAAACCTGTGATTCCAAAAACCTAACACTAACATTTTTTGGATCACCCTTTGGTGATTTCAATATAGTCCACTCAACCTGGTCTTTATAATCAGTGACCTGCAAAGCAGAGGACCTTCAGAGTCATAAGTCTCAAGGGGAGTGGCTTCTGGAAAGCCTGACTTAGATATTCCAGGATTGTACTCTGTTGTGAGCCCAGTTTGAAAGAAGTAAAGATGGGAGCCAACAAGACATGCAGGTAGAAATGTGGATTCTTCAAAACCAAAACAGTTCAATAGGGACTCTTGGATTTCATTTTTGATTGAACTGAACAAGTATCAGTAGCTTATTCTGAACTGTGTCAAAAAACTTGAGTTTTCCCTATCCACTGGACTTTTCAAAAGTTGATGGGGTGGGCTGAATCCTGGATTTCCTTAGGGTTGATAACCTTCTCTCTAATCTAGAGAGTCTGTTATTGTATCCTTCTCTCTTCTGGTCAGTATTATGTTCTCAGTGTAGTGGAATGCATCAATGCCCTCAGGAAAGCAGACCTCTTTCAGGTTTCTGAACACTGTAATGTGGCAATGTGAGGGAGAGTTCAGATAGCCCTGGAAAAGGATAATAGGAATATATTGTATTTCCTTCCCAGATGAGAACAAATTCTTTTTGCCTAGCCAAGAAAGTCATAGGAACAGAGCCATAGGAAAAAAAAAAAAGACTGAGGAAGAATGTGCTCAGTAGCCCTATAGCCCTATTTTAATTATTCTGCAGTGGATCTACCTGATCAAGGATAGCTATAGTGATGATGAAAGTGGTAACTTTATGGGAGGGGCTGTAATTTGCCCCTCTTATGGACTATACAGTGTTGCTATAAGGGGAACCAGTAGAAAGTACTCTAATTTCCTTCATCACTATTAGAAGAAATATCTTTTACTTCCTTGATATCTGATATTGCTTAATATTAACTATACTGGCTGGTTTGGTAATTTTAAAGTTTTCCACTGGTCCTACTCCCATCATAGCTTGCTGAAGGGATTTGTACAAATACTGATTGCAAAAAATAAGCTCATCTTATTCTTTCTGTTTATAGTCTGTTTTTTTTTTTTTTTTTATCTTTCCCTGAGCGATACTAATAAGGCAGGGGTTAGAGGGCTCCTATTTTCTGATTTCAGGAAATAGATTACTAGTGCATAAGCATGATATGGTAGTAATGGGTGATTTTAATTTTACTAGATATCTTCTAGAGCTTGCTCTCTGACTCTCTTTCTGTTTCTCTGTCTCTCCTCTCTCATTTCAGAGAAGACCAGTTAATGATATCTTGTGTTACCTTAATAGTAATTTCATTTTTCAAATGTTTGAAGAAATAATGAGAACTGTTCTTGTGGACCCAATTCTTACTAAAGAGAAGAAATTGAATAATTGAAATAGAAATGATGTATGTTTGGGAGAAACTGGACATCGTATATTCAAATTGCATGATAGAGAAGAAGTAGCCATGCATCAGGGATTTTGCAGAACAGATTTCAAGGTACTTAGAGAAAGGATAGGCAGGCTCCATGGGTTGAAGTACTATGAGCAAGTTAGTCCTGAAACTCTTTAAGAATAAAATTCTGAAGATAAAAAGTGAAATAATTATTTTGAAGAGGGAAAGGGGAACTTGTTTAAAGACAATGATGTGGATCTTTAGGGAATTTATCAACTAAGCTCAATTTTATAGGGATTGAAATAAGGGCAAGTAATAAAGAATGAAAAAGCAAGGCACAATCTTACCAAAAAAAAGGTATTATCATATGCTAAAGCTGAAGATATTGAGAAAATGAACAAAAAAACTAGTACACACAAAAATAATATTTTTAAGTTATAAAAGGGAAAAAGAGAAACAAAAAAAAATGCTGTAGGTAAGATATTGGTTATGTAATAATAATAGCTCACATTTACAAAATGCGTTAAAGTTTTCAAAGAAACTGGAATTTGCAAATATGTGCGAGTTTGATTCAATAACTAGATTATTCTAGAATGAATTAAGAAGGGACAATTTGTGTGAATCTAGCATATCAAGAAATATAAGCTATACATATACAAATATAAAAAAAAGATAGGATAGCTTTACTATCCTATTTTTATCCTATAGTAGTTATGTCAGAGCAATCAAATTTCCTTTCTTGAAAACTGTACATTGATCGATCAGGAACACTGTTCACCCAGATTTTAGGAAAGTTCATGACAGTTGTTTATTCTATCTTCTGGATAAGAGGGAGTGATCTGGGCAGTATTGTACAGGTGAACACAAAACGTAATTATCTACAATTCTATGTTAAATTAGATGCAGGTCTCTATTGAAGTATTCCAGGGTTTGTTTTGCTTTTGTTTTTGTTTTTGACAATGTGTTGTAAATATTTTGATCAATAATGTGGACAAAAACATAAATAAGTAATTCACATTTACACTTAACATTTGCAAAGAACTTTATATACATTATCTCATGTTCTGCTGTATGTGAGTTATCTAATTTTTCAGAAATACATATAGTTTCTCAAAAATGTTAATGACGTTTTAAGATAATAACTATTAATACCATTTATTTAATAGCTATTGAAACTTAAAATTGTGCTAAAACTTTTGGGTTTCCTTGTGCACTTCCAGAGTAGTCAGTTAGAGTTTAAATCTCTATATGATCCTATTAAAAGAAATGTTATATGATAGAATCAGGATCTTTACCCATTGGCTTCTTTCCAAAATCCCGCTTTCTTCAAGAAGCTTTTCCTAGTCCCTCTTAAAGTACTTCCTTTTAAAGCTACTGTATTATTAATATTTTTTCCTGTTTATAGCTTTCTTATACATAGCTTTCATGTTGTTACCTCCATTAGATTGCAAATACCTTGAGGGAAGGGATTGTATATCCAGGGTTTAGCCCAGTGCTGACTTATTGTAGGTACTTAAAAATCATTTATTTGCTGACTGTGAGAAAAGAGAGAGAGGGAGGAGATAAGAGAAGAAAGGGGGGAAAGTTGGGAGAAGTGAAGAGGAGAGGAAAGAAGGAAATAGAGAATAGAAGGAGAGTGATAGGGGGAGGGAGGTAGAGAAAGAGGGGAGAAGAGAGAGAAGGACACAGACAGAGAGAAGGAGAGGGAGAAAGGGGGAAAAGGGGAGAAGGGAAGAGAGAGGGATAAAGGAAGAAGGGAAGAGTTCGAGAAGGGTAGAAGGAGAGAAGGAGGAAGGGAGGGAGAGAGGGAAGGAAGGGAGGAAGAGAGAGAGAGAGAGAGAGAGAGAGAGAGAGAGAGAGAGAGAGAGAGAGAGAGAGAGAGAGAGAAGAGAGAGAAGAGAGAGAAGAGAGAGGAGAGAGAGAGAGAGAGAGAGAGAGAGAGAGAGAGAGAGAGAGAGAGAGAGAGAGAGAGAGAGAGAGAGAGAGAGAGGGAGAGAGGGAGGGAGGGAGAGAGGGAGAGGAGGGAGAGGAGGGAGAAGGGAGAACAGAAAAACAGAGGACCTTTCAAATATGTCTACTTTAGATTTCTTAGGCTATTACTGCTAGTTAGCACTGTGAATAGAGCTCTGAGCCTAGAGTCAGAAAGAACTGCATTCAATTCTGGCTTGAGATACTTATTGACTGTGTGACTCTAGGCAAGTCACTTAACCCTGTTTGCTCAGTTTCCTCATCTGTAAAATGAGTTGGAGAAGAAAATAATAAACTACCCCAATATCTTTTGCCAAGAAAATCCCAAATGGGGTCAAGGAGAGTGAGGTATAACTGAAATGACTCAAGATCAACAACAATATAAACAAATGGGATTCTGAGCAATTCAATTAATCTTTGTCTCAGTTTCTTCAATTGTAAGATAAGAATAATAATAGCACCAACCACCTACCTCCTGGAGTTGTTGTGAAGATTAAATAATATAATATTTGTAAAGATGCTTAGTTTTGTTTCCTTCATTCTTCTTTTATTTATGGTGACCTGTAGATATCCTTTCTGCATACCGGCCTCTTTGCAGACATATTTGGAACATGTAGAGATTATAATCTTTTTTTTTTCTTGCTCATGTATTAAAGATACGCATTTCTTGTCTCTTTAAGGGTTAAGATTTGCTTCCTCTCCCCTCCTTCTTCAGATTGGCAGCAGCTGGGAGCAATGGCCAAGTCTTGCCCTGAGGTTTATTTTCCACTCAGCAGGGATTTATTTACCACACCATGGGAGGGAAGGAAAGAAGATAAAGGCTAGGTAGAGCTACAGAAAATTGGGCCCGAGACAAAGTGAAAAATGCAAAGAGTGAAGGATTAAAGAAGTAGGATGTGGGAAAGAATACCTATTTTTGGCAACTAGTAATATTTTCACTGTAACTTGGTGACCTTGGCAAGATTGTTTCAAAGAAATAGCCTGAATATCTTAATTCAGAAATTGAGCCTCCATACGTTCCCTAGAACCCAACCATCTACCCATGCACTATCCATTTTTTTTTCCTTTAACTACCTTGGAAAAGTCAGGCTGCTGGAGAGAGGAGGCAGTGCAGTGTTGATGGAGTCCTCTACAATCTCATCTGAATTGGTCCCTCATTGTTGCATGATACTTTACTTAGGTCTTTACAGTAGTTGTTTTAAACCTTCTTTTAAAAAGGCTTAATAAAGCAACAAGCCTATTCTCAATTTCAGTGGATGAGCTTGCTTCTTACTGTAATAAAAAAGTAAAAGACAGTCTTTAGGAATATTCTTGACTCCCTTCTTTTGCCTTTTGAAACCTATCCACATTCTCACTCATTCTCATTCTTTTCTGAAGTCTAAGTATAGATTAAGTCTAAGTCTCTAAGTGTGAATGTTGGGGAGGTGTGTGGGCACTCCTTATTCAAGTTATCAATTTTTCCTGTATACTTGATTTTATCACCTCTCATCCACTCTGTAAATATATATATATATATATATATATATATATATATATATATATATATATACATGACACACTTTTAGGTTTGAATATTAGCATTTTCTCCATCACTTTCTTAAATTTATTCAATCAACAGAATAAATTGAGGCCCGATTTGTAGCATTTGCTTATTTATGATATTGGGAATTTAGCAATTGACTCTCATTTTCCACAAAATTGGATTCTCCTATACAATCAAGAAACTAATAATACTTTAAGATAGTATCATGTTGGATAATCATTCCTCCTCCTGACTCCAGGACCCATGTTCTATCCACGGTACCATCTAGCTGCCCCCAGATAATCATTTCTCATCTATTCTCTAAACCCCTTTGACCCTCTTGACAGGGGTGAAACTGTGTCCCCTTTGATCTGTAAAATAGTCACTGTTCTCCTTTGATTTGGGGTCTCCCAGACTCCAGAAAGTCTAGGAGAAGACATATTTTTCAGGCTGGGCTTTTTTAAGGCAAATCATCCCTCCCTCCCCCATTGATCTTTTGGGAAGCTTGATCCCCGTTCAGGAAGCCTTCAAAGTGATTTTCATTCAATTGAGAGATCTGGATCTGATATTGAGTGGATTGAAACTCCAAGTATCTACGCCTGGAGGCATTGACTTTCTTTTCAACTGGAAGTTTTAGCCTCAGACTTCTAGAAAGGACAATTTTAACTCCATATTTTTACAGAAGTCTGGAGTAGGGTATAGCTGCCTACCAGAACTCTTGCCTGCTGTGAAGACATTCTCTTCTCAGTGATAACCCTTTTTATTTCTCTGTCAGGATTTTGCCACTGAGGAAGTCAGTCTTTCTAGCAAAGCTGACTTCTCAGTGACAATAAAACTTCCTTTTTTGTCACTAATATTTTGGATTCATGAATTCTTTCACGTTAGACCTGCGGCCTCCGGCCAAAAGGGGATTCTCTGCACTGCCACTAGAACAGCATCATTCTTACCAAAGGACTTCAGGAAGGAGTAAAGAATTCTTTTCAAAGCCTTCATTTTAAAGAAAACTCCCAAACAGTTCCCTCTTCATTTCCCATGCCCCTCATGGTGGCAACCTTTTCCCAGCATTGTCTCTCTTCCTCTCCTAACACTTTTCATTTTCCTTTTTTCTTGTTGTTTTGTCTATCTAAAATTAGATTTTAAGCTTCTCAATGGCAACCATTGTCTTTTTCTTTTTTCATATTTATATCCCCAATGCTTAGTACAGTGTCTGGCACATAATAGTCACTTAACAAATGTTTACTGATGGAGGGGTGAGAAAAGGTTACTTGTGGAATATGCTATTTAGGTGGAATGTTGAAAGGAGCCAAGGAAGCTAGTAGATGTAGATGAGGGAAAGTATTCCAGGCATGGGAGAAAATCAATGAAAATTCTTCTTGGAGTCATGAAATGGAGTATCATGTTCAAAGAACAGCAAGGAGGCCATTAATAAATATAAATAACATAAATAAAAAGTTTGGAAAAGTAGGAAAAGGGGAAAGAATATAAGGGACAGTGAATGCCAAAAAATATATTTGATCCTAGAGGTGAGAAAGAGTTACTGGAGTTTATTGGGTACAAAGGTAGTGTGGTTAGTCCTATATTCTAGGAATATCTATTTGACAGCTAAGGAAAAGATGAACATGAGTAGGGAGAAAATCATGGCAGGAATTCTAACCAATAGGTTATTGCAATAGTCCAAATTTAAAAGATGATGAGTGCCAGCATGATGGCAATATCAAATAAGCCAAGGAAGCATATATGAGAGATGTTACAAAGATGTAAGATTGACGGTCTGAGCAAAAGATTGGCTGTAAGATGTGAGAATGAGTTCAGTTGTGAACCTAAGGAATGGAAGGGCAGCAGCCTTTCAATAGTGATAGTGATAGGAAGTTTGAAAGTGGGAAGGGTTTGAGGGAGGAGTTACTGTGTTCAGTATTGGACATGTTGAGTCCTGTGTGATAATATCTCCAAGAGGCAGTTGGAGAATCCAGATTGGAGGTAAGCAAAGAGTTTGGGGCTAGTTAAATATATTTGAAAATCAGCATAGAGATGGTAATTGAATCCATGGGAGTTAATAAGATCGCCAAATAAAAGAATATTGAAGACAAAGAGAAGATGACCCAGTATTGAATCTGTAGGACACCCACAGTTAGTAATTTAACCTGGATGAAGATCTCCAAAAGGAGACTGAGAAGAAGCAGTCAGTCATATGGGTAGAAGGAGAAGTGTAACTGGGAGAGCAAAACAAAGACAATAGAGAAGAGGTTATGAAGAAGATTCTGACTGACAGTGTCTACAGTCATATTAAAAAGGATCAAGACTGAGAGATGGCCATTTGATTTTAGTAACTTTGGGAAAAAATTGATTTGAATGATGAGATCAGATGCCTTTTCAATATTTTATGGACAAAATGTGGAAGAGATCTAGGATGATATTGAGAAGGCATGGATCCAGTGAGGTTTTTTCTTTAATGCTCTATTATAGCATGAAAATACTAGATTCTCCAGATATGCCATCAGAAAATTATTTCTGGAAAATATTTATAAACTGCATAATATTTGACTGTGTCAACTAGTCATTTGAATATCAACTTGGCTAAGTTTACATATATTTATTACATAGTTGATCACCAACTGGTGGAATTTTTGTAGCTGGGGCCACAAAACTCCTCCTTATTCAGGTTATCAATTTTTCCTAATACTTGATTTTATCATCTCTCCTCTATCTGTTGAGGCAGATGATAAGAGTTTGTTAAGACATTCAGGATTGTATTCTATGTCAGTGCATGAAAAGATTTTATCATTAGATGAAATCATTGGTCATTTGCTATGTTGTCTGTTAATGTTGGTGGGATTCCCCAATATTTCTTGTGTATTACATTGCATTCCTGTCTTTGATTGAAAGTTGTGAATCTTTGTTTACTGAATTTCAATCTATTTGGACAGTCTTAGAGACTGAGTGAGACCCTTGTGAATCTTTTTCTCTTGAATTTCAAATGTTTCAAGGATACAACTATTCTGAGTATGGTTTACAAAATTCAAAATCTGAACTGTGTTGTTTATATACTGTAGAAAACACTTTAAAAAATCAGAGTTGTTCGTGTTCATGAGTTTTATTACTGGGTCTTTGGGATATAAAAGTCAGGATATTTTAAACTGGAATAAACTGGAAGACTATCAGCATCATCAGAATGTGTCATCTCTTAAAAATAAACATGAGCTAATGTTACATTAGTCTGTTAATACTGATGTTAGCCAGAGGGATTTGGCAAATAAATGTCAATATCTAATGGGAGAAAAAGTAAAGAACAATGAACTAATTGCAATATTGTAGAGTATGGAGATGATCCTCTTTCCTGGAAAAACCTGCTATTTTATTTTCAAAGGGAAAGGATGGAAAATAATTAAATACAAAATAAGTTTCATTAGAGCATTTGGGGAAAACCATCATGATGACAGGAATGAGTAGGGATGGTGAGCAGAGTAAAGGCAGGAAACATGGTTTTAAGATCCTATTCTGCATTCTCTGTCTCATTCATTAGAAGTTTTCACATTTTTTTTCCTTCCTGAGCATGCACTTAATACTTTTCAAAGACTCTGAGGGAGAGGGACTCATAGAAAGGGAATTCTGCTTTAAGGAATTGGAAACAGAGGGTCAAACAGATTACTTCAAAGCATGTATTAAATGTCTGATATACAATGAATATTTTACTCATTCTACTTCTTTTTCAGAGTCTAGGTTTTTGTGAATTTTCTAACTTGCTGATCTCTGCAACCCCTCCTACCTTTCTTCTCTATAATTAATCTTAAGTGCTGCCCAAATCATCTTTCCTATGCATATTTTTTTGATTAAGTGAAATACTGTGTAGGCTTTCAAAGGTTACAGAAATCAGCATGATATGATGAAAAGACTACTGGATCTGGTGTAAAAGGACCTCAAGTTCAAATCCCAGCTCTCCCACTTATTACCTGGGTTAGCTTCAATTGACTTAGCCTCTTTGGCTCTTAACTTATGATCTTTGGAACTCTTTTTAGTTCTGAATTTACTATCTTAGGAACTTCTGAATGTGAGTTTTTAAGCTTCTGTGGATTGCAGATTAACTCTAACCATCTAATAATAAAATCAACTTCTAAAATGCTTTAAATATTGACACCCCCATTTTATAGATGAGCAAACTGAGGTTTGGTTGGAATTGAAAAGTGATTTGCCTAGAGTCATATATCTGTTAAGTGTCAGAGTTGAAACTTAAAACATTTCTTCTGAATTTATGAGAACTGTTTTATTTTAGTCATTCATTCATTCATATAATCATTTCTGTATTTGTTTATTTAGTTTTTTTTTTAGTACTTCTGACTCCTTAATTGCTATTAACTGCTATATATTGCTCTTGACAAATAGACTTTATAGTCCTATAGGCTACTTCTTAAAGTATTTTAAACATGTAAAATATCATTCATGAAGAACTGCATTTGAGGATTAGGAAGAAGATAAAGAAACAAAAAATGGTTATGGAATTAAATAAGTAGAGCTCTAGGGAGGTACCTGGGAAACTGAGTATTATTAGGTTCAACACTCTGCTTGATAGACATGCCTAGTTGCCTTATTCTTCTATTTCCTTACTATTAACTTTTCCCTCAGCTCCTTGTAATCTGATTTCTAACTCTCCTTACCTCTTATCCCCTAATAATCACTATAACTTTTCTCTAAGCCCATCAAGACTCACTCACCACTAAAATTAAGGGGCAATTCCACTTATTTACTTAATTAGACTTTAATGTAAGGAGATGCCAGGGAGGAAACTCCCTCTACTAATGCAGAGTAGTATCTGCCTCACAAGTAGTAGTCCCCTCATCCTTCATATTTGGACACTCCATCTTCCATTCAATCATCAAAGTAATTTTCCTAAAGCAAAGTTACCTCCATGCCATTGCTAGCCCTTGGCTTTTGTCTTGACACTGGAATTCTGTGACTGGAAGAGTGAGACTGATGACTTTTTGAAACTGTACCTCACTTAAATCTAATTCATAGGCAAATCAAGACATCTCCCCTGATGCTGTTTGTTCTCTTCTAAAATGAAGGCTCTATGTACTTCACTTGGTGATCTCATGAGCTCCCATAGATTTAATTACCACCTTAATACTTCCTAAATCTATCTATCCTTTTTCCCCCCCTGAGGCTGGGGTTAAGTGACTTGCCCAGGGTCACACAGCTAGGAAGTATTAAGTGTCTGAGATCAGATTTGAACTCCGGTCCTCCTGAATTCAGGGCTGGTGTTCTATCCACTGCACCTCTTAGCTGCCTCTATCCTGTCCCAATCTTTTTGCTGAGCTCCAATCTCACATTTGTAGTCACCTTTCAGATATCTTGTCCTGGATCTTCAGTAGATATCTCATACTAAATGCGTCCAAAATGGAATTAATTTTCCCACCTTAAGCAGCAGATCTAGAATGCAAAGATAGGAAACCTGAGTGATATAGAATGCAAAGACAGGGAACACAGGACTGGGTGATCTAGAACACAAAGAAGTGAACCCACGCCATCTAGAGCACTAAGACCAAGAACCCTGGTAATCTAGAATGCAAAGAAGGGGATCTGGAATGCAAAACAGGAAACGAAGGCCCAGCCAGAGTCTGCGATGATCTAGAATGCAAAGTTTTGTAATCTGGGTGATCCAGAATAGCTCATCTATGTAATTGGGGACATGTAATCTGGGTGATCTAGGACACAAAAATTACACCCTGTAATTTGGATGATCTAAAATGAAAAGATATATAATTCAGGGCATGTGACCCAGGTGATCTAGAATGCAAAGGCATGTAATCTGGGACATGTAATCTTCCATGATTTTGAACTCTTTACCTTCCCAATTTTATCAGAGAATTTCAAAGCTGGAAGAGATTTCTGAAGCCATCTGATCCAACGGGTACTTGTATACAAATCTTATCTACCCAATATGTGGCCAGTCTTTGTTTGAAGATCCAGAAATGGGCATCGTGCTATCTTCTAAGGCATCTAACTTTAGTTTGGGAAAGTTGTTGTGAATTACCTAAAGCCTAAATTTACCCCCATATTTTGTTCCCAGCTTTGGCCAATAGGCCTATAAGTTTATTCTTTCCTTTGTAAGTTCTTTAAGAAAACTTTCATGACTCTCCTAATCTTCCCCTTCCATAAGCTAACACTCTTTAGTATGCTACATTTGAAGTCAGGAAGTCCTAAGATAAATTCTATGTCTAATACTTTGCAATGCTTTTGCACAGTTTCATGTTAACCTTATAGGCATACTACTAAATTTTAACTGTATGTCTTGATGGCTTATATTTTGGATAAATCAGGAGGGTTTTCTATGCTGGAAAAATGGAGTAGGCAAAGAAAAGCAAGCATGAACAACTTGTATCTGGAAGACATGAAGATAGTGGCTAGAATAGAATAGAATAGCCACATCCAAAAAATAAGATCTACAACATTACTTTATCATTGATTCAAAAGGCCTTCAATGTGTCTTTCCCTCTCCCTACTTAAAAAAAGTAAGCTCCTTACATTGGCATTCAAAACTCTCCTTGTTACTACTCTTATATATAATCTATGTTATAAATATAATATAATAAATATATTATATATAAATAAAAATAATAAGTAATTTATTGTTACTACTCCTATATATAATCTATGTTCTAAATGCTCACTGTCTACTAAACATAACTTATTCTTACACATTCCTACATGTATTATTACTTTATTCCATTCCCCAAGATAATATTTGTAAAATGTCTAGCAAAGTGGCTGGCACATAGTAGGTGCTTAATAAATATTACTATCATTTCTTTTTTTTTCCCTTTATTTCCCTAAAGGACCACATAGTTTCTTCTGAATCTTACTCATCCTTCAAGACTTTAAGGATTATTTTCTCCACAGAAACTTAAGATCATAGAGTCAATTATTAAGGGAAGGAACCATAAGGAATGTTTCTTCAAACTCTTTCATTTTATACATGAGGAAATAGGAAGCCAGGTTGGGCAAGTGACTTATTTACATAAAGTTTATAAGTATTTGTTGAGGAACTATAGTCCTATGAGCACTCTGCTTGTATTTGCTGGGGATACAAAAGAAGGTAAAGTCTTTGCCCTGGGAAGATGAACATTGTTTCCCTTTCCATTTACCCTTCTCTTATCTCTCTTTTCCTCTCCTCTTCTCTTCTCTCCTTTTCTTTCCTCTCTTCTTTTCTTCTCTTCTTTCCTCTCCTTTCTTCTCCTCTTATTCTTGTCAATGATAGAGCATAAGTCTTTGCTTTTCAAAGTACATTGAGGTTCTGTCAACACCATCAAATACATTTAGAGAAATTACTCAGTCTTCATTACATGTATCTAAAGAATCCATAATCTCAGAGATCATCTATATCAACACAACCCTAAATACAATAGGAATTGCCTTTCTCAATATATTTGAGAAATGGTCACCTGGTACTTGATTAAAGATGTCCAGGGAAGAGAGAGAGAGGGAAGGCCATTATCTTCTATTCCATTTGACAATACTCTAATTGTTAGGAAGCTTTTCCTTACATAGAACCAATATTTGCATTTTTGTCTCTTTATAACCCCATACTTGTTGCTCATTACTCTGTCCTCTGAGGCCAGGAAGCAAGCCTAATCCCTTTTTCATATGACAGCCTTACACAAATACTTGAAGGGATATCATGTTTTCTTAAAAAAATCTATAAGGAATCCTGGATTTATGGAGGTATTTCCTCTTCTCCCCCGCCCTGTACTTCTCTACTCAGAAGCACAGAAATGACTTTGAAGGCTCCCGGAATTTGCACAGTCATCTGTATGATGGGAAAAAGCTGTCATGGATTAAAGGATGAGAAGCCTGAGCTTTAGTAAAGGGAGCTGTGCCATTTGATAGAAAATAAAATGAAATGTCTCTTTTCACATTGGCTTCTTTCTCAACTTTTTTGTTGTGACTGCCAGTTTTCTGTGATCTCTCCACTACAGCAAGATCCTACAAAGTGGGAATAATAACAGTAATAGCTCATAGTTAGGCTTTTGCCTGAAAAACTCCAGCCTGTGATAATCTCTCCCTCCTCTGGACTTTTATGGTACTTATTGGCCCCTTGCCACTTTTATAACCTGCCTCATATTGTAAACTATCTTTTATTTATCAATGTCTTACCTTTTCAACTTGATTTCAAACTCCAGGAAGACTATACATCTTTGTGTCCTACATGGTTTCTATCCCAATGACATATATATATATATATATATATATATATATATATATATATATATATATATATATATATATATATATATATATATATATATATATATATATATATATATATATATATATATATATATATATATATATATATATATATATATATATATATATATATATATATATATATATATATAGCAGGTGTCCAGGCTGACAAAATATGAAGGAAAGATTGCTGGTACATCATCATCAAAGTATACTCTTTAAGTTAGAGAAATTGCATTTGAAAAAGTCCTTTTTGAGATGCCTACTGCTTTCCTTCTTTTCTGTTTTTGACTTCTTTGGATTGGGAGGAATTAATACAAACTACTTTTGACTCCTGTTTAGCCCTTTTGACCTCACTACCCTTTGAGCTGACACTTAAGCACATGGTTTAGTTTCCTAAATCTTGATTCCCAAATCTCTTTTGTTCAGTGTAATTTTTTTAAAGAATGGAAAGGATGTAGGATGACCTCAACTATTTTTTTTCCTTTTAGTACTCTCTTTAGAGTTCAACATTCTTGATTTCAACTTCCTAGCTCAGAATGGTGTCAAAAGATTTTCATGATCAATCAATAAACACATTAAGTATATATTTTTAGGTTCAGTGATGTCTTTTTTACCTTTCTGAGAAGTGGGGTGTAATGGATGGAACAACACACACACACACACACACACACACACACACACACACACACACACACACACATATATATATATGTATATTTGTATGTATGTATGAATATGTATATATAGTGGAGGGAACCTAATATACACACCAGATCTAGTTGTTTTACATTTATCATCAGAGAATCTGGATTCAAATCCTGACCAGTTTTAAATTAAAATATAATCTAGAACAAGATACTTAACATTTTTTGGGCATCACTTTTATAATTTTAAAATGAGGAGTTTGAATTCGGATGACTTCTAAGTTCCTGTCCAAATCAAATATGTGATTCTAAGATCCTATAACTTTTCACAAGAGTTACTTGAGAAAATTGCTGTATCTTCCATGGGACCTCACAAGCAAGAGGCTGCTTTTACAGTTAATAGTTTAGGAGATAAACTGTTTTGTGATTCTATTCTTGGAAAGTCAGCATGGTATAGGGGCTATAGTGCCATGCTCAGGTTAGAAATACATGGGCTCAAATCCCACTTTCAGCATTTACAACCTCAGTGATCATATGCAAGTCACATAACTTCAATTAGCCTCAGTTTCTTCATATGCAAAATGAGAAGAATAATAATACCCATAGTACTTATTTCATAGAAACATTGTCTCAAACACAATAATATATAATATTCTCCAAACTTTAAAATAACATATAAATATCTTTTATTTTTTATTATTATTCATTGTAAAAGAGTCCATGATCTAGTGAAGGTAGAACCTCTTTGGCTCTGCTTTGGGAATTCAGGATGCCATAAAATGTATGCACTTACACTCATAATCATGCCTGCAAACCTTGTCCTTTGCGAGCTAATTACAGAACAGCTTAAGATGATTTAGTCAGTTTAGCTTAGGGAGGGCAATTCCAATAATCTTAAAACAGCATCATAGATTTTCTGTGGCTGGGAGCCTAGCTGATTCACCTGTCTCCTCCTTATCCTCCCCATACTCCTTCAGTGATGTATTGCCTTGTTACCATGGACAGTTCCCTCCCTGGGAAGGAGGTTGTCTTGGACAAGGCTGGTACATGATAATCCAAATATGCAAGGGAATAGAGGCTTACACACTTACTCCCAACATGTCCTTTTGCCAACCATAAATGGCTTGTTCTGCCAGCTGTACCTTATCACTTGCCTTCAGCCTAGGGATTTGTCCTATTTAGTCATTTTCCTGACATTAGAATGTCACTTAAATATTAGAAAGGAAGTTAAGGACTGAAGGATACTGTAATTTAACCCCTTTCCTTAAACTAATTAGTAGAACATCACCTGATAAGAATTGGATGATTAAATCAATACTGATTTTTAAAATCGCTTCACAAAAAAAGGTTTCTGTAATCAATTACTGAGTGATATATGCTTGGTTTGCTACAAATCATAATGTAAAAGTAATTTATATAAATGATATGTTTGGCCTTTTAAATCTTACTGTTATAATGTTATTAGTTTTAATGAGTAGAGAAGATTATCATGACTTTTAATGCCTCACTTTTATATAGCACTTTGCAGAAGAAGCAATAAGCAGTAGACTAAAGCATGGAGTCAGAAAGTCCTAGTTTCAAATCTTGTTGCTAAAGCAAAGCCTGAAATATAGTAAACACTCAACAAGTAAATATTTATTGACTAATTGACAGATATTTGCCAGTTTCTAAACTTCTTCTAGTTTCTTCTTCTGTCCATCTATCACCTTAGGTACTGAGAAATTATAGTCCTTATTGTCTGCTTCCTTCAGATTCTTCATTTACCAGCAGATTAGTCATCAGGAAGTCAGGTAATTTTTTGATTCTATGAGTGGTAAAACTCTTATTGCCCTTTACTCACCTGGTTCTCTAAACTGCCTTTTAGCTCTTTGGCTTTTCCTAATTTCCAGATTATCTTCCTGTTATTGGTATTACTAAAATAAAAAAAAATTGTTTATTATTTTCATAATTTTCTCTCTCCTTCCCTCCTCCTTTTTTTCCCTTCTTCTCTCCTTCTCTCCCTGTCCCTGTCCTTGTCCATCTTCCTCCTTCATCTTTCTCTCCTTCCTCTTGCCTTCATTTCCTCTCCATTCCTCCTCTCCTTTCTTTCCATTCTCCTCTCTTTCTACTTCCCTCTCTCCCTTCATCCTTCTTTTCCTTTCCACTCTTTTCTTCATTAATGTTTTATTAATGCTTTTAGACCTTGTTATTTATACCATTGTAACTCAGAAATAACCCTTTACAAAGAACCCTTCTTATAATGAAGAAAAGACAGTTAACATAAAACAACTTAGATGATGATCAAAAACTAGCAGTGTATGAAATATTTCTTCCCTACAATCCACTGCTTTTCTATCAAGTGGAGAAAAGTATGTTTCATCATGAGGTCTCTGGATTTAAGGTTGGTCATTGCTTTAAATTGATTTCTGCTATTTTTCAGGATTGTTTTCACTGACATTATTGTAGTTGCTTTTATATATTATTTTAGTGATCTATTTTCTTCATTTGTATCAGGCTTTGATTATTTTTCCATTATTTGGTATTAAATTCATCTTTCCTTCTTGCTTATTCTTTCTCACATCCCTGATGCCTGAGTTCATCTTGTCTTTCATCTGATAGTCTACTTCTATCCATTCATCCTTTGATGGCGATTCTCCAAAGAAAAGAATATTGTATGCAGAATAAAAGTCACTTTATACCATATACTAGCATTCCATGTACCTTCCAAAGGGAAGGGACCTGTTCATGAAATCTCACAAATAAGATTTGAGAACTGAAGTTTATTTTTAAGCTCACTCTGTCTCTCCCTTTTCTTCATTTTCATAACACTGTGAAAGTTATGTTCTTGAATGTGGTAGATTTTGACTAACAATCAAGAAAAGGTCATAAAAATGTCATGAAAGACAATCACACAGTCCTACAATAGGGTTTTACTTTAATATCAGCTCCATATTCAATTCTCTATGTGAACAATCAAGAAGATATTTATTAATCACTGACCTGTACAGCAATTCATGACTAAATCTCAGCTGTCTCTGTTAATATTGTTCCATATTATGGAGAAAGTGAGGCTGGTGACTTTGCATGACTCTCCTTCCTTCAAATCCAATTCACTTGCACATCATGGTTATCTTTGGAATGAAGGAAAAAACAATACAACTACTCATCAACACCCTGATCTCCCAAATGATATAGTGAAAGAACTTGGGAAATTTTGTCTAATTATTGCTGCAGAAGTGGTAGAAATAGCACTCTATTGCTGGCAGGTGTATGGGAGTGGAAAGAATGTTGTTTGCAGAGTTAGGAAGCATGGGCTCAAACACCATCATAGAATTCCTTGATTAAGCTTCTCTGAACCCCACTTTTCTGGATTCAGTGCTACTGGCCTGTAATCATGACTAGGGAAGGTTGAGGTTGATGCATCACTTGAATTGGTGAGCTCTGAACTGAAGCAGTGCTAAAGCCAAATGTGTATCTGTCTGAAATCTGTCACCGATAAAGTGAGCTCCTTGGAGTGGAAAGCTACCCAGTTGCCCAAGTGGAAAAGGGGGAGGGAGGGACAAATTTATTCAAATAGGAAAAACAGAACATGTCTAAGCTTCCATGTTTATTAGTATTGAGTTTGAGGCTTGAAGGATTGTATATTTTGCTCCTAGCCAGGACAATAAAGGGAGACTCAGTCTTTAAGAAAAATGGGAACAACAATATTTGTACTACCTTATCTCAGAGGACTATAGGGAAAGCACTTTACAAATACTATAGCACCATGAAATCATGGTTGTCACACAGGATAGCAACTGGACTTGGTCTAGATCAAGCGTTTTATTGTGAATATTAGTTTTCCTTTTAAAGCTTCCATCAATGATGCTCCTTTTTCTTGTTCTCTTTTGGACATTTAAAATTATCTTGTCTAGAAAGAAGCCAAATTAAAAATAGAGACTATAATAATTCTTTGTATTTACATAGAATCCTATTAGAAATATTCACAGAGAAAATATCCAAAGGAAAGCCATAAAGGAGGGAAGAGAAATATTCATACCTCTGCAGGTCAACCAATTTCTTTGAGATTCATTTGGAAATTTGCTTCCAAAAAGAAATTGTCACTACAATTTTCATTTCTTCCTTGATGTATTTAGAGCCTAGTCATAATATAAGGAAATAGAGTTTAAGAACAATTCAGTGGATCTCTTAAGGTGATTGGGTTATTATTATCCATTTTTATTATCATTCATTAGCTCATATCTGTAATATAATCAGTGCAGGAAGCTCCTGATGTGGAAACTTTTTTTCCCATGTAAATTGGCCATGTAAATTGGCAGTCATCTCTCTCTAACTTATACCTTTCTAAAATTCCTGAGACACTGGGAATGACTTGCTCAGAGCTACATAATTATTGTCTTTCCAAGGCACGATTTGAAAACAGGTCTTCCTGATTCCAGGGGTAATCCTCTATTACACCATCCCACTTATTTTTTTGCAATTATAATAAACAACATCACCAACAACAATAGCTTAGATGTCTATATGTGTTGCTTTTGAGCTTAATAATTGTTCCATATATATTGTTACTTAATCTTCAAAAAATCTTATGAATTTGGTAGTTCAGCTATTACTCTCTCCAGTTTAGAGTCAATTCAAATCAAATAGCATTTATTGGACACATAATATGTGTCAGACATTATATACTGAAGATACAATAAAGGCAAAAAACAAACAAACAAAAAAAATAATCCCGGAAGCAGCTAGATGGCTCAGTGAATAGAACAGTGATTGTGCAATCAGGAGAACCTGAGTTCAAATCTAACCTCAGACACTTAACACTTTCTAGCTGTGTGACTCTGGGCAAATCACCTAATCCAATTGCCTCACAAAAAAATTGCCCCACTCTCAAGGAGTTCACAGTTTAATGGGGATACAATATGCAAACAACTACGTACAAATACAATACATATGGGACACAGGGGAAAAATTTCAGAAGGGAAGCATTACGATTGAAGAGAACTGAGAAAGTTTCTTTCAGAAGGTAGAATGTAAGTCTGAGACTTGAAAGAAAGTTAGTGAAACCAAAAGGTGGAGGGGTATGGATGGAGAATTTTCAGCATGAAGGGGCAGTCCATGAAAATCCCTGGAGTTGGAAGATGAAAGAATTAAGGTCAATGTGGTGAAGGGACATGTACCCTGTCACATAGTGAGGGGTGGAGACAGATCCTGAACCCAATTTTTATACTGCTTTTTATTCCCAGCACCAGAGCAGTTCCTAAACAGGGAAAAAAACAGTCATTTTAGCTACAAGAAGAGGGATTTAGGTCAATTTAGATCAAGCCCATCCATATCTGGGAGCACAAGGCTCTAAAGATTTCACTGATATCAGTTCCTTTGTAATCAGTAGGGTCTAGATGTAAATCACCTTTAAGTGAATAACATGGGGCATCACACATCCTTTGTTTTAATTCTAATTGTAATTTTCTCTACATTATCAACAAAAGAAGATATCAAGCATTTGTGGAGTTGAAATTATGATTTTTTTTTCTGGTTGTATTCCATACTAACTATTGTTGACTGAAGTTTGTTTAAAAATCAACCAGTGTCAGTTCTCAGTAAAACCACTGGCTGTGTCCAATCCAATTCACAGAAGTGTGGCACAGGGCTTTGAAGGTCAGCTTGTGACCCACGAACCACATCTGAAGAGGTTCCATTTATTATCTCTCCATATGCAGTGGCTATGAATTAGTTAACTGTCTCCTGTCTACAGCTAAGATTTCAGGTATTTTAAAGCTAAATGAAGGCACTTTGCTTATCCTGTGTAAATGGGACTTACAAACAGAATGGCAATTTCATTTAATAGCTAGGAGCCATTACTCTAACGGTTTGACAAATACCTGTGAGGATAGACTGCAATATTTCATCCAAGAAAGGACTGAATATTAAATAAATGTAACCTCCCAATGGGTCCTACTTTAACCCCCTACTAATTTTGGAGGGTGGATTTAAAAGCTGAAAGCATTTTAGAGTAAATGTTAGGGGATGGATAGGTAGCAGGTTCTGTGGTAGAGATTAGCACTTTATCCTGGTAATCATAAATCCTTTTTCATCTTCCATTATCACTTCAAACACATCATTGTAAAGTGCAGAACTTAACTTAGGAGTTCCACTATAAGAGCTTCAGAGCTGGCATCCTGTAGTGGGCTTTGGACAATTAATAAATTTCATTGATCACAGCTCATGCTTATTTTGATTGGGAAAAACAACAAAAGTATTTGTAGGCTTTATTTGGTATGAGAGTTAATAGAGGTGAAAGAGCATGGCATAGTCATTCGGATTAAATGGGACACCTGCTGGAAAGATTTTTTTTCATTTAGTTCTTAGAACTATTCTTTCTTCTTGGTCTGGTTCTATGATTTCATGGAGTTGGGAACTTTGTCCAAGCTAATTAGTGATTGTTCCACTTGCTTAGAGTCTCAAACTAGAATGTGTCATAGGTATACAGAACTTTATCCCAAATCTTCTTTACTCCAAGAATAGTCTTCTATTCATTAGGCTATCCCTTCTCTTAACTTCTTTCAATGATGATTGGGAATTTCATGCAACTATACTTCAGGACCATTGCATCATAGATTCAGAACTGGAAAGGACCTTAGAAATCATCTAGTCTAAATCTTTCACTTCAAAAGATGGGAAACTGAGGCAGAGAGCAGTTAAGAGGATTTACAAGGATTTCATTATATGTCTGAACTGGAATATCAGCCCAAGTCTACTGACAGGAAATCGGATATGCTTTCCTCAATACCACATTTCTACAGTGTCTGATGCAATGACATATTTAATAGATGCTTTTTAATTGCTTGATTTGTATACCCTCCAAAAAACTGGATCCTACTTTAAAGTAAGAAAATCTTAAGGAACTCTAAAGAGAGAGAAGTGGCAAATGGGAGATCTGGTCAAGAATGACATTATTTCAAATGGCTTGAGTGATATCCAAAGCTGGCAATAAGATTTCCATAATTTGATTTTATAATTAAACCTGCTTCTGATTATACAGAATAGGGAGCATAAGAAAGTGACCAAAGGACAAAAGTGGTTAAGGGGAAATCTGAGAGGAAAAAGAGTTTTCAAGCTGAGAACCTAACAAGGTTGTCATGGGATTTGATTTTGTTCTGTTTTCCTTAAACTGAAGACACATGATAGAAACATTGCATGAATAAATATATTCACTACAGTGTCAGAGGGAAAAAAAAAACTTTGCAGGCCAAAAAATCCTACAAAACCGTTCCTTTTCCCTTCCATAATAGCTAGAGAGAAACAGCAGGAATGACAAACCCTTTAATTATATGCAGTAAAAAGGCACCAGAAGCAGATTGTAATGGCTGCTTTCATTTTGTAGTTTTGTTTTGTTTTTGACAAGTGAAAAGGAAAAAAGTCCACTGAAAGCTTCTGATTATCCAATGGCAATTACCAGAAAACCAATCAAAAAGCAATTTGGATTTCTTGAAAAAGTGAGATTCATCAACTATGCCCTATACAGAGCCTTTTTTTGTGTTAAAGTTAGTGTCCTCCTCTCTTCCCTTTTTTGGGAAGAATTTTGTCACTAGTGAAATGAATCGATAAGATCTTCCAAGGGTACATTTCCCACTGGAGGAGACATTGCTCCTGCCAATGCATATATTTCTTCCTATATTTCTTTAGCAAGGCTCAGCTCTGTTTCTAGCTCTTCTCATGCTCTGAGCACAAACCTGTCTTGCCTCTAGGATCTGATAAAAGGATGCTCCTTTTTTAACGGAATAGTAGGCATGGTGGAAACCTTTGCATTCAGTTGAGAAAGAAAAAAAAAATCTCCATTTCTCGAATGATAGGAAAGATATACAAATACACATAATGAATTTAGTAGAAGTATATATTATTTCCACTTCATGATACCATCTGGATGATAAAATTTAGGGAATTGTGATTGGCTGTTTCTCTTTCAACTCCTCGATTTTCTACATTCCATAAGACTATTTTGCTTAGCAGCCGCTATTGCTGCCTCCTATATGGAACAAAGAAACAATGTGGCTCATTGGATACATAGTTGGATATTAAATTGGGATAGCTCAGGTTTGAATCTTGCCTCTGACACTTAACAGTGTCAATACTATGGAGAAGTCATCTACACCTCAGTGTAGAGATAGTAACAGCCATAGCAGCTAGAGCTATGGAAAGTTAAATGAGATGATATGTGTAAAGTGCTTTGCAAATTTTAAAGCCTCATTGAAATATCATGACTGTTAGAAAGGCATCATGGTGATAGTAGATAAAAAAGGCCAGGCTTGGAAGGTCTGAATTTGACACACAATAACAGTGTAAATGAGGACAAGTCACTTAACTTCTAAGTATCTCAGCCAACTTTCTTTTTTTTTTTTTTTTTTTTTTTTTTTTTTTACCTTTTGGTAGGAGTCAAATTCTTTTTATTCTTTAAAAAAATATATATTTTATTTTTAATTTACACAATAAATATTCCTTCAATAGAATATAAAGGTGATTGCACATTAACTACAAATCTACTATATACAATTTTTCATTTCTTTTAAGTATATAATAAAATTATCACATTTTTTCCTTTTTTTTCTTCCCTTCAACTAAACCTTGAATGGGGCTATCATTTTTCTTACATACACACACACACACACACACACACACACACACACACACACATACACACACCACAAAAACACACATACACACACACCATTTTATGCATATTTCTATTTATCTGTTCTTTCTCTAGATGCAGATAACATCTTCCTTCAAATATATTCTTTGTAGTTAATTTGGGCTTATATAATAGTCAAAATGACTTATTACCTGAACATTGCTTTTTTTAATTGAAGCTTTTTATTTTCAAAACATATGCCAGAATAATTTTTCAACATTGACCCTTACAAAACTTCAGGTTCAAATTTTTCCCTCTTTCCCCTCCACCCCCTCCCCTAGATGAAAAGTAATCCAATATATGTTAAACATGGTAAAAATAAATGTAAATCCAATATAGTCAGCCAAATTTCTAAGATTATAATAGGCAAGCACACAAAAATTTGTTGAGTACTATGTCTTGGAAGCAGGGATCAAAAGTTGGGAGGATAATATATAAGTAACTAGATACCAATAAATACATATACTCAATAGATGCAAGACATTGGCAGTCATGGGAAGGGACTAGAAAGTCTTATGGAAGAGATAGGGATTGGAACTAAATCTGAAATGACACATTTAGTCCTTCCAGAGTAAAGGAGGATGCAGGGAAGGCAATCATTATGGAGATGGGAGGACACCAGATGCAAAGGCAGAAGAAATAATGATCTATATCAGTAGAAGAAATTTTATTTTATTATTTTTGTGAGGCAATTGGGGTTGTGACTTGCTCAAGGTCACACAGTTAATAAGTATTAATACTGATTTGAATTCACTCAGGTCTTCCTGACTTTAGGGCTGGTGCTCACTCCACTGTGCAATCTAGCTGCCCATCAGTGGAGGGAATTTTAATATTGATAGTTCCTACCCTGATAAAATCACAGGTTAAAATCTCTTCTCCATCCCTTCATTTCTCTCTTGCCCAATAAAAAAGTAAAAAAAAATAGTATCCCATATCTGATATTAAGATATTTGAGTTTATTATTATTTGGATCTATCCCTACAGTTAAAAATTTATGGGAAAAAAATCAAGGTCCTTAGGGCTAAGAGCCAAGATAATTCCTTTCCATTTTCATCATGGCTAAGTTCTTAGCTCTTAGAAAGAGCTCTGAATCTTTTTTTTCCCCCTCTTCCTTGGAGTCATTAATTTGGTATATATGCTGTCCTTTCTGGACATGTTACTGGACAGATTACTCTTTTATGCAGAGTAGTTTCCTGCAATTGGGAAGAAAATGAAGGCAGGGATAGACAATTATTTACCATTTGATATTTCATGTTCAAGAACATTTCTTCATTTCAAGAACATCAGTATTTGTATGGCCCAGAAGTATATGACGTTAATTTAGTTTCTAAGATACAAATCTCATAGTATTGTCAACACATTCTTTGAAACAGTTGATTTTGAATTCTTTTGCAGTCAGACCATAGTGACATAGTATTAGGCATTTCTATGGCTATAGCTTCTACAAAAGGAAAGAACTCAAATTCCTTCAATAACTTGTTCAAAGCCAAGTTCTGTTCTACCTCGCATTATGGTTGTAATAACCAAAAAAAAGTTTCATAGTGGAAGCTAATAAATGCTTATCTCATTTATGGAAGCCCAAAGCTAATTGGAATTTTCCATGTGGAGGGGATTTATCAGATTTGAAAATGTGAGGGCGATGTTGAAACTAACTTTATACATACAAATACACCCACAACCACATGCGTATATTTAAGCAAGAAGATAGTCACTAGAGCAAAACATCTTTTTGTTGCAAATACATCCTTTCAGAGGATGGATTGAATTTATAGACTTTTGTTCCTGTATTTATTGCTAGGTCTGTGTTTCCAGTGAATGAAGGTCAAAAATCTAAAATCCCAGTGGGCTGTGAGAACAGGTATTACATTGAGGGTTATATTACTATTTCCACTACAGTGAAAGTTCGTAAACATTGGGGTTTATTTTCCAACATTCTGTAGCTATTTCTTGTGATTCTATTGTGGAGGCTGATATGAGTTTAAACATGAAAAGAGGAAATTAAATCTTAAAAGATCATTTATATAAGATTTAGGCTGCCAACCTAAATACAAAAATGGAGAGGAATGAGAAATGTGAACAAAACAGGTAGTGAGTCAGATTCTATCCCTACTTTATATGCATCAAAAAAAAAAAAAAAAAAAAAAAAAAAAAAGATTGAATTATAAAGCTCTCAGAGGAAAAAAAAAAGATGAATATTTGGGTAATGTATTTGATGGGGTACAAAGTGGTAGTGATACTTTAGAAAAAGATATATTTAGAACTAGAAAGAATCTTATGGGGTGGTGTTTAGTTTGAAAAAGAGAAGACTCACTGGGGACATTGATAGTTATAATTGATTGGAATCACTATATTTCTATAGATTTTACCAGATCCAGAGATGGGGAACTGCAAGTTAGGCAGCAAATTTTCTAGTGTCCTTACTTTAGTGGCTCCCACACCAATTCTTCCCTCTCTTTAGAAACTAGCTCTTCTCATCCTTTAGATTTGTGTAAAGAACGGGGAAAAAAGAAGCCTGGTAGCTAGGAAAGGCGGAAGAGGTAGAGATGCTGCTGTGATGAAAGAGTATATGGTAGATAAAGAGTTTGTGAGTTACATCAGAGTGACTCCTTCTTCTGACATCAGACTGACGTGGGTCATCTTCCTCTCTCCCTCCCTCCCTTCCTCCCTCCTTCTCTCCTTTCCTTCCTCCCTCCCTTCCTTTCTTCCTTCCTTCTTTCCTTCCTTCCTTCCAAACTCTCCTTCCTTTCTCTTCCTTTCTTTCTTTGCCTTTCCTCCCCTTCCTCCCCTTCCTCCCTTCTTCTCTTCCCTTCCTTCCTTCCTTCCTTCCTTCCTTCCTTCCTTCCTTCCTTCCTTCCTTCCTTCCTTCCTTCCTTCCTTCCTTCCTTCCTTCCTTCCTTCCTTCCTTCCTTCCTTCCTTCCTTCCTTCCTTCCTTCCTTCTTTCCTTCCTTCTTTCTTTCTATTAAGTATCTGAGGCCAGATTTCAATTCAGGAAGAGAACTCTTTCTGACTCCATGCCTGGCACTTTATCCACTATGCCATCTAGCTGCCCTTCATATTGCTAGCAAACATCTGAAATAATATTTGAATTCATGTCTTTCTGATTCCAAATCTATTATTCTACTGAATCATCTATCTTCCAAAGGTATTTAGTAGTAGGTTTAGGATTTAAACTTAAATCATCTCACTCTATAGTCATGGTTTTTCCCACAATACCATGCTGCTTACTTATTAAACATTTTACTCTGCTTTAGGTTGACCATTCATTCATTTATCATGTATTTATTGTGCTTCCTATATTATCATCAATTCATAAGCAATTAATTATTAAACATCTATCATGTTCTAGGCAGGGCACTGGAGATACAAAACTAAAATGAAACCATGTATAATTTTAAAGAGATTACAGTCTAATGAAAGAGACAGGTATATATCTAAGCATAAATAGAATATGGACAAAATAAGTATAAGGTAGTTCAGGGAGTCATGCTACAATAGGCAGCTATATTTGACAGAGAATGAGGGAATGAAAATCAGATGGAGAAAAAGTTATTGTTGTTCAGTCCTCCAGTTATGATTATGACCATGACCATGGTCTTTATCCCTCTTAATTCTTCTTCATTTTCTGCCATCAGAGTGGTATCCTTTGAATCTGAGACTGTTGATATTTTTTCCTAGCAACATTGATTCTGCCTTTTGATTTTTTTTTTTTGGCATTTCACATGTGGTCCTTTGTTTATAAATTGAATAAATGAAATGACAACATACAATCTTCTTGTACTCCTTTTCTAATTTTAAACCAATCAACTGTTCCATATTTGGTTCTAACAATTGCTTCTTGAGCCATATACAAGTTCCTCAGGAAGCAAGTAAAATGACTACTATCTCTATACAAAATCAATGAAAAACGATGTCTTTGTCCTTCACATTCATTCATTCTTGGATTAAAACTTGGCTCTGAAATTCAAGTTATTCTTCTTCATATTTATGTATCTTAAATTCCCTGTCTCTTTGCCTTTTGTATCAAAACTTCTCTGGTTTCCTAGCCTCCATGATGTCTTGAAGAACATAGTTGAAAACCTTTTAGAAATGTTCATAGTTCCTTCATGGGTTTACTTACTCTAACAGAGATCAATGTGCTTCTTAGTCAGTTGAACAAAGTTTTTTATTGATTCTATATTTCTGTTATCTTTCAGTATTATATTCATTTTCATCATTGTGTTTTTTTTGTTAATTGGCCACTTTGAATCAGTTCAAGCAAGACTTCTTATGTGTTTTTGAATTCTTTATATTTTGAGAATTCATGTTGAGTCCACTTGTATGGATTAAGAAGTATAAGATATAAGAATGAAAATTGCCCTAACTCTCTAAAGCTTTTGGGAGAAACTAATACATTTGAATAAGAACAATTGATTTTCTCTCTATTATTACTGTCAACTTTTGTTGTCTTCATCAACCATCTACCAATCTCTATGATGGAGCAGGTGCTTTTCCTAAATGCTCCCCTTTGTAGAGATGTGCATTCAAAACTGCCTGTCAGATTGACTAAGAGAGAAACCGGATGTCGTCTAGTCCATCTTCCTACACAGACACATTTTGACATAGTGCATTTGAGTGCTAATAATGACATTAGAAGATGTTGGTAAGAGATCTAATTTGGCATGCAGGAGTGACTTTGCTGTCATCTCCTATTTTCTGCACAATTGACAGCAGATACTTGGGGCTGAATTTTTATTTCGGGTCAAATTTCCAAGGCATGAGGCTGTCTGTTAGAAACTGATAAGACCCAACCAATACCAAAGCACTTGTTGGAAGTGTCAGCAGTGCTGAGAATTTGAAAGGGATGCTTCAGTTTGCTGTTTAGGACATGACACAACAACACATGTTTTAGCAGCAAGAAGAAGAAGGAGGAGAAAAAAAAAACACCCTGTAAGTCCTTGTCAGTTTTCCAGGCTTCCTACTGGGAAGACTTCATAAGAGAGATTGGATTTCTGTGGGAGAAGAATTTTGTTTGAAGTTAGAAAACATTTCTTTTTATTTCTCTCTTAGCCAGTATTTTCATGGACTCTTCAAAAATGATTGAAACTATTTTCAAAAACTAAAATACCAAGCCCACTTAGGGTCTTGGGGGCCTAATTAAGTCACATGTATACATCTGAAGCTAACATTTTGGGAACCACTGAAGAGTTGGATTCTTATAATGTTATACAGAGGCATTGATCCACCAAATTGAGTGGGAAAGCCCATTTAATTATGTGTTTGAGGATGGTTTATCAGTCCTCTAATGTTATTTTTGTAAATGGTTTTGCTGGAACACTGGATAACTTGATATTTAATTTGACTGATTAAGCATGTTCCCTCTATGTCTACATGCTAAATAATCTGTTAGAATATTCATTAGATCTATCAATATACTAACAGTATGTTTAAAAGAATTATTGATGCTCTGTCATATGAGAATTACTTAAGGACAGGAATTTTTACCTAGAAAAGACTCATGAAGGAAGTATGATAGTTGTTTCTAAGTATTTAAAGGTCTGTCATTTGAAAAGGAATAACCATATTCTGTGAAGCCCTCAAAGGGAAAACTGGGACCAGTGGATAGAAGTTACTTAAAGGGAGGGATAGAGACTGGACCTCTGATTTCACTGGTAAAAGAAATTCCTGAATTTACCAATTGTTAACCGTAACTTTTCACTCTCAATAAGTTGCCAGATCTTGCCTTTTCTTCCTCCACAATATCTCTTGAACATTCACATTTATGTGCAGTCCTTTATCATGTATTGTTGAGTTTATTGCAATTGTTTTCATTGCCTTAAGTCTTTCTTCACTTCAGTTCATCTTCCACACAGTTGTAAAAGTGATTTTTTTTCAAATCTAGGTCTAACCATATCACTTCCCTACTCAATAAACTTCTGTGTCTCACTATATCTCTAGACGCAAATAGAAACTCCTCTGTTTGGCATCATAAATCTTTACCATGTAAAGGCATGGTCTTTACATAACTTTCCAACCTTATTATATACTACTTCACTTCAAGGAATCTACAATCTGGTCAATCTGTTCTTCTTGCTTTTCCTCAAACATAGTAAGTACTCCATTCCGTGTCATTTTGCTGACGATGATCATGTTTGGAATATTTCCGTGTCCACTTCTTGGAATCACTAGTTTAATATAATACTGCTCCCTCACTTTATTTCTATTTGTCTATGCTTCCATAGATAATTTATATATGTTTTTCCCAGATAGAATGTAAATAAGAAGTATTAGTTTTATCTCTGTGCTCCCAGTGCCTTTCATAAAACCTAACCCATAGTAGGTACTTAATATTTTTGATTGATGAAATGATATTTAATACACATATACATATATATGTGTGTGTGTGTGTGTTATATAGAGAGATGGTGAGAGAAAGAAAGAGAGAGAGGTAGAGAAAGAAGAAAGAAGAAAAAAGAAGGAAAAAGAAAGAAGAGTATACTGAATAATCTAAAAGTTCTTTCCTAATGCTTAGACTGAAAGATTCTGTGACTATTTCATTTAGTACTATTTCCTACAATTCTAGATGCTCACATTTTGCCAGCAATAAAAAAATAATCTTCCCAAACCAGAATATTCATCTTCTGAATGATTTCATGATTCCTGAATGTGAGGAACCAAGGTCTCTCTTTTGTTAACTAATTTACATTTCTCAAAATGACACTGGATTAGATCACTGCTACTTTCATCTTTCCTCTTCTCTTATGCATGTCTCTGTTTTTTATTTTATGATTATTATTTAAGCATTTTCTATGGCTTTTGAATATAAATATATCATTTTTCAGGTGTATTATTTTGTGTCTTCTTTTTTTTCCCCCAAGAAGTGATTTAAAACTAATCATGCAAAAAAGATTTGTTACAGATATAGTACGCTTGGCCATTTTTCACCATATATGTTTAGTTCTTTGAATTAGAGCACCATGGGAACCTTCAATTCCAAACTTGAAATAAGCTTAAAGCAGATCTGATTTGCACTTTGCAATGAAAGTAACCATTATGGGTTTATTTATCTTGGTCCATCCAGTGGATTACCAGTCAGTTATTTTCCTTCCCATGTTCTAGCAACTTGTCTCTTTGACCAGAAATATATAATTTTTTGCATCTCTATCTACACTTAGCTGGATTTAATTTTTCTTTTTAAAAATAAATTTTAACATCTTTAATGGTTTTGCTTCACCATAGTTCTCCCTAGTACTCTTCACCTCATTCTCTTAGAGAGCCAGCCTATATAATGAATAGTTTTTTTAAGAGCAACAAAGATAAATAGAAACAAGCTAAGCATAATTGATTAGTACATTGAAAATGTTTTCAAAGGTCCCGTTTCTGTTAAGAAGTAGAGTGAGAGTGTCTTCTGTCTTATTTTAAGTCATACTTTTAAAAATAATTTTGAAACATTTGCTTTTCTTTGTTCTTTCTGTTTACACTGTTATAATCATTGTGTATATTGTTTTCTTGCTTCTACTTACCTCACTCTGCATCAGTTCATATACATCTTTCTGCTTGGCAGTATTCATCACATTCATCATTCCTTATAGCACAGTAGTATTATATGCAGTACGGTTACTACAATGTAATGTTTTTGGATATACAAAAACTTTCTTAAAAAGGTCTCTTCACAGACTTGACAAAACACCAAGCCATCAATCATCAAATCATCATTCATCCCACATATATTGAGAAGTTACAACTCTACAGGAATGGCACTAACTTAATGACTATACAAAAACTCACATACCCAAACTATTTTGTAGCAGTTACTTTGGCAGGCTAATTTCATAAATTTCTAGAACATGTTTTGGGCATATGTTTCCTGGGTTTGGCTTCAAAGCCAGCTTTTAAGCCTCAGAAGGAAATATTTTTCATTTCTCACCTCATTTTTTTTTACTACAAACAAGATCACTTAATTATAGATTTAAAGTTAGAAGAGATCTGAGAGGCCAAAGTTGATTAAAAATGAGGTCCAAGTAAACTAAGTGACTTGTTAAAATCATGAAACATAGTGTTAGAGGTGGGATTTGAATCCCAGTACTCTGGCTCCAGAGACAGTGCTTATTCTATGTACTACCCAATCACACATTTTATGTACTAGAATTTGCTCCAAATGGCTTTTGGCTACCCAGACATCAAATCTACTCACTAGGGAGGAAGAATTTTGACCATAATTAAGGATATTCAAATTAATATGTTGCAAGATTCTAGATACAAATCTAAAAGAAATATTCCAAAAATATTTCGAGTAATGTTCTTATTGGGTTTGAGGTACAACATACCAAATAACCTTCTAAATTTGAAATTCTATGCATTATTTGTGCATAAGTACTCTGCCCGTTTGTTCAAGTATCAGTCACTTTACATTATGGTTACAATTCTCTATTTGTACCTTGTTTCATAATGGTCTTTGATCATCTGGTTGATAATCAAAAGAGGTCTTAATATCTCACCTGAAATTTGTCACCATGTTTAATTGCATATCCCTTTTAAAAATTAATAATGTACTGCTTGCTGTTGTGGTCTAAGATGTGTTACTGTTCAAATCATTCTTTGAAACAATATGTTAAATTCTATGAATCTGCATAGTCTAGGATCTTTTACCTCCCAAAATCTATTCTGTTGGTTAGAGATCTAGAACTAGGGTTAGGAAGATCTGGTTCAGAGTCTTGTGTCTGAAACAAACTTGTCCTATAGTTTTTTTTCAAGTCACTTAACTTTTATGAGAGGCATGTTATTATATGAATTTAGGGAAAAATTATAGGTAGGATAACAAGTGAGAGGGTATTAGCAGAGGTGAAGAAAGTGTTACAACATGGGAAATTGAAAAATAATTGTCAAAGAAATTTTAATATCAACATAGTGGCTAATGATTTTGCAAGCTCTTCAACCCCTTCTTGATTTTTCTTTTTTTCTCTAAGAAAACATTAAGCATGGGCTACTCTACATGTCTCCATTACTTCCTTGAACTTGGAATAGCATATTAGAAACTGCCAGTCTCCATGAAAACTTGGCCAGAACTCTTTATCTCATTATCTACTCACTACTTGTTTCATTTTCATGATCAAAAATTCTAACATATTTCTTTACCCGACCATAACATTCCATCTCTCTGTACCTCACTCCTCCACATTTATTACTTCCAGTTCCTTCAACCTTCAATGCTCTCCTGGGACATCATCCATACTCTGGCTTTATTCTCTTTCTTTGCCAATTGGGACCCCATTACTTGCTCAGCTATTTACTGTCTTCTATTCTTTAATGTCTTATACTTCTATCACTACCACCCTCAGCATCTTCTGTTATTATTCATATGCTGCTAACAAGTGGTGGGAGAAGTGAGCCCACTGAAATGACTTTGTCTACTAAAAACTTACCCCTTATCAAATCTTTTCAAAGATTTCAGAATCATATGCTTCTTTCACTGTTATAACTGACTTTTCTTCACATTCTTGATAATGGCTATTTTTTTTTTCTTCAAGCTTCTCATGCTACCTTTTTTCTCGTAGTTCATATTATTGCTTTGAGCTCACTGTCTCTCTTGTTTGGCTGGAAATTTGTTTCCAACTCTTCATGAACCTGTATGGGGTTTTCTTGGCAAAGATAGAATGGTTTGCCATATCCTTTTTTTACTAGATTAAGCAAACAAAAATATTAGTTGCTCAGCTAGTGAGTGTGTGAGATCAGAATTGAACTCAGATCCACCTGACTTCTTACCCAGACTCTTTCCCTTACAACTTTACTCTTTTTCCATTTGTTCTAGTCTGATGAAGAGGTAGCCCTGCTCCTTTCTAGGAATAGATCCTATTCTCTTCTATTTCTTCCAACTTATTTCCCTAATAACTCCTTCCTTACCCATCCTCAATTCTTCTCTGTCTACTGAATCTTTCTTTCCTACTGATAAACTCTCACAAGTCTCCTTCAGCATAATCCCACCAAAGCCAAAAATCAAAACTTCACAAAATCCAAACCTTCACTAAACTTTACCATCTTTTCAAATTTATATCTTACATCTAAGTTTTCTTCATAGTCAAATTCCTTGAAAAAGCGGTCTGGATTCTTTGCATAGGATTCCTATTCTCCTATTCTTTAACTTATTACAATTTGCTTTTCTACCTCAGTACAATTGAAACTATTTTCTTCTAAGTTACAATAATTTTAACCCAATTTAATCACCTTTATATTCCTTGCTCTTCATAAACTTAGCTTTTATCAGTAAAAAACAGCATGTACATGTATGAGACCAACCTTTCACATTTTCTTCTTAGTGTTTGTGGTACTATTCTTTTTTGACTTTCTTATTGGTTTTATTATTCTTTTTTCAGACTCCCTTTTTGTTTATGTCTATCTGTCATTTTCTCTCTCCTATATACCTATTTCATTCATTTATATATTTTTTTAATTTAATTTTATTTTATTTTCAACTCCAAAATCTCATCTTCTCACCTTTTCCAAGTCCCCTATATTAAAACTACAATAAAAACAAAATCTAATGCAACTGTATATAGGCCAGCAAAGCAAATTCTTGCATAAAAATATACTTTTATCTATATTCTGAATCCATCACCTTTCTATCAAGATGTGAGTAGGCTGTTTCATTATGAGTTCTCTGGAACTGTGGTGTTTCATTGTACTTATTAGAATTCCTAAGTCTTTCAAAATTGTTCATCTTCATGATATTGTTCTTATTGTATAAACTACTCTCCTGGTACTACTCACTTTACTTTACACTAATTTATACAAGCTTTTTCTTACATTTTTTTCTGACATCATTTCTTATAACACACTAATGTTCTGTTGCATTCATATACCATAAGTTGTTCAGCCATTTCCCAATTGATGGACATTGCTCAATTTACACTTATTTTTGACCATGAAAAGAGTTATTATTCATTTTTGTCCATATAGGTTCTTTTCCTCTTCCTTTAATCTCTTTGCAGTATAGACCTAGTAATGTTTTCATTGGATTCTAATAGCTAATACATTCTAATAATTTTTGGGGGCATAATGCTCAATTGCATTTCACAATGATTACACCAGTTCACAACCCATCAACAATGTATTAATATACCTGTTTTCCTATAGCTCTTCCAGAATTTGTCATTATTGTTTTAAAAAACAACTTTGCCAATTTGATGAACAGACTTGTTTTAATTTTCATTTCCTATCATTTAGAATTTTTTGTTAAATATGAATATTGATAACTTGAATTTTTTTCTCTGAAAATTACCTGTTTATATCCTTTCACTATCAATTCAAGAAAGGCCCTTGGTCTTGTAATGCTAGAGAAAATAAGGCAAGACAGAGATTAGATGTTTTTAATATTTTAATAGTGGAGAATTTGGAATGTCCATGGCCAGCCAGCTTGGATGGGATTCTTGTCTCAAAGCATCCAGTCATAAGCAAATGATTCCAGAGACTTTTATAGGTTCCAGTGATCAGGGAAACAAAGAAGGCAAGTGGAGGGAGACGGGGGGGAAGGAGCATTGGTGAGTGGAAGTTCTAGGAAGGACCATAACTTTTAAATTCTGAGATATTGGGGGTAAAGAAGATGGTGGAACAGGAGACTGGAAGTCTGAGGCAGAAGATAACCAAGAGTTTGAGATAAGCCATGGGGAGTTTTATGGCTCTTTGGAATATCAAAGTGACTAGAGCTGTACAGCCCTAATTATCTCACAGCCAGGAAGGGGAGCGGGGGTTGCTACCAGGGAAACTGAGGCATTAACTATCTTATAAATTTATATTTTAGAAACAAAATCTTTATAAAAGAAACTTCCTTAAAGATTTCCCTTCTTAATTCCCTGTTCCTCTTTTAATTTTAGGCACATTGGTATTGTTTGTGCAAAAACTTTAATTCTGTGAATCTTTTAATCTTTTTATGTATATATAAAGCAATTTCTTCCATGTTTCTTTTATTTGTTCATGTCATCCTTTGCTTCTAAACCATTTGCCATTTGATGGCTTATCTTTGTATATGGTGTAAAATGTTAGTGTCTAATTAGTTTGTCAGATTGCTTTCAATATTACCAGTAGTTTTTGTTAAATAGTGACTTCTTGCCCCCAAAGTTGATATCTTAGAGTATATCAAACACTAGGCTATTGAGCTCATTTGCTTCTGCATATTACATATATTTCATTCTGTTGACTAATCTCTTTGTTTTTGTTACTCTTATGTTAACAGATCTTCATCTATGTAGAATTCCTATGAGATCTCACTACAATGCTATCTTAGGTCTTCTTTCATTTTTTCAATATACTCTTTTTTTGTGGGCTCAGTTCTATATTAAAAGTTATATTTTTAATTCTAAATTAAATTTTAAAATTCTAAATAAAATAATTTCCATTTAGGTCACAGGCAAGGTACTTCCTCTCTTAGTCTCCCTTTTTCATCTACAAAATGGGGATACAATACAGACATGACATACAGACCCTGAAAGACACTAATACCATCAGTTCCTCATTTCTTTCTTAATATAGACTAAGATCTCATTTCTTTCCTTGACTACCATAAGCTCTCAATCCTTAATTAGCTTATTGTCCACAGAGTTCATATATAATTTTTCAAGACAAACAACTAATTAGTTCTGCCTCTCTCACATTGTACTCTTAATTTGATTACTTTGTTTAATCCCTTAATTGATTTTTTTTCAATATAAATATAAGACTGTTTGTTGCTATTTAATATATTAAAAGGCAACATGTATGAGTAGATAGGAAGCTTGCTTTTGAGTCAAGGAGAATTGAGATGTGCCTTTGACATATTGGTGAACCTCAGCAAGTCACAATTTTTCAGAGCTCTGGGCAAATTGCTAAGATTATTAATTGTATAATAATTGCTAAACTACATAGTAGAAGACGTTCCATATACCAATGATATCTAGGCTAATTCAATCCAGCATTCTAGATCATGAAGATTTTTTTGAATTCTACTTTTCATCAAGTGTGTTAACTAACTATGCCAACTTTGTTTCATCTGCAGGTTTTAAAAATACATCCGTCACATCCAGGTTTATCAAATCAAAGAGAATGATGCCTTCTTTGAAAAAAAAAAGGTGGGAGGAGACCTTCTACATGAGAATAAAGAAGAAAAAATCAAAGAGGCAAAGGCAAGTGATCAAGCAAAAGTATTTGTTGAATTCCCACTCTGCATCAGGCATTGTACATGGACCTGGGTATTAAAGTACAAAGAATTAAATAATCCCCATACAAGAGGAACTTTTATTTCAATGGGGGCAAATTTTGATCTGTGTCTTGAGATTAGAAGATAAAAGAATATCATGCAGAGGAAAAAGGGAATATGGACCATTTAACTCTTCAGGTATCTCTTCCCTTGGAGATTTTATTGTTTTCATCTTTGGATCTTCCATCCTGAGGCTTTGTTGTTCTGTCCATACATGTTTCACTTTATTTCTTACTCCCCAATCACCTCTTAAATTGCCTTCCTTTAAGACTAGAAATCAAATGAGACTCTTACATTTGTGAAGAACATGGGACAGTGTAAACTTTTTGATTTCAAGGACTCCACAGTTTTTCATGTTTGTATCCCTTTTACCCACCATAATGATACTTACTCTTTTCTGAATTGAATTGACTAGACTGTCTTTGTGTTTTACAGATGAAAAAATAATGCCATTACAAAGCACACTGAATTCTAAGGGAGTCGATAAATTAAAAGAGAAGAATAAAATCCAGATAGTCAAAATTTGATTTTATTTTTTCCATTGTATAATTTCCAGATTTGAATTAAGATAGCTTAAAATTTATTGGCTTACAGATTTCAAGCAAAATGGGATCAAAGAGATCATCTAGTTGGATTCCTTCATTGTAAAGATGGGGAAAGCAAGACTTAAGTGACTTTCCCAAGGTTGAATAAATTATTAATTACAAAGTCAGAATTTGAACCTACATCCTCTGTTTCTGAATCCACATTTTCCACTTTACTACATTATATTGCCATCTTGTATGTGAACATTTTTATGAGTAAGAAGAGTCAGAACCTCAACAACAGTAAAATAAACCTGGAATGTTCATCCGGTGATTTTCATTAAACATCTGACATTTATCTTATAGAGGGGAGTTTATCTTACCACAATTCTTCATTGCAGGCATGGGAAAATAGCAGCACTTACTGTCAGAAGGTAAATATTATGGCAAGATAAATATTAACTTTTAAAAGAAATCACTATAGCAGGTTAAAAATTACAAATGCCACCAGTTGTTTAAGTTTTAAGATTTAATAGTGTCTCTATAGACCACAAGATTCTTTCTATTAAATCAGTTTTCCTCATAGATTAAATAATGAAAAAATAGATCCTCCCCTACACTCAATCCAGGGAAATTTCACTGGGGGACAGTGCAGGAACATTGTCCCCTCTCCATATAATTATATATTTGCCTTTTAGACTTTTCCTCATACTTATCAACATTTAATTTAAAAGTATAAGATACACCAAAGTCTTGCATATCTTAAACTCCTCAATTCAATTGTTGTTAATGGGCTTAGCTTCTTTCATGAGTTCAAGGATTCTCGAATTTTTAAAAAATCAATCTACTTTGGAAGGATGAAAGAATCCCAAAACTATTTACATCACAATGACCTAATAGCACTGAAATGAATGGAAGTATAGATTTTTTTAATGGTGGGGAGAGATAATATTCCAAAGAAGTTTATTAAAAGTTGTTTTTCATGCTCCCCCTCCACTAAAATGCAAAGGTTCTCATATTTTGGGCATTGGAACGATCAACCTGCAAACCACTTAGAAAACCCTCATGATCATCCAGAGAAAAGAACTTTGAGCCATAAGATTTGAGTTCATCAAGTCCTTCTATTTACTACCTGTGTGACCTAGGGAAAGTAACAATCTCATTGGGTCTCCATTTCAGTGTTCTTAGAGTCCTTCCAGATCCAGATCTATCATCTTACAATCCTCTAATATCCCTATGAAGTAGATTTTTACAAGAAGTTCTAGATAGATCCCTGTGCAGTTACTTCCTTAGGTGCCCATGTCATCCTCATTGGGAATTGAGATTAAAAAGTAGGAGACTGGACTATAAAAGGGAGGAGTTTAAATTTTCAGGTAGAAGCAATATTCTGAAGAATGATATGTTAGGAAGAGATGGTTTGAAAGGTTAGAAAGAGGGGAATGATAATGAGATGCCTTTGACTAGAGAAGTTTCTTTGTAAGAGTACTGGGAGATAAATAAATATTGATGGGAAAGGGAGAGGTTATAGAGTTCTCTAAATTTTAAGATTTGATTTTGAGTATTATGATTTTGTGGTCCCCTGACCTTGGTGGGGCTTCTGTTCTAACAATAAGTCAGTAGTCCTAATTATGGCTTTGGAATCTGCCTCAGGAAACCCCCACACCCAATGTCTGACCACTCATTAGTCAGATAGCTTCTCACCTCAGGTAACTCCCACAGATCAAACTCCTGAGACAATAATGAATGAGACCACTACTCAGTTCATTGCTGACTGGAAATCTTGTCAGTAATAATCTAATCAACCAAGAACCACTCCTTCAGGAGACCACTCCTTCCTGCCTATGAACCATAGAATTAATATATTTATGACTGAAAGCTAGATAAAAGTATCTCCTTGATTCTGTTTCTCTGCTGAATTCCCTTAGAATTCAGTGTGCTTTGTAATGGCATTATTGTTACTTACAATAAAGCTTTGCCCCTTGACTAGGAGATGAGTTCAAGCTTGCAAATTCTTTTGAGGTACCTTGTGACACTGGTCTGGGACCCCAAACTTTTGTGGTCCCCTTTTCCCAACCTCAATAATTTCATTTAATAGATATTAAGAACCACTTAAAGTTCTTCAATAAAGACATAACATGATGAAAACAATCAATCTGGCAATAGGTGAAGGATAGTTTAAAGGAGAGAGAATAGAGATAAGGATACCAGTTAGTAGCATATTCATAATTTGGTCATGAATAAGTCAATTTATTTTTATTACATTTTCCTGACTTCAATTCCAGCTAAAATCCATCTTTGCTGATTTCCTCTAATTCCAATATCTTTCTTTTGTTGATAATTTCAGATTTATCCTCTATATAATTATTTGTACATAATTGTTTACACTTACCTTAGAATTATTGTGAAGTTCAAATGAGATAATAATTGTAAAGTGCTTGGCACTGCGCCTGTCACATAATAGACATTTAATAAATATTTATTGACTGACTAACTAAATACTTGCCATTGTAAGAAACCTAATATCTTGCCTAAAACTCCATACACTCACTGATGTATGTAGGATTTATTTTACCTTCTTGCAAGACTGTATGCCTAGGTGACTAGACATACCTCGGAAACTCCAAAAGTAGCATTTTATTTTCTACTCTCCTCTGATTCTTCATTAATTGGATGGTTACAAAAATTATAGGACATGAATTTAATCCCTCATGACATAGCCAGTCCCTGCCCCAAAGGAGTTTCCATTCTAGAGGGGAAGTAGGATTAAAGGCAAAGAACAAAAATATTGTTTTCAAATCAAACCACTCCAGATTACAAAAGGCAGTCCCTGCCCCCAAAGAGCTTACATTCTTTTGGGGGAAGATAACCTCTACCCTTGATTATTACCTGATGTCCTTGTGGATTTCAATTTTCTAATTTAAGTTTCATTTCTCCAATTTAATTTTCATAACTGTAGAAACCAAAATATCCATCCATTCTTCACACCATGTTAATCAATATGCATTTATCATGCACTGTGCTATGTCTAGAGGATAAAAATATAACCAAGAAATATAAACTTCTGCCTTCAAGGGGTTCACAATCTAATGAAAGAAGACAACACAGAAAAGGAAGCTGGAAAAAGCATAGGAAGTACTGAGATGTGTATATGTATCTATGTATGTGTGTGGGTTTGTGTGATGGTAGAGAAATCAAAGAAATCTAAAATAAAGTCAGCCTTATGGAGCATGAAAAGATATCTATTTTGTTCCTCTTCCTTAAGGGAAGGTTGTGTCTCTGCCCTCCAATCAAAAGGGCAGGGGGTACTGATGAGAGACCAATGCTGATTGGATGTAACAAGATGATAAGATTTCTGAATGATGAATTTCCTGGGGATGTGGAGAGAAGACAAAAAGTCTAGTAAATGTATCACATTCTGTGCTAAATACTAGAAATACAAAGATATAAATACAAAAGTGAAATTCTTCTGTTCTGAAGGAACTTCTGTTCTATAAGGAGAAATGCATGTATATAAATACTTACAAAGTCAATACAAGATAACCTTGAGGTGGCAGGGGCACTAATACCTGGAGGGATGAAGCAAAACCATGTAGGAAGTGGAATTTGAGCTAAACTTTGAAGACAATGAGACATTTTAAGAGGAAGAGGTAGGAGGGAGTGCCTTCCAAACAGGAAGGATAGTTGAGAAGGAAGGTAGAAGATGAATTTCATGTGTGAGAAGCAAGAGGTCAGTTTGTCTGAATTGTAGAATTGTATGAAGGGGAAAATGCTTAATAGTGCTAGAATGGTGAGTTAGAGATATGTTGTGGAGATCTTTAAATGTCGAAAAGGAAAGGCTATATTTAATTCAAGAGGTAATGGGGAATCATTAGAGTTTCTAGAGCATGAGAGTGGTATGATTGCATCTATGCCAAAGAAATATTCCTTTGGTAGTTATTTGGAAAATGGATTTGGGAAGGGAGAAAGTTGAAGTAGGGAGAACAATTACCAGGTCACTGAAGCAGTCTAGTCAAAAGGCAGAAACTTTCTTCTATAGTATTGTTCTTCAAAACCTTGAATATATAAAAAGTACTGTCTACATGTAAAATATTACATAGGCTATGAATTAGTTTTTGTCATCCCCCCATTATCTAGTTAGTCATCAAGAACTATAAACCTTTTAAAATTTTTTGTTTTCTTTGTTTCTTCTCCATTCTTATTGCTACCACATATTATCTCCTATTGAATTACTTTGCAAGTCTTGTAGATTCTTTTTTGACAATCTCTCTTGACATTTGTCACTCATGAAGCTGTGAAAGAATCTGGCCATTCTGGAGAGCAATTTGGAACTATGCCCAAAAAGTTATCAAACTGTGCATACTCTTTGATCCAGCATTGCTGCTATTGGGCTTATATCCCAAAGAAATACTGAGGAGGGGAAAGGGACCTGTATGTGCCAAAATGTTTGTGGCAGCTCTTTTCGTAGTGGCTAGAAACTGGAAGATGAATGGATGTCCATCAATTGGAGAATGGTTGGGTAAATTATGGTATATGAAGGTTATGGAATATTATTGCTCTGTAAGAAATGACCAGCAGGACGAATACAGAGAGGTTTGGAGAGACTTACATCACCTGATGCTGAGTAAAATGAGCAGAACCAGAAGATCACTGTACACTTCAACAACAATGCTATATGAAGATGTATTCTGATGGAAGTGGATATCTTCAACATAAAGAAGATCCAACTCACTTCCAATTGATCAATGATGGACAGAAACAACTACACCCAGAGAAGGAACACTGGGAAGTGAATGTAAATTTAGCACTACTGTCTATCTACCCAGGTTACTTATACCTTCAGAATCTAATACTTAATGTGCAACAAGAAAATTGGATTTACACACATATATTGTATCTAGGTTATACTGTAACACATGTAAAATGTATGGGATTGCCTGTCATCTAGGGGAGGGAATAGAGGGAGGGAGGGGAAAAATTGGAAAAATGAATACGAGGGATAATGTTATTTTTAAAAATTACTCATGTATATGTACTGTCAAAAAAATTTATAATTATAAAATTTTAAAAAAAAAGAAATAACAAAGACATTTGCCACTCATACGAACACTACCCTAGTTCAACCTCTTAGTACTGTGTTAAGCACCAGAAACACAAATGGAAAAGTAACACAATCTCTGATCTCAAGAGGCTCATATTTTAATGGGAGAGGCAATATATATGGAAGGTTGCAGCTTCAAGTCAGATGGAGAGATCTCCATGATATTTAAAGTGAAGCAGAAAAGCAGATGTTAATTTTCTTTGTCATTTCCAATGGTAAAATCATGTTAGTTTCTTATCTTGAACCATTTGATACCAAGGAGTTTGGAACCAAGAACTTTCCTTTCTGGGTACTTGGCAGTTAGGGATATATCACCTAAAAGTGTAATTTTCAGGCTTCATCTTTACAGAGGGAGCTCCTCTATGATTTTGTCGCCTGACAAGAAGCACTGCAATTTCCAAGTTTCTAGTGGTCATGGTCCTAGATTATCTCCTTAGTATTTGAGAGGACATAATGGTAAATAAGGTGGTAGTGGTGGTGGGTACTTTGATTTGTCTGGTGTCTGCTATCTCCTGTATTTCCCACAAGTTGCCTTAATGGTTAAACTGGGCTGGCTTATCTGCTCTGAAAGAGTCAGCTGTTGGGGATGACCTATAGAGGGTGCAGGTAGGAGAGTGAGGGTTGGAAGGTGGCTCGTTCTCTACATTAATTGCTTTCCCAGATGATGGCGGTAAGGTCTGAACTGGAACAAGACTGGTGGTTTGGGTGGAGTGTTGCCATTTGTGGAGATCCTGTATTTATCTTCCTGCTGATACATCTGAAAAAAGACTTCATGTAGAAAATGACACATCTGGGCTAAGATATGATCCAATCTAGAGGTAGTATGAGGGGGAAATGAGAGGGACTGCATCCCATGTATGAAAGATAACCTATGTAAAATCTCAGAGGATGGGAGGAAGAAGAGAAAAGGTATATAGTTTGAGGATAAGAAGATGAAATGTAGGTGGGAGTGGAGAATGCTGGGTATGATAGGCCATACCTCGCCTAAACTCAATGCATACAAATCTAGGGGAAGTAGAAGAAGGAAGTAAAGATAATCTAATGACATAATTAGCATTCTGTTCTTTCCATTCCTTTCTTTGTCAAATGATTCACTGTTGGTGGAAAGAGAGGTAGTATTATTCCTTAGAATAATCAGGAGCATTTATTTACAACCGTCAGTAAGCATAATATGCAATGGAGATAAACTGGAACCTTTCCCAGTAAGATCAGGAGTGAAACAAGGTTGCCCACTATCACCATTACTATTCAATATAGTACTAGAAACACTAGCCTCGGCAATAAGAACAGAGAAAGAGATTCAAGGAATTAGAGTAGGAAATGAAGAAATCAAATTGTCACTTTTTGCAGATGACATGATGGTATACTTAGAGAACCCCAAAGACTCTGCTAAAAAGCTATTAGAAATAATTCAGAATTTTAGCAAAGTTGCAGGATACAAAATAAGTCCACATAAATCCTCAGCATTTTTATATATCACCAACAAAATGCAACAGCAAGAGATACAAAGAGAAATTCCATTCCAAACAAAGGTTGAAAGTATAAAGTATTTGGGAATCCATCTACCAAAGAAAAGTCAGGAATTATATGAGAAAATTAAAAAACACTTGCCACAAAAATAAAGTCAGATTTAAATAATTGGAAAGACATTGAGTGCTCTTGGATAGGCCGAGCGAATATAATAAAGATGACAATACTCTCCAAACTAATCTATTTATTTAGTGCTATACCAATCAGACTCCCAAGAAACTATTTTAATGACCTAGAAAAAAATAACAAAAAAAAATTCATATGGAAGAATAAAAGGTCAAGAATTGCAAGGGAACTAATAAAAAAAAAGTCAGACGAAGGTGGTCTAGGTGTACCTCATCTAAAGCTATATTATATAGCAGCAGTCACCAAAACCATTTGGTATTGGTTAAGAAATAGACCAGTGGATTAGTGGAACAGATTAGGTACAAAGGACAAAAAAGGGTACATCTATAGCAATCTAGTCTTTGACAAACCCAAAGATACCAACATTTGGGATAAAAATTCATTATTTGAAAAAAACTGTTGGGAAAACCGGAAATTAGTATGGCAGAAATTAGATATGGATCCACACTTAACACCATATACCAAGATAAGATCAAAATGGGTTCATCATTTAGGCATAAAGAATGAGATCATAAATAGATTAGAGGAACAGAGGATAGTCTACCTCTCAGACCTGTGGAGGAGGAAGGAATTTATGACCAGAGGAGAACTAGAGATCATTATTGATCACAAAATGGAAGATTTTGATTACATCAAACTAAAAAGCTTCTGTACAAACAATACTAATGCAAACAAGATTAGAAGGGAAGTAACAAATTGGGAAAATATTTTTACAGTTAAAGGTTCTGACAAAGGTCTCATTTCCAAAATATATAGAGAACTGACCCTAATTTATAAGAAATCAAACCATTCTCCAATTGATAAATGGTCAAGGGATATGAACAGACAATTCTCAGATGATGAAATTGAAACTATATCCACTCATTTGAAAGAGTGTTCCAAATCACTACTGATCAGAGAAATGCAAATTAAGACAACTCTGAGATACCACTACACACCTGTCAGATTGGCTAAGATGACAGGAACAAAGAATGATGAATGTTGGAGGGGATGTGGGAAAACTGTGACACTAATACATTGTTGGTGGAGTTGTGAAAGAATCCAACCATTCTGGAGAGCAATTTGGAACTATGCCCAAAACTGTGCATACCCTTTGATCCAGAATTGCTGCTATTGGGCTTATATCCCAAAGAAATACTGAGAAGGGGAAAGGGACCTGTATGTGCCAAAATGTTTGTGGCAGCTCTTTTCGTAGTGGCTAGAAACTGGAAGATGAATGGATGTCCATCAATTGGAGAATGGTTGGGTAAATTATGGTATATGAAGGTTATGGAATATTATTGCTCTGTAAGAAATGACCAGCAGGACGAATACAGAGAGGTTTGGAGAGACTTACATCACCTGATGCTGAGTAAAATGAGCAGAACCAGAAGATCACTGTACACTTCAACAACAATGCTATATGAAGATGTATTCTGATGGAAGTGGAAATCTTCGACATAAAGAAGATCCAACTCACTTCCAGTTGATCAATGATGGACAGAAATAACTACACCCAGAGAATGAACACTGGGAAGTGAATGTAAATTGTTAGCACTACTGTCTATCTACCCAGGTTACTTATACCTTCGGAAGCTAATAATTAATGTGCAACAAGAAAATGGTATTTACACACATATATTGTATCTAGGTTATATTGTAACACGTAAAATGTATGGGATTGCCTGTCATCTAGGGGAGGGAGTAGGGGGAGGGAGGGGATAATTAGGAAAAATTAATACAAGGGATAATATTTAAAAATTACTCATGCATATATGCTGTCAAAAAATTATAATTATTAAATAAATAAATAAATAAATAATGGGGATACTAAAAAAAAAAAAGGAAAGAGAGGTTGTATTAACATCAGAAGATTTTTATTTCAGTTATTACTCTAGCCATTTTACCTAAGACAAGGCTTGCCATCTCTCTGAGGTTCAATATCATCTATAAAATGGGATAATAATACTTGTTTCCCATGCCTGATAGACTTATTATATGTAAGGTACTTTACACAAATGAAGTGGAAATTGTTAATATTCTGATTATCTTTTCTGGTAAAATCCATACAGGCTTATTGCTTCCAACTTTAACTGAGTCTGGAAGTTATAGTCATGCTAACTCTTTATATACTATTTCCATTTACTCTTCTCCTCTTCCCTAACATATATATATATTTCCACAAGTTATGGCTCCAAAAATGTAACTGCCAATTTTGAAAGAAAACTCTAGCTTACTGAATCTAAGCAGAAATAGCAGGAAGGAGTCACAGAAACTATTCTTGTATATAGTACCATTACCCAAGGAAAATGATTATTTATTATACTTTGTCATTTGTATTCATTTCAATACAGCCTAGGTAATATTTAGGTCCTAGGAAAGGGGGAAAGTTTTGCTGAAATCTGCTGCTGACTGAAATAGGTTGTGGAAATGCTATTCAGTTGCTTGGGATTTTGACTGTGTAAATGATTTTTAACTGCTTAATTGGCTTCAATAGATCAAAGGTAGAATGAGTAAAGTGCATGCTGGGTTTTGTATTTGTCTGCCTCTGTAGTGGGAATGTATTAGTGGGGCTCAAAGCACTAGTGTGTTGATTATTTATCATTAACTAGAATACAACTGGAAACTCTGAGAAATGATATCCTTGCAAACCAGGCAGTATTGCCTATATAGTTAAATGGAGTTTAAGAATGGACAAAACAAAAGGGAGTGACAAAGCATTGTAAATAGTGCAGTGTGTTTATTTTTGTTTGTTGCTCCTGCTTAATGCCATGTTTTTCATTTGGTTCAACAGTATTTAATGTTTTAGGCTTCTTTCAATTGATATGCCTTGGATGATAAATTATGCATGATATTGCTGGGGGAAAAAAAGAAAAAGAAAAGAAAAAACCCTGGGAAAAGGCAGTTATTACCCTATATTTAAGTTATAATGTTAAAACAGATATTATTGCACAACTGTTTCATTGTTTCTGAAGGTGACAATTGTCAGTAATATTTACTAACAACAAAAGTGGCCAGAAATGTTGAATTTTGATATAGCAAAACCCCAGAATAGTCTATCCCTAAGAAAGTCAGATTTACTTCTTCTGAGTTATATTAGAACTATTCTCCTACTCATCTTTATTTTTATTTTTTCTTAAAAAAAGATATTTTATGATAGTTTATTTCTTTATCTTTTTTATATTACTATCACTTTCCAATGATTCCTTTTCCCAATATCCTGCCCTTGTAACAAATAATGAAGTCACTTAAAGCAAATAAACACACTATTCACATTTTCATATCTCATTCTTCTACTATAATCCATTGCATTTCTCCCAACAGGGAGAAGATGGAATGCTTCACCACTACTCCTGTGACATCAAGGATTGTCATTGCATTGCTCAGAGTTAAAGTTCACAAATTGTTCACATTAATCTGAAATTTTCATTTGATTCATTTCTTGAGGTAAAGTCAAGATGGTAGAATGAGAGCTAACATTTTTGTTTTAGAAACTTCATCTCTTTTACTACAAATATTAAGAAAGCGTGCCAGACCAAGAAAACCAAGAAAAAAGTTATAGTGAGTCATTTTCCCACCCATAGTAGCTTAGGGCGAAAGAATAAGAGGTTTATGGACACATGGTGTGAGAGCTCACCAGGAACAGAGATCAGCACCAGTAGCAGTGTAATACAGGCATAAGTGACAGTGGGCTATGGTAGCAACAGCAGTGAGCAGCACATTCTCTAAGGATGATAAGTGGATTGAACATCTGGTCAAAAAATAAATTTCAGGGAACCTCTGTACTAGTACTGGGAGCTGTAATGGGTAATATTTGATAACTCTCTTATCTATCATCCAGTTTGGGGTCACAGTTGCAGGGAAGAGAAGAGCAATTTTGATCATGGGGAGCAGAAGCTCTACATGTATAAAGAGCAATTAATAAATTCCAGAATCAAAATTTATGCATTCCAAGCTCAAGGACAGAGTGGTGACTCAATGCTAATCTTTAGTCCCACAAATAAGGAACAGACTAGGGAAAAAAAACAACAAACAAACAAGAGGGAATCATCAGTTCAGTCATTCTATCTGCAGAACTTCCCAGCAGACTAATTGTGACTGAATCCAGCAACAGCCTATGAAAACTCAATCACATACAAGCCAGTGGATCCAAAATGGATAAGGAATTTGTAGAGTAGGAAGGCAATAATCCTCTTCCTAGATCATTCCACTTTGAAAATCCTGAAAACTTGGAAGCCCCCAGAATAAGCTGTGAAAAAAAAAGGAAAGAAAAAGAACATAAAAAGATAATCTCAGGATGAATATTCTCCCTCTTATAAGAGATAAGCAGAGCTCATTACTAATATAAATTTCAGGGTCAAGAAGTAGACTGAAAACAAATTTTTTCTTTGAGTTTTGTTTTCAGTTGTTTTCAAACCATTACCATCTTCTGTATTATTACGGTTAGCTTTCCCTTCACCTTAGTAACTATTTGTAATCAGATTTTTTTTTGGTTGGTTCATGTTTCCAGTCTACTTCTTTATTTTGGAATTTATATTGGTAATGAGCTCTGCAAAGGAAGAGATAAAAATGAACAAAAAAGAACTTAAAAAAAAATAAAAGAAGTGGAGGAAGAAATCAAATCTATATAAAAAGAGAATCAGCAGCTTTCTAAAAGAGGTAACAAAAATACTGAAGAAAACAACTCTTTGAAAACTAAAATGGGCCAAATAATAAAAGAAGTACATAGTTGTCATTTATCATGATTCAATAATACTTAATGCCTTTCTTTACTATGATTTATTTAATCTATACCAATACTATGCCACACCTAGCAATATTATTATTAGTTTTATTTCCAAAGATAATTAGGGAAAAGAAAAAAAGAACTTATATGTTCTAAAATGTTTATAACAGCTCTCTTTATGGTGGCAAAGAACTGGAAATTTCAGGAATGCCCACCAATTGGGAAATAGATTAACTAGCATTTATGAAGGGATCTTCATCAGAAGATATGGCATGACTTGGAGTGAAACACACTCTTTTATTTATATCTTGTTTCCTGAAGAGTGTGGGCTCAAACTTAAAATGGTGATGATTGCTCTAATCAAATTGATTTCTGAATGTGACAAACCAATATACAAATTGTTTTCTTTTTTGTAGGACACAGTATTAGGGTTTCTCATTTGATTTTCTGCTGAGCTTGTCCTCAGGGATCTGTTTGCCCCCTCATTAGGTTACTAATTTATCATTATTTATAATAATTAGGTTACTATTACTGTTACCAACTAAGGTTAGCTACAAATTTCATTTAATGACCTTTGGATGGTTTCTCTGATCTTTCAAAGTCCACAAGGTTTTGATATTCATTTAAACTCATGAAAGAACAAGACATATAAACAAAGGAATACCATGTGTTGGACTTAATCTTTATAAAGAGACTAGTTAATTGATAAATCTTTCTTCCCACCTAGACGTTTATGGTAGTTTATACTTCTTTAATCAACAAGAGACAGAGTTTGGATTTATATATGAATGTATGTTCAGCAGTCAATTAAAAGGCTTTTTCCTTATATAGTAAAGAGACAAGAAACAGTCCTAGCATAACATGTGTATATGTGTGTGCACATATATGTATATTCCCTCAAGCAGGGGCAAAGATCATACATTTTTGGTAGGATGCATACCAAGATGATATGTGATTTGATACAGGGCTAAGTATATTGCACAGGCTGTAAGCACTACGTTCTTATTGGCCAGTTTTGCTGTTTCAAATAGTTGTTTCTTCTTTTCTTCCAAAGGTTAGTCTAGGGGGCCATGAAACCTAGACCTGGGAAAATAATATTTCCAGCAATAAGGGTTTATCATTCTAATGATAATCATTTTGAGGTTAATATGATGTTTTTAATGAGAAATATTTTCCTTTTTAGATTTATAACTGAAGAGTTTCTCACCAACTGTTTTATTGCTTAGAGGAATTATTTGCCCTGTTGGGGAGATATATCAGTGGGAATCTTCACTGCTTATTTTGTGATAATTTATTTTTTAAGAATGCTAATGAAGTCAGACCCAATGATGGGATTGGAAGTGGTGTCTTGATTTCCTTCCTTTATCCAGAGGAATCATGGCCTGTATTACAGTACTGGTCATTCTATTTTCACCTTCTTTGAATTCCTTTTATGCCTAGGGTTCTGCTTCTTTTGGCTGACTTCAGAGTAACTTAGTAGCACCATTTTTATAAATCACTGAAGAGACATTTGGGTTACCTAGTAAGACATAGAACTATTTAGAGGGAAATAGGAATTTTATACCTCATTGAGAACATGACTTACACAAGCATCATTTATATTTACACCATTGAGCTGCCTTAATGTTAGCAGGCCATTCCAATTGAGCAATTCACTGGATTTTTAAAAAATGAAATGATTTTCTTTTGTTTTATTTTTAAACTGTTCCAAGAAAATAAATAACATTTCAAGCACTTGAATGTCATACTTTTAATGTTTTTTTTTCTTTTCTGTCTCTATGAGTTCTTTTAATTTCTATTTCAGTTTATTAGTTAACAAGCATTTACTAGACATCTGCTATTAGTTAGGAAGGCATAACTAGGTGATGCAGTGGATGGGATGCTGAGCCTTCAGGTAGAAAGTTCTGAGTTCAAATTTAGCTTCAGACACTTACTAAATGTGGGAACCTGGGCAAGTCACTTAAATTTGTTTGCCTCAGTTTTCTCATTTATAGAATGACCTAGAGGAGGAAATTCACTCCACTTTAGTAACTGTCAAGAAAACCCCAAATGGGGTCATGAAGAGCAAAAAATGACTGAAAAGACTTAACAATAACAAAAAAATTGATCAGGAACTTTAATAGGTATTGGGGATACATGCAATTGAAATGATTGTTGTCCTCAACAAGCTTGTTTTTATGGAGGAGGGGTGAGTTTTTCCTGTAGAGTAAAATCTGTGATAGTTTGTATCCATAAATTTGGAATTGGAGGGAACCTTAGAAACCATCTAGTTTAATTTCCATAATTTTATAAATTAGGATTCTGAGACCAAGAAATACTAAGAGACTTGCTTAAAGTGACATATATACTAAATGTTGTAGATAGAATTTGAACTCAGGTCATCTGACTCCATAGAAATCACTTTCCCCATTCTACTACACTAATTTTCTCTGGTAGACATCAGGACTTTTTATGTGTAAAGCACTGATGGGTGTATTTGAACTTTCTCATTTATACTTCTTTAAAAGCCAATGCATTAAGAATTTTTGGTACCAATATGCATGTTTGTTTCAGAAATGATTTGAGTGAATAAGAGGTCTATAGCTTCGTGCTGGGATAAGATTGGGAATAGCATTTTTTGAAAATGTAATCCAACAAACACACATACTGCTGTTTGCAGAGCAAAGGAAAAATAGCCCATATAGCTGTTGCTGCTGTCAGAGTAAATGATGAGGGGAATGGGTCATTCTACTAGTATATTTCAGGCTGGTCGGGTATAGGAATTCTGCTGATGAATAATAATTTTGATGTGTACTGTATTTTTTATGGTAATGAGATAGCATATAGTACGTTGGTGGGCATTGGGGTATCAGTGAGTCATTCAACAAACATTTTAAAGGCCTACTATGTACCAGCACTGGATTAAACACTACGGATACAAAAAAAAGTCAACAATCTATGAGTGAGCTGGAGTGATTTCTCTAAGACTCATAGGCTACATTTAGCTTGATGCTAGACCATTCTTAACATCCCATCCAGTCATCTAACCTGGACATCTAGTCTTCTGCCATTCCAGCTATGCATGTGTGTGGCTTTCTTGCACACTCATGCATATTTAGTTTCTATCTCTTGCTCTGGGAACAGTAATCAAATAAAATAAAGGTTCTCAGACTAGATGGCATTTAAGTTCTATAATCTGATACTCTAATTCTACTATTGCTTCAGAAAGAATTTAAAGAATACAAGAATTAAATGACATATAAGGTTCCATGACTGTGATTCTTAAGACCAAATCTCCTCAATATGTGTTGCTTCCCCTTGGTAGGATGTAAGCTCCTTGAGTACAAGGATAGTCTCACTTTTGTTTACAGCCACAGTGCTTACACAATATCTTACAAATAGTGAGCCCTTAATAAATGCTTTTCATCCATCCATTCATTCATTCATTTGTTCTAAGTCCAAAACACAATGCCCACTGGCACAATAATTACTTCCTGATTTTTTTTCATCTCCTCAAAATACATAAGCTAATTGTTTAAAAAAAAATCAGTACTCATTTATTAAGTGCCTATGATGTAACAGGTAAGCAGGTAGGAAGCTCAATGGATAGAGTGCTGGGATAGAAGTTAGGAAGAGTTGAGTCCAAATGTGACCTCAGACACTTATTAGCTGTGTGATCTTAGACAAATCACTTAATCCTGTTTCCTTAGTTTCGTCATCTGTAAAGAAGTAAATGCTAAATGACTCCAGTATCCTTGCCAAGAAAATCCCAAACAGGGTTATGAAGAGTCAGACACAACTGAAAACTACTGAACAACAATATGAAAGACACACTGGATTATGCACGAATGCTAGGAAATAAAGATGAAAAAAAAAAAAAAAAAAGAAAGAACCTATCCCTGTTTTGAAGAGGTAGCATGTTGTGTATAGGTACATAAAGATACAATCAGTGTAGCTACAAGATTACCTTAGAGAAGAAGGCACAAATTCCCAAGAGGGAGAAGGATAAGCTTTCTGCAAAAGATAGAACCTGCTGAGTCTTAAAGGAACAGTCTTAAAGCATTCCGAGAGACAGAGGTAGAAGAGAGTGTGCAAATTCCACAGAGTCAACAGAAAGATTAAATAATATATTAAAAGAGTTATTGAATAAAATTCAATAATTCATTTAATAATTCACTAAATCTTAGTGAAAGGTTATTTTAAAAAGTCATAATGTCAAAGTATAAGATATCCATTGTACCCATCATTGTTCAGACCACACTTTAATACAATGTTCAGTCATGAGAATTACATTTTATGGTATAATAAGCTGGACTGAATTTGGATAGCCAGAATAATGAAGAGCCTTGATCATGCTTTATAAGGAATAGAGATCCTTTTAATGAAGCTGAGAAGACTTGGGGAATATGGCACCTTTCTTCAGGTACTGAAGGTGCCATCCCACAGAAAAGAGATTAGACTTGTTTGTCTTGATTCCAAAGCATATAATATTAGCATCCTTTTCTTTGCGCTTTCTCCATGGTTTTGCCTGCAATGGGCATATGAGAAATGGATTACTATTCAGCAAACAACTGCTTTCTTCAAACACTATGGTGGAACATGGAAGATGCAAAACTGAATAAAACTTTCTCCTTGTTTATTAAGTGCTTGAATGTTTTAAGGCCTAATGGCCTCTTGTTAATGGATGATTCCAGTATTATGTTGATGTGCCTATTTATCATGACAAATCTGGTGATTGGATCTGGAGAGATTTGGCAGAGGGCATGGGCCCAGACTATGGTCTCAATAAAGAATAATGTGAAATGGCAAGATTTGTGCTGAGGAGAATGGGGGAAAGGATAAAGAACAAAGTGGCCAGAGAGGTTCTTTGCCTAGGATTTTCTTCCTGCTTTTCCTTGTTCTCTTCCTTCTATTAACAGGAAACAAAAATTAACCTTCAACTGTACTTGGTTTCTGTGGTTTTCTCTGATTGGGGCTGATATTGAACTTGGCCCAGTGTTAAGACACAAAGCCAGTCCCTGGTATTGTCAAACTGAATTGATGGATACATGGATGCATTTTATTCATTATTATTATTCTCAAATTCCTATTGTGAATATATTATGTACCAGCACTGTGATAATATATATCGAGTAGTCATTGAAAAAAATTTCAGAGGGAATGGGATTTCAAGATCATTCACTTAAAATATATATATATATATATATATATGTATATATAAACACGTATGTATGTATGTATAGACACACACACATACACACATATATGTCTGAACTGGATATTTAAACTTTGGAGGTATTAGGGGGCATATACTTGTGGGTCATGGGATATTTGTGGATCCCCACTTTCCTTGCTAACACTAAATTAATAGCTGACATATAGGTATGATATTAATGATTCCCATTTCATAATATCATAGGCATAATGATGGGCAAAAATGAGGAGAACATTGCAAGGTATGTTTGATTCTTGATTATTTGCAATGTTTTTCTTAACTGTTAATTTTTTTTGACTCTTTAAATTTGGATACAGGATAACCTTTTATTATACCCTCTCTTCAGCCAATGAAAGTGATATTCATTTGGTTATAGATTGAGGGCTGGCTTCCCATCATAAACACAATGCTGAATTATTTTAATATTAATGTTTTGAACCCAAAACATGAAGATATATTTCTGTTCACATAATAGAAATTAGACTCTGTTCCATGCTGACTTTTGTATGTCAGTGCTTTCAATATGAATAATCATCATATCAGATTGAAGGACTTAGAAACTATGAAGCCAGTGTGACTTATGTGACCTACATGATAAAAATGATAGGTAGGACTTCTAAAGTTTGGCCTTTGAGTTTATTTTTTGACTCTCACATATATTCTACTCTTACTTCTATCTGTCATCATTATAGCTAACATTTATGTATCATCTACTATATGCCAGGCATTATGCTAAGCAATTTACTATTGTTCTACCAACAACTTGGGGAGGTAGATGCTATTATTATCCCCTTTTTACAGATCAAAAAACTAAGGTGAAAGATGAAATGACTAGCCCAGTATCATATAGCTAATAAGTATCTAAGATCTAATTATAATTTAGGTCTCCCTGACTTACCTAGGGTCAGTACTCTACTCACTGTACCATCCAGCAACCTTTTGGTGGTCCAATAGAAACTTGGTCCTCTATCCTTCCCATCAACCAATCAAGATATTAAGAAGAGTGTACTGTTTGCTATGTGCCAGGTGCTTGGTAATATTTTGGGAATATAAAAATAAATCTCTAGTTGCCTATTTTCTATTGGGGGAAAGAAAATGTATGTAAATATGTACAAAATAGAAACAAAATAATTATAAGATTTTTTTTTTTTGGCGGGGGGAGAAGATCACTTAAAGCTCCATATAGGAAGTATCACTTGAACCTGTTCTGAGCCAAAGAGCAGAAATTTTTCTTTGTAACCTTCATACCCTCTTCCTTTTCTTTTTTTTTTTACTAGGAAGATCCTTGTGTATACAGTCTAGAAATGCTTAGTTGAGCTCAGGAGAGATAATACAGAGACCTCATTGGGTGCAACAAGAAATAGTGGACCCAAGGCACAAAAAAGCAGATTTTGACTTGAGGATCAGAGTATCTGTTCAGAGCTTTCCAAGGTAAGAATGGGTTGTTATTTTCCTAGGTTCCTTTTTAGATGAAAAATTGTGTTTTATATGTTTAGAATATTATTGAAGAACTCTTTTATTATGTAGGTTATTATTGATATATCTCTAAGTTGTTGAGCTAATGATTCTGCCAATGATTCCTAAGCTCAGTAATCATTTTCTTCCCTGCTGAGCTAAGAATTCTTTTTTATTTTATATTCTGATAATCATCATTAAATATCATTCTTTAAAGCAAAACTGCACAATTATTTTGTGGGTTCAGTTTGGCTGGCATGTTAAGACCAAAGACAAAAGATCCCCAGAATTTTACTATTATTATAGATTTGAAGGTGCAGGAAATTCAGAAGTTCATAGAGGTTGGGGATTTATAGCCCAATTCTCAGGGTTATTAATAGTGCTACATATAATTAGTCATCATCTTTGTCATTATTATCATCAACAAGAGTCAAATGATTAATGGTTACCATTTGCAGAGAACTGTGTTAGAGATTGAGAGTTTGCAGATGATCAAGAAGCAGTTTTTATGTACTTGCTATGTACCAAGCAGTGTTAGAAACCATGAATAGTGTTCTTTTTTAGGTTAAAAATCTTGATTCTTTTAGAAACTAAGAGGTATATTATTATTGTCCTTTTGATCTTTAAGAAATTCTAAGGTAACTAATTTCTAGCATCAGGATATTTAAATCACCATTCCTATTTCTTTTCCTTTTGTCACCTGCGTAAATAAATGCCTCTTTCCAGACTACTAATTCTTAATTCACTTTGCTGATATTGAGCACTTTCAATTAAATATAGCTAAATGTAAAGTACTACACATGGCTCCTAAAAATCAGCTTCATAAGCATAGCATAAGGAGATAATGTCCATATAACGGATCATAAAGAAAATATCAAAGGGTTTTAGGAAACTTCCAACTGAATGTGAGCTGACATCTAATGCCAGATATAGTGCCCAGAAAGATTTTTAAAGTCCATGATATTCTATATCTGGAGTACCAAGTTCAAGTTTAGGAAAGTTAGGAAAGCCATTGATATTCTAGAGAAGATTCGAAAGGTATGACTAGAAAATGTCCCAGAGGCAATGGGAGATCTTGGTCTTTTTAAGATAAGGTTTTTCCCAGGTCTCATCTTGGCCTATGTCTTGCCACTGGACTCTGATGACGCTGAAGGAGGGATCGAGGCTGATAACTTTACACAGTTCTGCTTCAATTAAATCTAATTCACTTTCAAAATAGAATATCACCCTTCTGTCATTGGTCTTCTTCCAGAAAGGGAAGACCTTCAGAATTTCTAAGCAAAACAGAAACAATTTCTATTTACAATCACTCTGAGTCATCAAAACCCTAGCAAAAACTAAATTAAATCTGGTCTGGTACCTATTATTGGTCAGTCATTGAAAGCAAAGACATTTGGGTTGAAAGGCAAAGGGGTTTAACAAAGTCTGGTTTTTCAGAGCTATATTGCAAGAAACCACAAATGAAGACTATGAGACAAAAAAGAATTAATTCTCCTGCTTATTTTTTAAAATAAATGAATGAAGAAAAAAATCTAGCTCTCAAACTTCAAGATATATTGTGAAATATAAGCAATCAACATTTATATTCCTTTGAAAAGAGTAGCCATATATAAGGGTATAACTCACCATATGGGAAGAGAGATCTGAAGGGATAGGAAGAATAAATAAAAGGGGATTTCTGGACAAGATGGTGGAGAGGATGCACACATCTATTTAAGCTCCATGTTTTCTCTCAGAATAATTTATCTCATGACAAGCCTCGGAAATAGTGCTTGACTAAAAAAATCCACAAATAATTACCAAGAGAAGATATCCTCGAAATTTGCCAGAAAAGGTCTGTTTTTGCTCACAGGTTGGGAGTGTTTTAGATCGGGTACAAATTGAAGGCAGGCAGCAGCAGCAGAGCAGACAGAGTAAGGCAGGCAGCTTACAGCTGAGCAGACTAGAGGGGGATAAGGTGTGATTTCAGCTGTTTCTGTGGAAAGAGCTTTAACACAGTATTGGCTACTTTTCCCTGACAGTAAGCCAGTACACAAGCAGAAAAGCTAAAAACACGGGGAGTGAAAACTATAAACCCAAAAAACTTCTCTTGGGACCTGGCCACACCCACCCACAGTGTCTCAGGACACTCTCAGAATCTTAGAGCACAGACGCAGCTCAGTGCCTCACTGCTGCCTCCTACAGTCTGTAGAGGAAGCTTGGTAATACCATCTAGCCCAACCCCTGCCCCCGCAAAAAAAGTAAACCGTTTGTTTTTCTTGTTAGTTTGTTTTCTTTGACTCTTCTTTGACAAAATGAGCAAAAAATTAAAGTGTACTCTAAATATTGATAGCTTCTATATGGATAGAGAGCAGACTTTAAACCCTGAGGAGACTAAAAACAGATTGTCTCTAGATGAATCCCCAAAGGGGGATATCATCTGGTCCTCAGCACATAAGACTCTCATAGAAGAAAAGGATCTCACAAGAGAGCTGGAAGAAAAATGGCAAAAGGAAAGGGAAGCGTGGCAAAAGAGTCTGGATAAGTCATCCCACTCATTTAAAGATAGAGTGGATAAAGAAATCAAATCCTTGAAAAACAGAATTAGTGAGTTGGAAAAAGAAAATAGCTCTCTAAAAAATAAAATTAGTGAAATGGAAAAAAATTCCATAGAACAAAACAACTCACTTCAAAACTCCATTGGACAATTAGAAAAAGATATTTTAAAAGGTGAGTGAAGAAAATACTTCATTGAAATGAGAATCGAACAAATGGATTTGAATGATTTGAGGAGACACCAAGAATCAGTCGAGTAAAACCAAAAAAAAAAAAAAAAAGCTACAATGGAAAAAAATGTCAAATACCTTCTTGGGAAAACAACAGACCTAGAAAATAGATCCAGGAGCAACAATCTGAGAATTTTTGGACTCCCTGAAAAATATTATGAAAAAAAGAGCTTGGACACTATTTTCCAGGAAATTATTAAAGAAAACTGTCCAGATGTTATAGAAATGAGGGTAAAATAGAAATTGAAAGAATTCATTGATCACCTACTGTAAGGAACTCTAAAATTAAAACACCAAGAAATATAATGGCCAAATTCCAGAACCATCAGATGAAGGAAAAAATAGCAAGCTGCTAGAAAAAAATCAATTTAAATATGGAGGAACAACAATAAGGATTTCCCCAGGATATAACCGCATCCACCTCAAAGGATCAAAGGGCTTGGAATATGATATTCCAAAAGGTTAAGGCACTTGATATGCAGCCAAAAATAACTTACCCAGCAAAAATTTGCATCTTTTTCCAGGGAAGAAGATAGATATTCAATGAAATAAGATAATTTCATCTATTTTTGATGAAAAAACCAGAACTAAACAAAATGTTTCATCTACAAATATAGAACTCAAGAGAAACCTAAAAAGATAAAAATAAATCTTGGGAACTATATTTCTGCTATAAAGATATATAAAGAACATATGTATACATTGTTCTAGAAACTAAAGGTGGAAAGGAAATTATACCCAGAAAAGGGTAAAGTAGGAGTACTACATCTCACAAAGAGGCAAAATAAACCTATTATATCTGAGAGAAAGAATGGAGGGGGATGAACATAGTGTGTATTGTAATGTCATCAGAATTGGCTTAAAGAGAAAAATATTAGAAATATTTGGTTTATGATGAAACTTCTCCCACCTCATTGAAAAGTGAGAGAGGAAAAGTGAAAAGGGAATGAATAAGCTAAATGGAAGGGAATTCAGAAATTGTGAGGAAAAGGGATAAGATAGGGGGAGGAACTCTAAGATGGGGAGAGGGATACTAAAAAGGGAGAATTGTGAGAAGCAAGTGGTGCTCACAAGTTTAATACTGGGGAGGGGGATAAGGGGAAGGAAAGGAGAAAAGCATAAGCAGGGGTTAGCAAGATGGCAAGTAATATAGAACTGGTAATTTTAACCATAAATGTAAATGGGGTAAACTCCCTCATAAAGAGGAAGCAGCAGACTGGATTAAAAGCCAGAATCCTACAATATGTTGTTTGCAGGAAACACACCTAAAGCAGGGTGATACTTACAGAGTAAAGGTTGGAGCAGAATCTACTAATCTTCAGATGAAGTAAAAAAAGCAGGGTAGCCATTTTGATTTCAGATCAAGCAAAAGCAAAAATTGATCTAATTAAAAGAGATAAGGAAGGGCACTATATCATGCTAAAGGGTAGCATAGATAATGAAGCAGTATCAATATTAAACATATATTCACCAAGTGGTGTAGCATTTAAATTCTTAAAAGAGAGATTAAGAGAGCTGCAAGAAGAAAAAGACAGCAAAACTATAATAGTGGGAGATCTCAACCGTGCACTCTCAGAATTAGATAAATCAAACAAAATAAATAAGAAAGAAATAAAAAATATAAATAGAATACTAGAAAAATAAGATATGATAGATCTTTGGAGAAAACTAAAAGGAGACAGAAAGGAGTACACTTTCTTCTCAGCAGTTCATGGAACCTATACAAAAATTGACCATATATTAGGTCATAAAAACCTCAAACTCAAATGCAATAAGGCTGAAATAGTAAATGCATCCTTTTCAGATCACGTTGCAATGAAAATTACATTCAATAAAAAACCAGGGGAAAATAGAACAAAAAATAATTGGAAAGTAAATAATCTCACATTAAAGAATGATTGGGTGAAACAGCAAATCATAGACATAATTAATAACTTCACCCAAGAGAATGGCAATAATGAGATGTCATATCAAAATGTGAGGGATGTGTCCAAAGTGATAATAAGGGGAAATTTCAGATCTCTAGAGGCCTACTTGCATATAATAGAGAAAGAGAAGGTTAATGAATTGGGCTTACAATTAAAAATGCTGGCAAAAGAACAAATTAAAAAACCTCAGTCAAACATTAAACTTGAAATTCTAAAAATAAAAGGAGAGATTAATAAAATTGAAAGTAAAAAAAACTATTGAATTAATTAATAAAATTAAGAGTTGGTTCTATGAAAAAACCAACAAAATAGACAAACCCTTAATAAATCTGATTTTGAAAAGGAAAGAGGAAAATCAAATTGTTAGTCTTAAAAATGAAAAGGGAGAACTCACCACTAATGAAGAGGAAATTAGAGCAATGATTAGGAGTACTTTGCCCAACTTTATGCCAATAAATTTGATAACTTAAATGAAATGGAAGAATACCTTCAAAATTGTAGTTTGCACAGATTAACAAAGGAAGAAGTAAATAGTCTAAACAGTCCCATTTTAGAAAAAGAAATAGAACAAGCTATTAACCAACTCCCTAAGAAAAAATCCCCAGGACCAGATGGATTTACATGTGAATTTTACCAAACATTTAAAGAACAACTAACTCCAATGCTATATAAACTATTTGAAAAAATAGGGATTGAAGGAGTCCCACCAAATTCCTTTTATGACACAGACATGGTACTGATACCTAAACCAGGTAGGTTTAAAACAGAGAAAGAAAATTATAGACCAATCTCCCTAATGAATATTGATACTAAAATCTTAAATAAAATAATATAAATATAAATAAAATAAATATAAATAAAATAAAAATAAAATAATAAATTAAATTAAATTAAAAATAAATAAAAAGATTGCAGAAAATCATCCCCAGGATAATACACTATGACCAAGTAGGATTTATATCAGGAATGCAGGGCTGGTTCAATATCAGGAAAACTATTAGCATAATTGACTATATCAATAATCAAATTAAGAAAAACCATATGATCATCTCAATAGATGCAGAAAAAGCAGTTGATAAAATCCAACATCCATTCCTAATAAAAACACTAGAGAGGACAGGAATAAATGGACTTTTCCTTAAAATAGTCAAGAGCATATATTTAAAACAGTCAGTAAGCCTCATATGTCACAGGGAAAAACTGGAACCTTTCCCAGTAAGATCAGGAGTAAAATAAGGTTGCCCACTATCACCATCATTATTATTCAATATTGTATTAGAAACGCTAACTTCTGCAATACAGAGAATTAAAGAAATTAAAAAGATTAAAAAGAGATTAAAGGAAATAGAGTAGGTAATGAGGAAACCAAACTATCACTCTTTGCAGATGATATGATGGTATACCTAGAGAACCCCAGGGATTCTACTAAAAAGCTATTAGAAATAATTCATAACTTTAGCAAAATTGCAGGATACAAAATAAATCCACATAAATCCTCAGCATTTGTATACATCACCAACAAAATCCAACAGCAAGAAATATAAAGAGAAATTCCATTCAAAATAACTGTCAATAATATAAAATATTTGGGGATCTATCTACCAAAGGAAAATCAGGAATTATGAGCAAAATTACAAAACACTTGCCACACAAATAAAATCAGATTTAAATAATTGGAAAAAAATTAAATGCTCTTGGATAGGCTGAGCAAATATAATAAAGATGACAATACTCCCTAAACTAATCTATTTATTTAGTGTCATACCAATCAGACTTTCAAGAAACTATTTTAATGACCTAGGAAAAATAACAACAAAATTCATATGGAAGAACAAAAGGTGGAGAATTTCAAGAAAATTAATAGAAAAAAAAATCAAATGAAGATGGCCTAGCTGTAGCTGCTCTAAAACTATATTATAAAGCAGCAGTCACCAAAACCACTTGTTATTGGCTAAGAAATAGATTAGTTGATCAATGGAATAGGTTAGGTTAACAGGACATAATAGTCAATAACTATAGCAATCTAGTGTTTCACAAATCCTAACTTTTGGGATAAGAATTCATTATTTGACAAAAACTGCTGGGAAAACTGGCAGAAATTAGGCATGGACCCACACTTAACACCACACATCAAGATAAGATCAAAATGGGTCCATGATTTAGGCATAAAGAACGAGATCATAAATAAATGAGAGGAACATAGGATAATTTACCCCTCAGATTTATGGAGGAGGAAGGAATTTGTGACCAAAGAAGAACTAGAGATCATTATTGATCACAAAATAGAAAATTTTGATTACATCAAATTAAAAAGCCTTTATACAAACAAAACTAATACAAACAAAATTAGAAGGGAAACAACAAACTTGGAAAACATTTTTACAGTTAAAGATTCTGATAAAGGCCTCATTTCCAAAATATATAGAGAATTGACTCTAATTTATAAGAAATCAACCCATTCTCCAATTGATAGTCAAAGGATATGAATAGACAACTTTCAAATGATGAAATTGAAACTATTTCCACTCATATGAAAGAGTGTTCCAAATCACTATTGATCAGAGAAATGCAAATTAAGACAACTGTGAGATGTCACCTGTCAGACTGGCTAAGATGACAGAAAAAAAAATAATGATGAATGTTGGAGGGGATGTGGGAAAACTGGGACATTGATGCATTGCTGGTGGAGTTGTGAATGAATCCAACCATCCTGGAGAGCAATCTGGAATTATGCCTAAAAAAGTTATCAAACTGTGTATACCCTTTGATCCAGCAGTGTTACTACTGGGCTTATACCCCAAGGAAATACTAAAGAAGGGAAACCTGTATGTGCCAAAATGTTTGTGGCAGCTCTTTTTGTAGTAGATAGAAACTGGAAAATGATTCAATGCCCATCGATTGGAGAATGGTTGAGTAAATTGTGGTATATTATTGTTCGTAAGAAATGACCAGCAGGATGAATACAAAGAGGCTTGGAGAGACTTACATGAACTGATGCTAAGTGAAATGAGTAGAACCAGGAGATCATTATACACTCAACAATACTTTATGAGGATGTATTCTGATGGAAGTGGATATCTTTGACAAAGAGAAGATCTAATTCAATTCCAATTGATTAATGATGGACAGAATCAGCTACACCCAGAGAAGGAACACTGGGAAATGAGTGTAAACTGTTTGCATTTTTGTTTTTTCTTCCCAGGTTATTTTTACCTTTTGAATCCAATTCTCCCTGTGCAACAAAAGAACTGTTCGATTCTACACATATATATTGTATCTAAGATATACTATAATATATTTAATATGTATGGGACTGCCTACCATCTAGGGGAGGGGATGGAGGGTGAGAAGGGAAAAGTCAGAATAAAAGTGAGTACAAGGGATAATGTATTTTTAAAAATTTAATTATAGGTTTTATTTACCAGATATATGCATGGGTATTTTTACAGCATTGACAATTGCTAAACCTTTTGTTCCAGTTTTTCCCCTTCCCCCCCCCCACCAAGATTGCAGGTTGACCCATACATGTTAAATATGTTAAAGTATAAATTAAGTACAATATATGTTTTGCTGTATAAAAAGAATAAAACTTTGAGATAGTATACAATTAGCCTTTGAAGGAAATAAAAAATGCAGGTGGACAAAAATAGAGGAATTGGGAATTCTATATAATGGTTCATAGCCATCTCCCAGAGTTCTTTCTCTGGGTGTAGCTGGTTCAGTTCATTTCTGCTCTGTTGGAACTGATTTGATTCATCTCATTGTTGAAGATGGCCACGTCCATCAGAATTGATCTTTATATAATATTGTTGTTGAAGTATATATATAATGATGCCTTGGTCCTGCTCATTTCACTCAGTATCAGTTCATGTTCAGGCCTTTCTGAAATTATCCTGATGGTCATTTATTACAGAACAATAATATTCCATAATATTCAGCCACAATTTATTCAGCCATTCTCCAACTGATGGGCATCTATGTAGTTTCCAGTTTCTGGCCACTACAAAAAGGGCTGCCACAAACATTCTTGCACATACAGGTCCCTTTCCAAGGGATAATGTAAAAAATTACCCAGCCATATGTTCTGTCAATAAAAAGTTATAATTTTAAAAGTTTTTAAAAAGAATAAATAAATGAGGAAAACATGTTAAAAAAAGACTAGCTCCCAAACTTCAAGCTATCATGTGAAATATAAGCAATTAACATTTATATTCCTTTGAAAAGAATAGCCATATATAAGGGTATGACTCACCATATGGGAAGAGAGATCTGAAGGGATAGGAAGAGGAGCAGGAGGAAATAGAAGCACTGCCCAAATGGAATTGGCTGATTGAGTCCCCAGGGGGCAGCTACTACTATTCACAGATTTTTGTTCATCCTTCATTTTAGAAGAAGCCTAATGACTTCAGGAGCATGATATCTTGACTTGTAAGTGAATTGGATTTAAGTAAAACAAAACTGTTCAAAGTCATCAGTCTCACTACTCCTTTAATATCATCACTCTTCTCACCAATTCTGCCCTTACCTCTCACGTGATGTGGGGCTTTCATGTCCATTAATAAGGAAAGAATCCCATTGTATGGGTGCTAAGGGTTACACTACAATGTACTCTCCATCTTTGTCTTTCAGAATCCCTTGCTTCCTCAGTTGATGAGGCTCAATTTCATGAAGTATTCCTTAATCCTCCAAGCTACTAAACCTTCTTTCCACAACGACCCTTTATCTATTTCATATATATTTACATGATATATACCTATTATATCTTTTCCAGTTAGATTATAAAGTCCTTGAAGTCTGGAAATTTCACTTTTGTCTCTGTTTCATTAAAATCTAGTACAATGCTGTCAAATACATTAGATTTTAAATTCCTTAAAAGTACTGTCTTATTAACTGTTCTCCTAGCTCTTAGTGCATAATGCCTGCCATGGCATAGACAATATTGGAAATGTTGGATTGGAAATAGGAGGCATTTATTGAATGCAATAGATTGCCTTAAGAAGTGGTAGGTCCTCTTTACTTTTACTCTGGCTGTTATTGGTTGGGCAACAATAGGTAGCAGCTCAACTCTCACTTGGTCGTTCTTTGAGTTCCTATGGCTCAGAGTGAGTGTAAATAGTAATTGTTTCTGTTTTAGCCAGAAACCCTGAGAGTTTTCCCCTCCCAGATGCATTATTTTTGGACTAGGTAAAAAGAGGACATTCTTTGCCTCATTTCTTCATGAGCTTTAATCACTCTAAGACTTGGGAAAGACAATAGTTTAAAAAGACCAAGACATGGGGGCCATCTCCAGTCATCCTTAGGTACATCTTGCCACTGAACTCAGATGGCTCCAGAAGAGAGAGTGATGCTGGTGACTTTGGTTAGCTCTGTCTCACTTAAGTCCATTTCACCTGTGAATCATGACACTATTTTCCCATGCCCTTGTTCTTCCAGAATGAAGAACAACAGATATTCAAGCAAAGGAAGCAAAGAAAGAAGGGTTTTTAAAATGGCTACCATATGCCAGAAACTATATTAAGTACATATTTTACTTATCAATATTTTATAAATATTAACTTATTTGCTCTTTACATTAATTTTTGAAATAGTTGAAACTGAAGAAGATATAAAGTGACTAGCTCAGGATTACAGAACAAGTGTTTGAAGTGAAATTTGAACTCAGGTCTCCCTGACTGAAAGATACTCTCTAGGTTCTTTTTTGTTTTGTACATGGCTTTTTGGTAGTCAAATAATTCTTAAATTATTTTTCTTTGATTTATTTTCCTGAGAGTAATTTCTGCAATGAGATATTTCACACTCTTCTATTTTTTTTCCATTCTGTTGACTTTATTTTGTTATTTTTTGATGTTTCATGGAGGCATTACAATTCTAATTTTCAAGGAATTATTTTTTTGAATGAGCTTTTATACTTCTTTTTCCATTTGACTAATTCTTTTTTTTTTAAGAATAGTGCTTTATCCACTATGTAACCTAGGCACAAAAGCTAGATAATTATCTGCCAGGGATTTTGTAGAGGGATTACTTCTAAAAAAAAAGGGTTTTTCTAGTTCTGAGATGTTGTAACTTTTTTTCTTTATTATTTTATTTAGTTAATTAATATTTAAACTCTCTTCAGCATGAAATGTTCTATAGAATCACAATTTGTGGCAATCAATAAGTATCAATTTTTTGTGAATTAAATTCCAACTAAAATTGTAATTGAGAATTGTAACTACATAGGTAAATGAAACAAAATCTGTTCTCTTAAATTTGGTTCTCTCTATATTAACCAATCCACCTATGTAGGATCTCATCAGTTCACTGTAGTTAGATAAATGAAGTACTCTGACTTTCTGATCTCATAGCTTGCATTTTTTTTTGTACATCTATTTATCTGACCTCATCTGGCTTATGATTCTGTTTCTAGCAATTCTCCTGTCCTGTTTTTTTTTTTTTTTTTTTTTTTTTTTTTTTTTTTTTTTTTTTTTTTTAATTGACTCCATGGGCTGTGTTTTGAATTCTGTTGCTTGGGCCAGGAGTAAAATGTACTATGTCAAAGAAATTCATGAAAAACAAAAATGTTTTAGTATGATTTAAATATGATTCTATCAAGAAAAAGACACTCATGACAATTAGGTTTTTTTTTCAGTTTAATTGTAAGATTACAAATTTAGAGTAATAACTCATATGCTTTTAGTGAATTAGAAACTTCCCTTCCTTTCTCTTTGCTTACTGTTTTTTTTTATTTGTTTTGTACTACTCAAAATATTATATATTTATTTTTAACTTTCTTTACATTTTTTTCTCTCCCACCTCCATCCATCAGGAAGGTAAGCAATATGATAGCAATCATTTATGTAAAATTATGTAATCACATATTTCCATATTAGTAATATTACCATTAAAGTGAAAAATTTATATTTCAATTTGTACTCAGATTTCATCAGTAACTTCTCTGGAGGTGGACAGCATAATTTTTCATCATGAGTCCCTTATAATTGTCTTGAATCATTTTATTGATTAGAGTAGCCAACTCTTTCACAGTTGATCATTATTGTGCACAATGATCTCTGATCATTCTCATCTCACTTTGTATCTGCTCATCAGTCTTGCCATGTTATTTTGAGTCAACCCTTCTTATCACTTAGCACAATAATATTCCATTATAATCATATTTTTTAATTTTTTTTAAATTAATTTTATGATTATAACTTTTTTTTAAGTACATATGCATGGGTAATTTTTTATAACATTATCCCTTGCACTCACTTCTATTCCGAATTTTCCCCTCCTTTTCTCTACCCTCTCCCCTACATGGCAGGCAGTCTCATACATGTTAAATATGTTATAGTATATCCTAGATACAATATATGTGCATCACAATCATATATGCTACAACTTGTCCAATCATGCTCTATTTGATTTGAATTTTCTTCTGAAAACTACCTGTTAATATCTTTTGATCATTTATTAATTGAGAAAAGATGCCCTTTAGGCTCTTTTTTTGTTTTGTACATGGCTTTTTGATAGTCAAAATTATTAAATTATTTTTCTTTGATCTAAACTAACTTTATTTTTCTTTGATCTATTTCCTGAGAGTAATTTCTGCAATATGATATTTCACACTCCTCTATGTTTTTCATTCTTTTGACTTTGTTTTGTTATTTCCTGATGTCTCATGGAGGCATTAGTTTCCACTTTCCCAATTCTAATTTTAAAGGAATTATTTTCTTGAATGTGATTTCTTTTTCCATTATTTTTCCTTTCAAGAAGTTATTTCTTTAGTGAAATTTTAATTCTATTTTTAACATAAGGAAAATACCCTATAAATTTGAGTTATTTTCGTTATTGTTTGATGGATTTAATTCAGGTGCAATGGACTGTTAAGCTGACATATTGAAGAATTTGAAAATATTTTAAAAGATTTCAAATTATTATAAAAGAAATTAATATTCAAAGCTTATTACTTTTTAACCTTACACCAAACCTAATGTTTAAACCCCTGATCTATCTCTGTTCTCCCAAGTGTCAAGGGATATTCAAACTGAGTTGTGTTTTGAAAGAAGCTAAGGCTTCTAAAAAGTAGGGTTGAGGAGTAAGAACATTCTAGACATGGATTCCAGACCATTAGCACAATGATTCAGAGATGAAAGATGAAATAGTATATATAGGCCACTTAGTCAACAAACATTTATTAGGTTCTTACTTTGGGTTGTGTTGGGGATACAGAGAAAGACAAACAATAGTCTCTGCTCTCCAGAATTGTACCTTCTAGTGGAGAAATCAACATTTAAATAAGTAGATACATACAAGATATATACAGAGTAGATAAAATAATCTAAAAAGGGAAGGCATTAGCATTTAGGGATGATGATGAAAAGCTTTTGCAGAAGATAAAACACTAGCTAAGTCTTGAAGGAATTTGAGGAATGTAGATGATAGGGGTGAGGGAGAACATTTCAAGCATAGAAGGCAGTCAGTGCAAAGTATGGAAGATTGAGATAGGTTGTCACTTTCAAGGGTTGTCCCCCCACAAAGCAGGGAAAAAATAGCTGGATATAATGTGGAAGGAGGGGAATAGGGAGTAAGAAAACTAGAAGGTAGAAGGGAGCCAGATTATAAAGAACTTTAAATGTCAGGGGCATATACATAGTCTGTGCTGCTATGATGCAACATGTGTTCCTAAAATTTATTGCATCATGCAAAATAGTGAAATAGAAATATGTTTATGGGGAAAATGGGTTTAGGAGCATTTCACTCAAAAATTTCATAAATGACATGTCATTTATGTCAACTAAAGAAAGTCATTCCAAAGGCATTCAAGGATGAAAAGGGTGACAAGACTACACAGGGAAGTAACATTAAAAAAAAAAAATTACAAAACACAGTTAGTGAAATTTTTTCCCATCAATAATAGTAGAACCATCACATTTGAATCCTCATGCTATATTCCCTTGAGTGTCCATAGAATAAGTGGAAATGACATTTAAAAAACAAAGACAGGAAAAGCAGCTTGATAGGATACAGAATATGTAGGTATTTATACTATAGATGATGTAATTGTGAGGTAATTGAGGCATTTATGAATTTGTTCATAAATCTGAAGGATTTATCTGAAGGAGGGGAAAATACAAAATGTATTTTCTTTTTAACACTAAAGTGACAGAACAAACACTAACAATTACCAACTAATTTTCCTAGCCTTTCATTTATATAAAATCTTTCTAATTTGTGTGAGGTTCCTCTATACATTGAAAGAGCTCAATACTTCTCAATGTCAATGAGGGTATTAGTAGGAAGAATCAGGTGCAGGTGATATTCAGTAATGAGCCACATTTTTATTATCTCACAGTTGATTGTTAAGATTCCAATTTGTTTATTGTCTGTTGATTACCAAAAAATAATTCTAATTGGTAGAATAAAATAGCTTCTATGAGGCTTTTTTCTTTTTACAACTAGATGCATGCCATCAGCATATCAAAATCATTCTAGATTCCTTATAAGATAATATAACAGAAAAAAAAAACTGTCTTTCAATGACTCTCTGATAATAAACATCAGACAAGGTATACAACAAGGAAAGATATGTTTCACAAAATTGTTCACAACTAAGAGGGAGAAGATCCTGGGCATAGTCCAAGGATGAGAAAGGTTTCCTTGTGGATGGAGCCATATACAAATAGAGGAAGGATGTTCATTACACAAATGTTCACATACATTTGGAACCATAGAAATAAACAATGATCTGGGCCCAGAGTTGAAAAGGGAAATATATTGGATTATTTTTGGAAAATTGGATAAAAATTATTTTCTAACCCCAAGCTTCCCATGAAAGTAAATATCCTTCTTTTCAACAGAGATATATTATCAGTGTTTTTGAATAGCAAGTAGGCCTGGAATACTATTTCCTCCAAAGACTAAAGATGACTATGAGATAGAGGGCATAGAAAGCTACAAAATGGATACAACATACAAACAATTGTGGAGCTCTGAATCTTTTGATTTAGAATATAGGGTGGTCATGACTTCCTTGACTTCTCAAAGAGGTGAGAACCCCCAAAAAGAAGGTGATCACTTCTTCCCTGACTGCTCAAAAAAGAAGTGAAAACATCATAAAAAGGAGGTGGTCACACCTTCCCTTACTTCTGAGGAAGATGAAAACATCAAAGGAAATGGGAAATCAAATCAGATTAGCAGGTTTCTGAAGGGACTCACTTGAAACAGGTATACATAAACCCATCAATATGGGAGGTATTACACATAATTGCATAAGTTACATAAGCACATAATATAACATATGAGGAATTATATATATACATAAGTCCTGGAAATAGTCCAGGACTATTGTCCATTAATTCATGTACCAGGAATCCAATAATTCCTGCAAGTTTTGAAGTCCTGCAATAGTCTTTATCATCAGCCATGCTCTTTCAGTGTCAGATGTTTCTTAGATCTTCTCCTTTGTTTTGAGGTTTTTCTCCTTTTCTGTCTCTCTCCAGGTGCTCATTGCCACCCATTTGTTTCTTTCTCCATCTGTTTCCTTCTCTGCCTGTAAAAATACAAGCAAACCGTTTCTCCCAAGCAGTTAATCTATCTAATTCCCTTCTATTTACCACTTTCTAAATATCTCCTCATGATCTGGCAATTACATTAGAACTGTTTGCACTGAACACTGCCCTGTTGGTTTAAAAAAACCTGTATTCTCCCCAATTGCAATCCATTTCTGCTATCTGATTGCTTTTTGGTTGACTGATAAGGTAATCCTTTTCTGCCATGTGATTGCTTTTCTGCTGGTTGATCATATCATTGTCCTGACCTTCTAAAGACTCTCTGGGTATAAACTCAGCTTCCATCATGCCCCACCTGTCTTTTGATTGAGGTCTTGGAGCTGGGCCCCACTTCTCATTTATCTGGTTCAATCTACAGTCTGAGGCCCAGTGAAAGCCCTTGTGGCATTTTGGACATAGGGTTTTAGGTCTTCTCTCAGCCTGTCCTCTCACTCTATCTCTATATCCACACTGAGCTCTACAATGTCCTATTTTTCCACATTGAAAATATTTATGATTTTCTCTAGAAATCCCTTGCTAGGAGGGACCCTGTCTTCCCATGTTCAGCATTGTCTGGGTATAATAAACATTTGTGCCCACTGTAGCACAGCGTCTTATGATCTCCTCTAAAGGGGCATCTTTGTGTAATCCCCATATAATTCTTCTGCAAACCCCATTGGCATTTTCCTTAGCCAAATGTCTGGTCATTATTTCTGTAGCTGAATTTTCTCTAATGGTTCTTGTTACAGCTGTTTGCAAACATCTCACAAAATCCACAAAAGGTTCATTGGGACCTTGCTCTATTTTTGTGAAGGCTTCACCTCCATCTTTCTGTCTGGAGAAGGAACTCCAAGCTTTTATTGCAGCCTTAGAAATTTGTTCATACACTATTATGGGATAATTAATCTGTTCTGAATCCTCTCCATAACGACCTTCACCTGCTAGTGAATTGTGTGTTAACTCCTGTTTGCCTATTGTGTCTGACTTGAATCCTACATAATTCATGATACTCTGAAAGCCACAGCAAGTTTTGTCCAGGTTCTAAACATGTCCTTCCTATGGATTTCCAATCACTAGGGGTTAGGATTTCATAAGCCAAATTATCCAGTAACATTTTAACATAAGATGATATAGCTCCATAAAGAGTGCAACCTTTTTTCAAATCCTTAATTTTATCCAAATCAAAAGGAGTGTATCTTCTCCTTTTTTGACCTGAAGAATCAAGCTCTTCAATCACAGGGTATGAGCTATAAAATCAGATATATCCTCTCCATTTTTGCCTTAACCAATGCTTTTTGTAATCTTGTCATAGGCTGCTTCATAGGTGGTTCTGTTTGTGTTACTGCTCCTTCCCCTCCTCCTTCTACCTCTATCCATGCAGGGTTAATTGAGGGAGGAGGAGATGGGAAATGCTCCTGTTGTGAAGTGTCATACTCAGAATTATACTTAACTCTATTGTTATCTGATACTGATTTCGGCTGAAATCAGGAACTTGTCTGTCCCACATTCGGGAGCCAAAATGTATTATTGTTCTATTCTCTACATTGTAATTGTTCTATGGGAGCAGATTTCTTGGGGAGTTTCTGGAGGCAGCCTTAGTTTCAGTTCAGTTCAATAATCCCAAATGCAGTCAGGAGTTAAAGTCCAAATCCTTTATTTTATCCTTCCAAGTCTTGTCTCCTTCCTTGGGCCTGGTTAGCTTTAATAAAGGCCTATCTCTCTCCTTGGTTCCCAAGAGCTCTTGTCCGAATGTCTCCAGCCAGTACAAAGGTGTAAGTGGGAACAACTCTTGACTCCTCCTCCCAGAGAGTGGGCTTGTGGGTGGACTTGTGAATCTTCCAGAAGTCAATCCTAGTTATGAATCTCCTGGAAGTCCATGAGCAGGCTTTTCCTTTCCTCCTTATATATGCTCTCTAAAGGTGTGAAGTCTAATGTATGAACCAATCAGTGAACTCCTTTAAAAGTATGAACTAAGTACATTACCTTGTCTCAAGTTCTGGTCCATAACATCTCCTTGTAGGATCAAATCAATTATACTGAACCATGCTAAATTAGATAATTATATCCATTCCAGTGACTTAGCACCTTGTAAGAATCCTAACAATGAATAAAATAAGAGTGTAGGACAGCATCAAGGAAATATATGATAGAAAGAAAGTTTGGGCTAATCACTTGGCAATTTTAAGACATAATAGGTGGAGGGCCAGAGTATGTTTGATATCCTCTTGATATTGGTAGATAGATAGAAAGATCTCCAGAAGTTAGTGTACCTCTGGAAACTTTTGGGAAGAATTGAATGAGAATCATAGGTAGGCATGGAGGGTTTATGAGCTAGATCATCAGAAGGGATACTTAAATGAGATCAGAGATTCATTGGAGTATTTGAGGGAAGTCTAAAGATAATAGAAAACCAATTATAAGGTTGTTGGAATGGCTCATATAAAATATTGTTAGTTTGAATTAAGCTTAATGGTTTGATATATTAGTCAAAAATTATATATGTTGTTTATGTATGTGAAATGACTTAGAAATTTATTAGATTTGGGGAGGGAAATATTGGGATCAAATCCAAGTTTGTGAATTTTTGTGACTGGAAGGATTATAGTACTATCCAAAGAAATGTTTTGGGAAAGGATGATTTTTTTTGACAAATATAATAAGTTCCATTTTGGATATGTTGAGTTTGAGACATCTAGGGCTATCTGATTGAGATGTCTAATAGGTAATTAACAATGTAAGGCAAGAGCTACTGAGAAATTAGGACTAAACATTTAGATTTGGGAATCATCTACAGAGAGATGATTATTGAACTCATGGAAATTGATGAGATCATCAAGATAGTATAGTGAAAAAAAGATTACATAGTATAGAAAAAGATTCTTATAATCCATTAAAGGATTTATCATAATATTATGTAATATAATAATATGAGGACTTATAAGTTTTATAAATCCACTAAAGTGAAGGATAAGTAAGGATAATTTCACTTGATCAATTTTTGCTCATAACCTAACTCCTAGATATTTAAACTTGATCTAGAACCCTACTGATCACATCTTTGTAAGAGATATGCATTTTCCGTCTTCAGAAGTGAGCTACTTTTGATCTAGGGTCTTATCATCATAAAGAGGCAAATTTTAAGTTGATGGCAGGGTAGGCCTGATAAGGATATTCTCAAATACAAAGTCAAATTCATCTTCTAAGCTATGAGACTGGGCATGTAGTTTTAGTTTAATGGATACCCCAAGTGGGCCATTGGGTTGCATGAGTTGAGATCTTTTCATTCAGTTGGAAAGTAATCCAAATTCATAAACTAATGGTACATTGACTAGAGTATCAAGTATGGAGTCAGGAAGAATTGAGTTAAAATATGATCTCAAGACATTTGCTGTGTGACCTTAGGCAAGACACAATCTCTCTTTGCCTCAGTTTCCTCAACTATAAAATGGGCACAATAAGAATACCTATCTCAGAGATTTGCTATTAGAATCAAATGAGATAATATTTTTAAAGCACTTAACATAGTGCCTGGTAATATAAATAATATATAAATAGATTATACATTTATGGCATTAAACGTGCCATATAATAAATGCTTTTCCCTTTCTTTCCTCCATTTTATTTTCTTGAACTATTTTGTATTTTAGGTCATACTGTCTTCCACCAATGTGATTGGTGTGAATGCACAGTTCTTCTGATATCCATATCTATATTGGAAGCAGAGCACTGCTCAGCTCTAATAAATGAATGGATAATTAGGACCACTGCCATGGAATAGATTCCATAGGAGTGATTGGGGAGTAAGGCTGGCTGCCACAGAAGAGTCCTAGTACACTCATGTAGGAGTATCCTTCAGCCCCAATCAATCACACTCAATAGGTGCTGCCCAAGAAAATATAACAATATAATTTCACACCTCTGTCAACTTAGGGGCACAGAGAAATTAAACTTGTCCTGGGTCCCTTGAACTTGGTTGTATCTGAGTAGGTGGCAGCCATCTATTATGCTACTTAAGAATTGTGAATAGGAATTCAGCTGAGGTTGCTAAATTCCTACATTTCTGCTTAAGCTTCATCCACACAAAAGCTGTGGGGAATGGTCTCACCTACATAATGTCTATACCAACATGACATTTCACTCTCTTTGGTCTCAGGGTTGCATTTATTAGATGGTACACACATAATATTTTTTGACCATGATTTATTTTGCCTGTATTTTGTTTGTTTGTCTGTTTTCTGTACCCTAGGAAATGAACAGTAGGATAGTGATTAAAGTTTGCCATTTATCATCTCAGAAGTTGACAGTGGCTATACTATCCTCACCATAAATATTAGGAAAGAAATGTCACATGTGGTGATAATGGCAGGACCCTAGTGAATCCCTATTCTGCTCTCCTCTCAGTCATGTATAAAATCAATGACAACTTTAAACCATGATTTTAAAATAATAGGAGAAATAGAATTTATCCTGAAACCCATGATATTAGATTTAAAAACTGGCATCCCCACTCAAGACAAATGAGTTCCTAAGTCATACCTATACAAATATTTGAAAATTCCTGATGTGGGAATTTGTAACATTGCAAATCTAGCAAGCATGTACAGGCTCAGGCTAACTAGATTAAGATGGCAATAAGAAGTAGAACAAGGATAATCCATCATACAGGGTAAGGAAGCAGGAAGAATAATGAATTAATCCAAAGGCTATAATAAATTCAACAAATTTGATATTGAAAAGGTTATCTACTATCAGATTTGAATATTGCCAATGTTAAGAGTCAGCAAATTTGTCCATTAATGGTATGTAAATCACAAGGTCTTTTTTAAGTGGTTGTAGTGATTTTACTAACATTAATGATGAGAATAGAATGCTGTGTATTAAAGGAAAGTAATATATTTTAATTTTATTTTGGAACTCAAGCCAAAGAGCTTGAATATAAAGCAGTATAGATGTGGTTTAAACCCACAAAATTCTAAAATGTAAATGGGAAAATGGGAATGAATTATATTTTCCTCTAGTAAGTATATCCCATGAGGACTATTTGCAAGTCAATGATTTTAAATGATTTGAAAATATTTACTTTTTGATTTAGGTCTTCAATGGTTTCATTTTTCTAAAAAGTAATTTCATGAAATACTGGAAACTGGCTTCTAAGTCAGAGTCTGCATGATCCAAATTTTAACAGTATCTTATATAAGATATTTAGAGCATCTACAAGTATGGTTTCCAGTTCTTTTATGAAAGAATCTATTCTTCATTTTCTCAAAGCACTGATGTGAAGTATGAGAGGGAAATCACTAAAGAGGCAAGATGTACTCAGAATAAAAATTCTTCAGTTGGGAAAGGGATGTTTCTGTCTCTGGGCCTCTTAGCAGATTTCTTGAAGGTTCTGTAACAACTGCCCTAGAGATCAGTTAAACATGGCTTCAAAATTTACTGACTGATAGAAGACATATGTATGTAAGAACATGGTTCAAAGGATATTTAAGATAGAGATAGAACTTATGATTTATTTGATAAATCCCTAATTGCATAAATTCTTAGCTTCTCTGAAACTCATCATCGTAGAAAGCCATCTAAGACATTAACAAGTTAAGTGTCTTAAAATATTTTCCAATAATTGAACTTCTTGAATTTAAATCTGTCTTCTAAAGAGAAGCTCACCACCAGGAATCTAATTATCTGATTAGTTTGGATACTAAAATACTTTATCTGTATAATCAGTAGCCTTTGTCTCTCTGATTGGAGGACTGGAGAGCAGGTACCTTCTTTCATTGTTCCCACTTTCAGCTTTTTCCATTAGATTAGAAGTTCCTTGAGAAAAGGAACTATCTTTCTTTTTCTTATTTGTACCACTAATGTATAGCATGATACTTAGCACTTAGTTGAAGCTTAATAATTGTTCATTTAATTAAATTAAATTAGAAATGGGTCTTAAAACTTGGGCCTTCTTCATTCTATGACTTGTCATTCTTAATCACTGCCATACTTCCTTTTTTGATAAAGTTTAGGTCTTATTTAAAAAATAATGATTAGATCAATGTGAAGGTCAGTAGCATTTTTACTTAAGGAGAGTTATATTTCACTTAGATATCCAAGAATCAGATGGAATAGGTAACAGAATGGAGAACATGTTTGAGGATCAATTGAAGCATTTACTGTGTTGATAGTATTCTGAAGACCACCTGACAAGAACATTGTTAAGGACTATGCCTAAGTGAAGGGGCAGGACAATTCTCCATGAGCCTCCATAGCTGTGAATCATAACACTTGAAGGAGTTGCAAAGCAGCCTTTACTAAGGCAGATGTTCCTTGTGGATTGGGAATGAGATAAATTGGAGGCAGAGGGAAGGGAAAGATGTCAGATAATGCAATTTCCTTTCAGTTTCCTTGTATCATCGTCAACCTTTCACATGAAGAGATCCATTCTAAAGGTCTGAGTTAGACCTCCAGAAGCCACTGGCAGGTGGCTGTCATATCACAATAGGATATAGAATGGAATGATTAATTTCAGAAGCAAATCGAAAAGTTGTGGAGGAATTACAGTTTTTGAAATGGAAGGCATATTAAACTTTTCTTGGTTTTTGAAATAGAAAAATTTGTGGCAGAAGGTGCTAAATGAGAAGAAATTATGAATGTGATTGTGAACTTTGGAATTATGAGTTCAAAGATTGAATTTGTGGAGAAAAAGTTGAGATGATTTGAAATGAAGTGGAAAGCAAAAGATCTGTGCTAAAGCAGAAGGAGAAGGATTCAGTGGGAATAGGACTAAACCTGAAGGAGTGTACAAATTATGAAGAAGAACCTGAGGATAAGGAAAATGATCTGAGAGAGAAAAGGAAGAAAATACCTCATATGGAAAAAAAAAGATAATTTTGTTAAACAATTGAGAGAAAAGAAAGGAAGTTGGAGATTATTGTTAAGTTGTTGAAAAAAAAAAAAGGGAAGTGACTGTCAGGTTGTTAAACAAGGATAGGAGTAAACAAGCAGATAACACAGTGAATTGTAATCATCCACAAACAATTAGAAGAAAGGACTGAAGATTTATCTACCAGTAAGAAGAGCCAGGTGAGTTTTTCAGTGACTTTTCAAAGATTTGATGATTTTTATATTTCTGCCAAGATAAAGAGTTTGTTCTTCTTGTTGTTTGGTTACTTCAATCATGTCTGATTTTTTTTGGTGATCTCATTTGGGATTTTTTTGGCAAAAATACTGGAATGGTTTGCCATTTCCTTTTTCCAGAAAATTTTACAGAGATAATGAAAGTGGGCCAAGCAGAATTAAGTGACTTTTTCCAGAGTCACAGAAATAACAAACATTTGAGGCTGGATTTGAACTCAGCTCTTCTTGAGTTTATGTCTGTTACTCTATTTGCTATATCAGCAATTGCTCAGATGGTTAAGTGAATGCCATTTAATTTCAGAGTGAAGGCTAGTATTCCTCCTAGAAGAATAGCCAAAAAGGCTGGAGGAATACTTCTCCATATTTCTGATGATCAGGGGTAACGAATTTTTCCTAAAACAAAAATCCCAATGAACAGAACATCATCAACAACAGCAATAATAATAACAACAGAGCATAGTTTCAAAGAAAAAGGGGAAAAAGAATCTGAAGAAGTAGAGAAGTATATCAGGAAGGTAATGCAGGGGATGGAGATCCTAGCTGTGTCTAGAATCAGGGAGACCTGAGTTTAAATCCTGACACTGACACGTTCTAACTATGTCACCCTGGACAAATCATTTAATGCTGTTTGCCTCAGTTTCCTCTTCTGTAAAATGGGAATAATAACTGCACTATCTCTCAGGATAATTATGAGAATTAATTAAGATGATAAAAGCAGCATAGTAACTTGCACATAATAGATGCTTTATAAATACTATCATCATGATTATCATCATCATTGTCTTCCTCACCTGAGTCAGAAAGGAGAGTAGAAGGTCACATAATTGACCAGAAATAAAAAGCATTTTTGATCCTTTGGGACATCTGTAAGGCCTTGATATCCATTTTTTTTCTTAAGGGAAAAGTCCACAATAAAAATCATCTGTATGATGGGCCCTTTTCTCTACTTCCTGCTATTCTTAAATTCCTACTTGGATGATTTCTAAGTCAGCATTAGGTTCTTTTATTCTGGTTCCCACATCAAAACCTCTTTTCCTCCAAGCAGCTATACTGATATAAAGTTCTCCCAAAAGAGAAGGGAGCTAAACTCAGAAGGAAAAACAGTTGCTTGTCTCCTAAGGTTGTCTCTTGTCTAGATTTCCTAACAGTGCATTGCCCTTTATGGCCCTGTTACCATCAATCAGAGGGATGTTTTGTGATGAAAACATCCTTGTTCCCAGAACCACACCTAGGGTAACTTCCAGGCATACAGTCAAACTACAATGATGCCATTTAAATACTAAGAGACTCAGTTCCCTATTGTGGTTAGGAAGAAGAAATGCACACATTATCTCTTGTGGCCTTTTTGGCTTACTCTGAGTAGGCTTGTGATATATTAGAAAAATTCTGGATCTGGAATCAGAGAATGTAGGTTCTGCCTGGTTCCTTGATACCTTTGTTTCCTTGCAAAACCACTTTAATTCTCAGAGCCTTGTTTTCCTCATTTGTAAAATAAATGAAGTGGACTAGATGAGTTTTGAGGTCCATTTCAATGCTAAATCTATGAGCCTCTGACTGATGTTTAGGCCCACAGATGCTATCAGAAGGAGAAGATGATCTAATTGTAAGCTAGTGCCCTTTTCATATTTGGTAAGTTTTAATTGGTAGAAAGGAGCACACATAAAGTTAGTTCTAAGAGGGAGAAAATAGAACTCAGGACAAAGCACTTACTGAAATATGTGCTTCTCAGCAGCTAATTTACATATGGCCATTATGAGGATTTTGAAACTATAAAATATAGAATAAGGAAACCCTAACATATGGAATTATTTGACAACTGCAGGATAATTTTGTATTACTTATTTGTGGAGGATGTAACAGAAATGTAAGTTTTGGTCTCTCACCCTAAGATACAGGTGAATCACTTCACATGGGAGACCCCTTCTTTCAGACAGGAGAATGAGCAATTGAAAAATAAGAGCAAGAGATAAACAACAACAGGGAAATAGAAGTGAAACAGAACAATAAGCACTGGAAACTACCCATGGGTAGTTGCTCAGCTTAAGGAAGAGCTCAGAAACTCTGAGGTACCTTCTCATATCTCTCACATTGGCTAAAATAACAGGAAAAGATAATGACACATGTTGGAGGAGATGTGGGACACTAAGGCATTGTTGGTGGAATTGTGAAATGATCCAATCATTCTGGAGAGCAATTTGAAACTATACTCAAAGAGCTTTAAAACTGTGCATAACCTTTGACCCAGGAATGCCATTACTGGGTCTGTATCCCAAGGAAATAATAAAGGAGGGAAAAGGATTCATATGTGCAAAAATGTTTGTAGCAGCTTTTTTTGTAGTAGCAAAGAATTGGAAAAGGACTTTATGTCCATCAGTTGGGGAATGGTTGAACAAGTTGTGGTATATGAAGTTAATGGAATATTATTGTTCTATAAAAATGATAAACAGGTTAGTTATAGAAAGTCATGGAAAGATTTATATGAACTGATGCTGAGCAAAATAAGCAGAACCAGGAATACATTGTATATAATAACAGCAAGAATGTATGATGACCAACTATGAAAGGCTTGATTCTTCTCAATGTTTCAGTGATCTGAAGCAATTCCAATAGCCTGAAATGCCATCTGCATCCAGAAAAATAGCTAAGAAGACTGAATGTAAATCAATACTTGCTGTGTTCATTTCTTTTTTGTTTGTTTGTTTTCTGTCTCCCATGGTTTTTCCCTTTTGCTCTGCTTTTTCTCTCCCAACATGAATCATAAAACAATATGTGTTTTAAAAAATAATAAATTTATTACAGAAGGAAAAAAGGAACAACTCAGTATGAAAACTCCTTACTTGCCCAAAAGTATCTGTGTTTAGCTGAGTCTAGTTAAGTGGATAGCTTAAACAAAATCAGCTGAAAGGGCAGATGAAAAATCTTAAAGTCTACACTTTTCCCTCTGCTGAGCTGACTGGAAGAAGATAGGCTGTGCTGTGGGAACCTGATTAAAAGACCCTAATGCTGCCTTATAACCTATCCAAAGGATAATTCAAGTAGAGCAGTAAGCAGAGAAGAGTCCTCATCTAATATGTGAGTTTTGGTTCAGACTTAATCCCAAGCAGATAAAAGACACCAAGGACTATAGTCCAGAGAAGAGCATTGCACTGAGCACATGGGTTTCCCTCCTCACTAGGTTTTGGTAAATTTGTGTAAATCTTTCTTATACACCTTCTCCATTGATGGGAGAAAGTAATAAGTTTGTGAGTAGACTATAATGTTATACTCATTCTTGTTTTATATTCTGTTTAGTAAATTTAGAGAGTAATTCTGTCTGTGTCTTTGTCTCTGTCTCTCCCTCCTCTCTAGTTCTCTCTATCCACCTCAGTTCCTCATTTTAAGAAGGTCATTGATAAGCTATAGAGTTATACTTTCTAGTAGTATGGGAGGGCCTGCAGGGAGCAAGATCATTTGTGGGACAGAGTGGCTGGGGGCCTAGCATGTTTAGGAGTAAAGAAAAGATCCTTAGGTTGGGCCTTGGGTTCAACCTTAGAAAATTACAGTAAGAAGAAACCTGAAGCTTAGGGTATCTTTCTCTGTATCTTGGGACCAGAACTTGATTATACTAATAGCTGCAAAAACAAAATGAAAATGAGTAAACACGAGAGAAAGAACCCAACTATAAATAGCTACTAAGATGATAGAGAAGCTTTGGATTCATATTCAGAGGAAAATAATGGAACTAAAAAAGCCACTCCTTTTTCACTGAGAAATGTCAAATATTCCCAAACTCACAATAATTCTTGGAAGAACTTAAAGAGGAATTTAAGATTCAGATAAGAGAGCTTAAGGAAAAAATTAGAAAGAAAAGAAGAGAAATCTAAGAAAATCAAGGAAATTATGAAAACAAAGTCAGCCAATTTGAAATAAAGAAGCAAAATTTAAGGAAGAAAATAATTCCTTGAAAAAATAGAACTGGGCAAGGGGAAGATAATGACGTTCTAAGACACCAAGGAATAGTGAAAGCAAAATTAAAAGAACAAAGAGAGAGAGAGAGAGAGAGAGAGAGAGAGAGAGAGAGAGAGAGAGAGAGAGAGAGAGAGAGAGAGAGAGAGAGATCTTATCAGAAAAATAACTGAACTGGATAACAGATCGAGGAGAAATAATAAAAGAATAGTCAGATCTTCTGAAAATTATGCTAAAAAAGAATCTTGATACAATATACAAGAACTTGTCAAGGAAAATTGCTCAGAAGTTCTAAAACAAGAAGAAAAACAGCAATTAAAAAAATCCACTGATCACCACCTGAAATAGATTTCAAGGGGAGAACTTGCAAGACTATCACAGCCAAATTTCAAAATTCCTAAGGTAAGAGGAAAATATTGCTACAATAAACATTACATGAGATCTAGCAGCTACTATGCTGAAGGAAAGTAATTCTTAAAATACTGAATTTCATTGAGCAAAAGAGCTGAGATTATGACCTAGGGTAACTTGCCCAGCAAAGTTAAATATAATTCTGAATAAAATGAACTAAAAGACTTTCACATATTTGTGACAAAGACAGCAGAACTTAAGGGAAAGTTTAACATATAAGATTAAGAAGAAATAATAAAAATAATAATGAGAAGGGCCATTTTCCAAGCATATGCTAGTAGAATATTGTCCAATAAGTAATTAGCCTTAAGTGCTTGACTATCTGATTCTAGTGCACCTATTCAGAGTTTCAGCCCTTTACTTTTTTATACTAATAAAGTCAGAGCTAAAAAGCTGAAGTGATATTTATTGTTCAAGGGTAAGTAAAATCAATATAATAAAAATGACAATTTTGCCTAACTATTTATTTAATGCCATTCCTATCAAAATAATAAAAATTATCTTATTGAAGGAGAAAAAACAATAACAAAATGCACTGGCAAAACCCAAAGGTCAGAAATTTCAAAAGAAAAAAAAAAAAGAGGAAAAAGATGTAAAGGAAGTAGATTCAGCAGGATCAAACCTTAAACAATATAAGATGTGAACATTGTAAAATGGATAATTTCAAAAATTTTGAATTAAAAATTTCTTCTATTAAAAAACCCTATGTAGCCAAGAATAGAAAGAATGTAGAAAATTTCAGAAAAAAACTTTCATATACAATCTCTCAAGATGTGATTGTGCTAGAATATTGCTGTTCCATAGGTAATACTAAGTTAGTTGATTTAGAAAAGCTTGAAAAGACTTGGACTTATGAAGGAAGATGCCGTCCACCTTCAGAGAAAGAGATAAGTGGAAATATCATAGTACAATCTTATATTTAGATGAGTATATATGTGTAAGTTTATAGATATCTTCATATATATATATATATATATATATATATATATATATATATATATATATATATATACTTAATTTTAGCCTTCTTTAGTTAGGGAGTGAGGGGGAGGGAAAAATAAAAAAGTATATAACAGAGAAAACAAAAGAACTTACAAGGAAGCAAAGAAAAGCTGGGTAGCTTTGAAAAGATTTAAAATGTTAATTATACTAGTTGTCTTGACATGGTAATCTATTGTTTTATATTGAATCTTCTCATCTGTGTTGTATACATGGAAATGTTATTCCCCACCCTTGATTTTAAGTTTAAAATAAATAATATATTTACAATTTTTTTTAAATGAAATCTTCAAAAAAAAAAAAAAGAAAATGTCATAGTTTGAATAGGAATGAGAATCATTGGAGATCCTGTCCCTCTCTTCTTTAGTTCTTGTTGATATAAGAAAGTTGACAAACGGGTCATAAATAAAGGGGTAGCTTTATATCATATACAACAAAAGAATCTTTTGAGTCTATGCTATGAACTCTAAGAAGAGAAAAGGAACCCTGTCAATTAATGTACATAGAATGAAAGATGGAAAAGCCCTTAAAGACCATTCATCTCATTTCATAGAAAAATCTGAGGTACAAAATGATAAAGTTACATGCCTAGAATTACATAACTAGTAAGTGAAAGAGATGAAGTTTGAATTCAAGTCTTTCCAACTCACAAAGTAGAGCATACACTGCACTAGCTAATTTTTTCAAACTCCCTTCCAAATTGATTTCAACTGGTAGTTTCTTTTTGTTATTTTATTTTTCAATTAACAAATTCTTATTTTCTTTTTCTCCCACTCCTTCCCTAGTTTAAAAGAAAAAGATAATTTTTATAACAAACAGGCATAGTCAAGCAAGAGCAATCTGTTCCTTTTCCACATTCAAAAATATATGAATCATTTGGCATCTTATATCATCATCTTTCTGTAAGGAGTTGAGTGAATGTCTCATTATTGGGCCTCTGGAACCATAGCTGGAATCATTGATTAGAGCTCAAAGTTTTTAAGAGCTGATTATCTTTACACTGTCACTCTGCATCAGTTGACAAATATTCACAGATTTCTCTGAACTTATCTCCTCCATTATTTCTATACTACCATGGTATTCTGTTATATTCATATATTATAAATGTTTCAGCTGTTCCTCAATTGTTGAGCACCCACAGGGAAGCACACATTCAAAAATATTATAGAAGATCTTTTTGTCATGGCAAAATCCTGGCAAAGCTTTCAACATTGACAGGTTTGCATCCAACATAGATAGGGATTAAAACACTCTTAAGAAGAAGGAACGTGGCTATAGCCACCAAGAATAGTAGGCAGAACTTCTGGAATTTTGTTGCCTGGGGAGAATTTGGAAAAATTCAAAAAAATTTTCAAAAATCAAATGAGAGACGTTTCTAACTAAATTTCGAACTAAAGAAAAAAAATGAAAACCATCCAAGAAAAAAACAGGAAGCTTATGGAAAAAAAAGTTAACCATCTAAAAAAAAAGAGGGTACAGAGTCTCAAAGATGAAAATAATGCTTTGAAAATTAGAACTGGGTAAGGGAAAACCAGTGAAGCTATGAAAAACTAAGAAATAACAAAATAGATTATAAAGAATGAGAAAATAGAATATAAAACAACTCATAAGAAAAACAACAGATTAAGAGACCAGATCTATGAACAACTGTTTAAACATGGACAAATTATTTGTTTTTTATGTATGTATGCATAACACATATATATATGTAAGATTCACATCAAAATAGGGTAGCTCAAAAGAAAGATTGGTAGAGTTAAGGTAAAAATAACAATCATGTTACACAAATGAGATGCAGAAGGATATACACAATGTCATTAGAGGTTTGAGAAGCGTTGTAATTCTGAAAACCTACTCACATTGGGAATGGGTTCAATAGGCAATGCTATATATATTATCTATTTATGTATTATAAATATATATATATATATATATATATATATATATATATATATATATATATATATATATATAGTACATACACTCATACCCAACACACAAACACACATACACACACACACACACACACACACACACTTTTCCTAATCTTGCTGCCTCTTTAATTAAATTCTGCAATTCTGCTTCATAACTTGCCTTGCTATTACTTAACCTCCCCCACCCAAGGCTACCCCCTTGTGTTTTTCCCTCATCCTTGCTTCCTCATCTGCCCATCATTCCCCCTCACTTCTATGAAGGAGAGGTTAGAAAGACTTCTCATATCAGGCATGGCTCAAATGAAAAGATATTTATAATTTTGCCTAGGCTAGCTTTTAATTTTTTGTTTGTGTATGGCTATTTCCATTTCCATTATTGTGGTTATGTACATTGTTTTCTTGATTCTGCTTATTTCATTCACTTCATATCACAATTCAGGTAAATTGTTCCATATTTCTTTGTTTTTATCACATCTATCATAACTTTAGCACACTAGTATTCCATTACATTTATGTTCCACAATTTATTTAACCATTTCCTAATTGATGGAGATATATATATATATATATATATATATATATATATATATATATATATATATATATATATATATATACATACACACTTTGTTTCCAATTCTTTGTTTTCACATAAGTAGTGGTATTCATATTTTGGTATGTATAGGGTTATATATCCTTAATGATGATTCCTTTGGGGTAATAATCTAGTGATGCAATCTCTGGTTCAATCAGATATGAACATTTCAGTCATTTGCATAATTTGAAATTGTTTTCCAAAATTGTGCTCTCAATTCCACCAAAAAATATATTAGTGTGCCTATACCCTTCTTACAATGACTATTGTTATTTTTGAGTCATTTTTGCCAATTTGCAGAGCATGAGGCAGTGTGAAAGGAAGATAGAAAAAAATGAGAAAAAAGAAATTTACATGATAATTTTGTTGTATATTTTAAAGAAATGACAAGTTGGGCATGGTTGATATGCAGTTTCCTGTACAATCATCTTTTTATTGTACTATATTATGAAAATGATTGTTTTATTCTATAAATATGTATTAATATAATAAAAATAAAAGGGAAAAATCTCAGGATTGTTTTGATTTGTATTTCTCTTGTTATATTTTATTATTATTAAAATATTCTTTCATGAAGAAATGAACACTTTGCAATTCATTTGAGAGCTGTTTGCTCATATCCTTACCTACTGGAAAATGGCCATTAGTTTAAATTATTTCTATACACACACACACATACACATAAATCTATATCTATAGCTCTCTATCTTTAGACATAGATATATACATAGTATTGTTCATATATCTTAGTTACCAAACCTTTCTTAGAGAAATTTGATTTAAAAAGATTTCTCCCATTTGACTATTTCCCTTTTTATCCTAAGTACATTAAATTTGTGTGGAAGTTTTTTCATTTTCATGTAATCAAAGTAAACTCTCATCTTTTGAAATTGTCTCTGTCTTTTCTTTTGGGAAGAAAACATCCATAGTTATGAGATGTATGTAATTTACTTTTGGGATTAATTTTTTTAATATATCCATTTAAAATATATTGTATAGTATGATATGAGGTATTGTCCTAAGTCTAGTTTCTGCCAGAATTCTTTACAAGTTTTCACATGAGTTTTTATCAAATAAAAAGTTTTCCCCCAGTAACCTATTTATATGTCTTCTCCTTTATCAAACACTGGAATTTTTAGTATTTTTGATTTTCTTTTGACTAGTCTGTTCCATTGATGTTATCTCTCTATTTTTAATCAATACTAGATAATTGATAATTACTGCTTTATGATATTGTCAGAGGTCTAGAACAGCCAGTTTGTTTTTCATCATTTCTTTTCTTCATTTCCCTTTACATTTTAGATTTTTTTAACTAAATCAATTGTAAAAAATTAAATCTAGCTTTATAATTTGGTAATTTGATAGTTAGAACATTAAAAGTGTGGACGAATTTTGATATTGTAGTTTTGGTAATGTTTTCATTATACTGACACAGCCTAGCTATGAGCTCTGAATATTCTTTGAGCTATTTAAGTTGTTCTTCATTTCTTTAAGAGCACTTTGTAACTGAATCTATACATGTCATTTATGTGCTTTGGTAAATGAATACCCAGATATTTTTTGCATTTTGTAAGCATTTGGAATATTTCCCTATTTTTTGTTTTGTTGTTATTATATAGAAGTGTTATTGATTTTTGAGAGTTTGTTTTATAGCCATTAACTTTGCTGAAGCTATTACTTGTCTTATTTTGCATATTTGTTGATTTTTTTTAGGATTTTCATATCATCAGAAATTTTTCTCATATTATTGCTATTCTGGAAAGTAGGGAGAGTGGGCATCTTTGCTTTACTTTCATTTTATTGAAAAAAATTCTAGTGTATCTACACTGTATATTATATTTGCTTTTAGTTTTAAATATAGGCTTTTATGATATTAAAGTCCCTATATGTCTAAACATCTAGATTTTTTAAAGCACAAATAAAGGCTATATGGTGTCAAAAGCTTTTTATTTTTTGTGAAAATAAGCTTATGTTTATATGTAGCATGATATCAATTGTTTTCCTAATGTTGAACCATTCTTTTGTGCATGGTATAAATCCCACTTCATTACAATGAATAATTTCTTGGATAAATTACTGTAATTTAACAGAATTTTGTTTAAAATTTTAATTCAATATTCTTCATTTTTGCTGCTTCATAATTTTCCTTCTGATTTTTCTTCTCCTAATTTAATTATTAGTACTGTAATTGTCTGAAAAGGCAGGGTATTGGAAGGGTGCTTTTTTTCTCAGTTTTAGAGAATTTGTCAAGTATAGGTATTAATGTGTCTTTAAAAGACCGGTAGAATTCTCCTGTCTGTCCTTCAGAAGCAATTTATCCTCTGTTCCTTAGTTCCTTTACATTTAGATTTATTTTCTTTTTAAAGATTGTGCTATTTACAATCTCTAATATTATCGGATAGGTATTTTATATTTTTTGAATGTCTTCCTCTATTTCTTTCTTGTTCCTTGTTTTGTTAATATATAACTGTACATAAAATGTTCTAATCATTTTTTTTAATTTTTTTTTTTTATTTCACTTTATTTGCAATTATTTTTTTTTTGGCAATTGATGATTTCCTTCCCTTTTTTGTTAACCAGATTAGCTAAAGATTTATCAATCTTTTAAAAAGTCTTTCAAAAAATAGCTTTTGGTTTTATTTATCATTCCTATTTTTTATTTCCAATTTATCTATTTCTTCTTTAATTTTTAATATCTCCTCCTTGAGGTTTACTTTAGGTTTGATTGTTGACTTTTGATTTTTAAATTAATATTCAGTTCACTAATCCCATCTTTTTATTGTGTTAATGTATATTTGTAGGAGGAACACATTTTTAATCTGATGATTGCTTCACTTGATCCCAGGAAATATGATATATTGTTTCATTTTTGGATTCTTCTTTTTCCATTGTGCCTCCTAATTCCTCAAATCAATTCCTGCAGGTGACAGAGAACACTACCCCTATGATGGGATCCATATACCTCACCTTTGATTATGCAGCTCACCATTGATCTATTCCCTTTCTCTAATTACCTTCATTCTAAATTTTCTTAGAGATCTTTTCTCTGGTACTATACCCTTTCATATCTCCAGTTGTCAGTTGCTCCCTAGGAGTTACAATTCATCTTCTTCTGATGTAATGAGTGGTCTTTTCAAGCATTAAGTCCCTCAGCCAACATCTAGCATGAGGTCCTCATCCCTCTTCATTGAACATCACCCATATATATATATATATATATATATATATTTATCAGTGTAACTCTTTCCTTCTACAAAGCAAAGTATCTCTTTACTCTCCTTGTTTTTAATCTTCTTCCTCTTCTCTTCACTTGTTTATAGAATCTTCTCTTCCTGAGAAAACACAAGGGTCAAATATCCCTCATTTCTAGGCTCAGTTTTAATCAGACACATCATACACTCTTTTCTATCCCTTTCTTCTCTCTTCTCCCCATATTTTGCTTTCATATTACCTTCCATTTCTTAATTTAGTCTGACAAACTAACAGACAAAATAAAAAACAACAAAATCCAACCAAATCAAAACAAAACAAAAAACATAGATTCATCTGTAGGCAATGTGTCCTAAGGTTTGGTCCATAATACTTGTAGCTAACCTCTTCATTGCTACTTCTACCTGACTTTTGCATTCACTCCTATTTTTTTATGTATGTTTAGAAAAAAGCCTCTTACTATCTTATTGTCTCGTTGCTATCACCTTGTTGCTATAATTCTTAGCTGACGAATTTGTGTACTTCTCTTATATTTCTTTTGTCTAGTTTGTTCAAGAAGCAAATAATCTCTTCACTTTTGTCTTTTTAAATGTTTCAAATTTGTATTATGATATTCAGGTTATTTGGGGTCATGTTTTGCTGGGAAACAATTTTTAGGTTGTATCTGTTCTTCCTTGCTTTAAGAGAACTTTGTTTTGTTAGGGTAAAGAATATAATTTTTCTTTCTTTCTTTTTTTTTTTTGAATCTCCCTCCCATTCTCCTCCTCCCCCACTCTCCCCCTTCCCCTCCTTCCTTGTCATGGTTAAGCACAAAGTTGCAGGGAAGATCACCTTGTGCTACATTTTCAGTTTCTTTGCTCTTTGGAGCACGTTATTCTATTCCGTCCTGTGTTTTCTGATCAGTACAGAATAATCTTCTTATTCAAAAAAATATTTTTTTGTACTTGAACATTTTCTCTTGGTTGCATATAAAATGTGTTGTTTTTGAAGGAATTGTTCAATTTGACCATTATTTGTCTTGTAGTTTATAGTTTTGAATTTTAAAAATCTAATCTTTGAATTATTTCAGTTGATATTTTATACTCTTTAAAAGTTCTGGGAAGGTTGTATTATATAATTATTTGTATTATGATATTCAGGTTATTTGGGGTCATGTTTTGCTGGGAAACAATTTTTAGGTTGTATCTGTTCGTCCTTGCTTTAAGAGAACTTTGTTTTGTTAGGGTAAAGAATATAATTTTTCTTTCTTTCTTTTTTTTTTTTCTGCATCTTCTCTCCTACATTGTTTTTCACTTCAATATATCAGCATATTCAGCATGATCATTCCATTATTTTTCTGTCTATCTAGCTCCTTTGGTGAGACATCATAACATATTCAAGTTTTTCTATCCTACCAATTATTTTTGCTATATAGGCCATAAATTCTTCTCTTATAAATCTCAGTTGTCTTTTAAACCACTCAAGAACAGCTTTTTGTCATTTCATGTTCTTATCAAATTAAACAGGGTCTCTTGTCTCACCAAGTGTTGGATCATTTCCCTTTATTTTATAGTATTTATTCATAGATGTTTGAACTCATTTACTAGATCTGGAAGCCATATTTCCTTCAGCTATTAATGTTTTCCTTGTCGATTTATCTGCTTATGTTCAGTCATTGAGTTTTCTTTTTATGAGTTCTTTGGTGATTTTAGTCTTTCCCATCCTGTTGTTAATTTTTTTTTTATCCCTCCTCTCTGATGGTTATTTCTCTAGGGTTTATATCTCAAAAATATCTCAACTTTTTCCATGCTGGGGAATTCATAGATCAAAAGCCTATGTCTCAGTCAAAAGAGACTTTTGAGGGGACAGAGGTAGCTCTAGTTGGAATCTGTAATGTTTCTTTCCTAACATCCACTCCTCCTGCCCGACATAAACACATGATGTTCTATCCTAGTGAACTCTTCTATTCTTTTAGTTTCCTATTTCTCAGTTCTCTGGCCCACGAATTCAGATCATTGCCATGCTATTGTTATTACAATCTGAGATGATTTCTGTCATTTGGAGTTTGGCTCTCTGAAATTCTGGGATATGTAGGAACAGAAGTGATCACAAAAACAGAATCTCAGAGTAAGACAAAGAAAATAGGGGGTTTATTATGATCTTGCTAGAAAGGGCATCTCTTGTTTGACAAGGTGTTTGTCAGTTAAGGAGTGCAGAGTACAAACTGCAAAATATAAAATTAAATAGAACAGAAGTCACCGACATTGACCTTTTTTCCCATTATTTGAGGGAGTCTTAGCTTATACCCTAACCCCAGAAATCTATACAAGACTATAATAAACTTTTAATTTAAATTTCCCTAGAGAACTGCTATACAAGCAGATATCCTTGGATGAGAGAATTCAAGGCTGTCATCACCTTTAAAAGAAGTACTTAAATGACAATTAAGAGATGGTGGGAAACAGGAGGGGAATGTTCATTCAAGACAATTGAATACCTGCAGCTTTTTAGTTATAGGTCAATTTTATTATTGCAAAATCTTAAGTCATAATTAGGGAATACTTTAAGGCCATATCCCCATGTGAGGGTCTTCACTCAGTTCATTCCACACAATCCCTCCTCTTAATTTATTATCCTTTGAAGACCTCTCACACCATCCTTGGTACATTTCCTCAATAATTTTGTTCTCAGTCTATCTTTCTGGATATTTGTCCTATTTTTTCCTTTTCTTTCTTTTCTTTTTCCTTTTTCCTACTGGAGTCCATCCTTGTCTAACTGTACTTCTCTCTATAGGTCACTTAATCTTTCTTCTGTGGAAATCCTAGTCATGTCCCTGAGTTTAAATTTTCCCTGTGGTTTACTTGTGGACCATCCTATGGCTGCTGCTACTTTCCTCTGGGTCAGCCTACCACAGCATCCTTCCTAGTGGTATCTTTTCCCTTTTTTTATACCACATGGTATCTCTCCTGACTGTACTATGCTTTCTGACCCCTTCTTCTCCTTACAACTAACTAATTCTTTTAGGGTGCTAAGCTAAGCCTGCCAGCTAAGGGCATATACTCCAATCTGTCTATTAGGAAATTGTGATGCAGAAAAAGCATTTGATAAAATCCAACATCCATTCCTACTAAAAACGCTTGAGAGTATAGGAATAAATGGACTATTCCTTAAAATAATAAGGAACATATATTTAAAACCTTCAGTAAACATCATATGTAATGGTGATAAACTAGAACCTTTCCCTGTAAGATCAGGAGTGAAACAAGGTTGCCCACTATCACCATTACTATTCAATATAGTACTAGAAACTCTAGCCTCGGCAATAAGAGCCGAGAAAGAGATTCAAGGAATTAGAGTAGGAAATGAAGAAATCAAATTATCACTTTTCGCAGATGACATGATGGTATACTTAGAGAACCCCAAAGACTCTGCTAAAAAGCTATTAGAAATAATTCAGAATTTTAGCAAAGTTGAAGGATACAAAATAAATCCACATAAATCCTCAGGATTTTTATACATTACCAACACAATCCAACAGCAAGAGATACAAAGAGAAATTCCATTCAAAATAACAGTTGATAGTATAAAATATTTGGGAATATATCTACCAAAGGAGAGTCAGGAATTATATGAGCAAAATTACAAAACACTTGCCACAAAAATAAAGTCATATTTAAATAATTGGAAAGACATTCAGTACTCTTGGATAGGCCGAGCGAATATAATAAAGATGACAATACTCCCCAAACTAACCTATTTATTTAGTGCTATACCAATCAGACTCCCAAGAAACTGTTTTAATGACCTAGAAAAAATAACAACAAAATTCATATGGAAGAATAAAAGGTCGAGAATTGCAAGGGAACTAATGAAAAAAAAGTCAGAGGAAGGTGGTCTAAGTGTACCTGATTTAAAGCTATATTATAAAGCAACAGTCACCAAAACCATTTGGTATTGGCTAAGAAATAGACTAGTTGATCAGTGGCATAGGTTAGGTTAACAGGGCAAGATAGTGAATAAAAATAGCAATCTAATCTTTGACAAACCCAAAGATCCCAAATTTTGGGATAAGAATTCATTATTTGACAAAAACTGCTGGGAAAACTGGAAATTAGTGTGGCAGAAACTAGGCATGGACCCACATTTAACACCACATACTAAGATTAGATCAAAATGGGTCCAAGATTTAGGCATAAAGAACGAAATCATAAATAAATTGGAGGAACATGGGATGGTTTACCTCTCAGACTTGTGGAGGAGGAAGGAGTTTGTGTCCAAGGGAGAACTAGAGACCATTATTGATCACAAAATAGAACATTTTGATTACACCAAATTAAAAAGTTTCTGCACAAACAAAACTAATGCAAACAAGATTAGAAGGGAAGTAACAAATTGGGAAAAAATTTTTACAGTTAAAGGTTCTGATAAAGGCCTCATCTCCAAAATATACAGAGAATTGACTTTAATTTATAAGAAATCAAGCCATTCTCCAATTGATAAATGGTCAAAGGATATGAACAGACAATTTTCAGATGATGAAATTAAAACTATTTCCACTCATATGAAAGAGTGTTCCAAATCACTATTGATCAGAGAAATGCAAATTAAGACAACTCTGAGGTATCATTACACACCTCTCAGATTGGCTAAGATGACAGGAACAAATAACGATGAATGTTGGAGGGGCTGTGGGAAAACTGGGACACTGATGCATTGTTGGTGGAGTTGTGAAAGAATCCAACCATTCTGGAGAGCAATCTGGAACTATGCCCAAAAAGTTATCAAACTGTGCATACCCTTTGACCCAGCCATACTACTACTGGGCTTATATCCCAAGGAACTACTAAAGAAGGGAAAGGGACCTGTATGGGCCAAAATGTTTGTGGCAGCCCTTTTCATAGTGGCTAGAAGCTGGAAGATGAATGGATGTCCATCAATTGGAGAATGGTTGGGTAAACTATGGTATATGAATGTTATGGAATATTATTGTTCTATAAGAAATGACCAACAGGAGAAATACAGAGAGGTTTGGAGAGACTTACATCAACTGATGCTGAGTGAAACGAGCAGAACCAGAAGATCATTATACACTTCAACAATGATACTGTACGAGGATGTATGCTGATGGAAGTGGATTTCTTCAACATAGAGAAGAGCTAATCCAATTCCAATTGATTAATGATGGACAGAACCAGCTACATCCAGAAAAGGAACACTGGGAAATGAGTGTAAACTGTTATTTTTACCTTCTGAATCCAATTCTTCCTGTGCAACAAAAAAATCAGTTCTACACACATATATTGTATCTAGAATATACTGTAATATATTTAACATATATAAGACTGCTTGCCATCTGGGGGAGGGGGTTGGGGGAGGAAGGGAAAAAATCAGAATAGAAGTAAGTGCAAGGGATAATGTTGTAAAAAATTACCCATGCATATGTACTGTCAAAAAAATGTTATAATTATAAAATAAAATAAAAATTAAAAAAAAAAGAAGTATAAAAAAAAAAAAAAAAAAGGAAATTGTGAGTTCCACCAAGGAGCTTGTAAAAGCCATTTTCTTCCTAACTATGTGTTCTTTAACAAATCCAGTGCTGTCATCTTCTGATTAGTGATTATTTCAACCATGACCTGCAGTCTTAAGTACCTGTTCAGCATATAAATTAGGGTTTGTATCCCCAACTCCAATCTGGGGACATCTATCACCCCAACCATTTGTGAACCCAGTATTTAGAGTAGGTAACCTTTCATAAATAAAAATGTCTATCACAAAAGTAAGCAACAACAAAAATACTAAAAGAAACAGATAGCCCTATACCAAAATGAATATGTAATTTGGGCATTAAGGATAATACCATAAACTGATTAGGAGAACAAGAGATAATTTGCCTTTTAGATTTTTGGAGAAAGGGAGGAACAAAGAAGAACTAGAGGCCGAAATGGACAACTTTGATTACATTAAATTAAAAAGTTTTTGCGCAAATAAAACTAATAGAAACAAGATTAATAGGAAAGTACAAAGCTGGGAAAATATCTTTACAATTAGTATTTCTGATAAAATTCTCATTTCTAAAATATATCAAGAAGGATGTCAAATTTATAAGAATACAGATTATTCCCCAATTGATAAATGATCAAAGGATATGAACAGACAATTTTCAGATGATGAAATTAGTTATCTATAGTCATAAGAAAAAATGTTCTAAATCACTGTTAATTAGAGAAATGCAAATTTAAACAACTCTGAGATACCATCTCATATTTCACAGATTTGCTAAGATGACAGGAAAAGATCATGATAAATGTTGGAGGGGATGTGGGAAAACTGGGACACTAATGCATTATTGGTAGAGTTGTGAACTGATCCATTCTAGAGAATAATCTGGAACTATGCCCAAAGGGCTATAAAAGTGTGTATACCCTCTGACCCAGCAGTGCTATTGCTGGGTTTGTATCACAAGGAAATCATAAAAGAGGAAAAAGGACCCACATGTACAAAAATGCTTTAGCAGGTTTTTTTTGTTTTGTTTTTTGTTTTTTGTTTTTTGTTTTTGTTTTGTTTTGTTTTGTTTTGTTTTGTGGTAGCAATCATCAATAGGGAAATGACTGAATAAGTTGTGGTATATGAAAGTAATGGAATATTATTGTTCTATTAAAAATTATGAATAACCTGATTTTAGAAAGTCCTAGAAAGATTTACATGAACTGATGCTAAATGAAATAATCAGAACCAGGAATACATTGTATGTAATAACAGCAAAAATATGAAATGATCAATTATGATTGACTTGGTTCTTATCAGTGGTTTAGTGATCCAAAGCAATTACAATAGACTTTGGACAGAAAATGCTATCTGCTTCTAGAAAAAGAACTAAGGAGAATGAATGTAAATCAACATATGCTATGTTCACTTCTTTTTTCTTTCTTTCTTTCTTTTTTTATTTTAATATCTCCCATGCTTTTTCCCTTTTGCTCTGATTTTTCTCTCCCAACATAATTAATAAAATAATGTGTTAAAATAAAATAATTAATTAATTAAAAATTTATAATACAAAATAGAAAGCTGCTATTAAAAAAAAAGAGAGAGACAGACAGATATATATGCATCTCACAATAGATGAATAGGCCAAATACTCAGTTACTTTTTTAGGATATAATGCCCACATATTTTCAGATGGGAAACTGCAAGATCTTATATCTATTGAACACTTGCCCTGATATAGAAATTTGCTGTAAGAGGAAAAAGGAGAGACATGATTATAATAAAAAAAACTGGTCCTTCCAGCCTCAATCTGAGCGCACATACATGACAGGATAAAACTTACTTAGCTAAGTTTAATAATTCTACCTTATAACTAGATTCAGGAATAATTAGGTAGGTTCTTATTCAAAGGAACACCACTGAGAAACTGAGTCAGAAGAATTCCACCTTAATCGAAGGGCAAGGTTGTCCTCCCAACTCTTGCCCAGATACTAACCTTCATCTTTAACAATTCAGGACCACATTCCTCTGAGTATTTGTAGCATCTTCCTTTCAGATGATGGATTGCTGGCTTAATGATCCATCAGAAAATCATATCTGACTTCAAAACTCCAAATAATATCAGCTACAGTCCCAAGAGATTTTATCTCAAATAACAAGGCTTAATAATCAAAGCTTCAGGTGAATTTAGACCTCAATATATTTTCCATAATTATTTACTCTACCTACCTACTATAATCACAGTAAGAGATTTGTCCTAGAAAGTTCACAGCTTATCTTAATATCTAAGTAAATGGGTTTTAAATTCAACATTGCATAAATCATTTTACTTTAAGATACTCAGTAATCAATATATGTCAAAACAGGTTATTAACCATGTTCAAAGGGACAAAGGCATAGATCACTGTTCTCAGGATCTCCCTAAATAATGGGAACAGTTTTAAAATGACTCAAAACAACCAATTATAACTCATATAAAATATAGAATATACTGTCCTAATTTCACATTAAAGAACCCTCTCAGAATTAACATGAATAATTTCTTCATCATAAAAAAATGTTAATTCAATTTCCTCTAATCAAGGAGTACTTATAAACTTTTCTGGAAACATAATAGGTACAACATCAATATTGTTAAAATTCCTCTAAGCACAATTAATCTCCCCTCCCACCAAAATATTTCTAATTGTAAAGTCAATTTTAGAAGTTTGAAATTGTCCTTAACAGTTTTTTCTTGATGTTCTTCCAAAGGTCTTTTAAACCTGGTATTCTTAGCTTCCAAGATGCAGTCCTACTCATCTGTAATATCTTGCAAAGCCCTTCTCACTGCTTCTTCCAGGACTGGTGGAACTGCAAATTCCAAAGGTATTGTCTGGATCAGCAATCCTTGTTTCCTAAGGGTTAAAAGGGGATGAGGATACCACCAGTATGTTATTTCTTAAAACCTTATTCTTTGTTTCAAAAGAGGGTATTCCTTTTTTCCTCTCAAATTATATAAACCAGTCTCATATGGGGAAAGTCCCAGATCACTTCGGGGAGCAGTTCTAATTCTTTTAACAAAGCATAGGCAAACATGTGGTCCAAGGAATTTTAGTTTCTAGCATCAAGTTAGTAATCAATTTCTTAAGAACCCCATTCATTCTTTCCACTTTGGCAGATAACCAGGTGTATGGAATTGCCACTCAATTTGTAATCACTCCTCATTATTTCTTATAAAACCCTAGAAGTAAAGTATGTTCCATTATCAGAATCAATATTCTCTACCAATTCATACTTAGATACAATTTGTTTTAATGTTATTCCACTAACACTTCCTAAAGCAGCAGAGCCCAGGGGAAAGCTTCCACCTACTCCCATTGGTGTCATTTCATTACAACTTAACCTGAATATTTTGGAGCTAGACTCCCTCTCTCTGGAGGGATACTTCCTTAATATCTTCTTATTTATCTTTAGACATATTACACATCTTTCAGATATAATTTGTTCTTCAATTACATATATCCTTACATGACAAATTTTCTTGCTTTTACTTCTTTGTTAAAAAGAGAAAGCAAGACAAACTTTAAGATTAATATTCTAAATAGCTTTGGACTAAATTTCACAAAATTTATATCACATATCCAGCTGGGCAATTTTTGTAAATTAACTAATATACACTTTAGTAAGCAACATAGTAGCTTAAATATATTTTATCTAATTAGAAGATACAAACATGTGACCTCTTGAAGTTAGTTACCAGAGAACCAAAATGTTTAACTTAAAATTGAATCAAATATAGATTTAAGTTCTAATAATAATACTTTAAAATCAGTGCACACATATTTCTAAAATCTTGTAACAGAATAAAGAAATTCAAATTTTTAGCATGCACTAGTTGATAGTAATTATCTCATACAATTTCAAAATCAGATTCCATGTTTAAAACATGTGTTTAAACACATGGCCAAAATTTTTAATGTGGCAGAAAACTGCCCTTTCAAGTCCATCCACAAGGCTTTATGAAATTGGTGGACTTTAAGCCCCTGGGAAAGAGAGTTGGACAAATTTGGACCCAGTATTTGGCTGTAGGTCGATGGCCCAGTGACTAGTCCATGCTCCATGTCTGAAATGTGAGTATGAGGGGCCATGTCGAAGATATTGAGGCATCAATGCAAACCCCAGAAGAATTCAGGCCAGCCAGGGTCACCACCTTAGCTAAAATAGATTTCACAAACCTGAGAGACTTGGAAAATCCCAAAGAGGGTGTACTTTTTTTTTTTTTTTCTTTCTGAAGATCTTTTTCTTTGAGCCTCAAGTTCTGGCCCTCAGAAGGCTTTTAATCATGTAAATTAGGCCTATTTAAAAATAAATAGACTAACTCAGTTTAGCTGATAGGCAGTGTCAAGCAACTTAAACCTTAGTTTCAAAAACCCTAGAATCTGCTAAAAATATTTTAACAATTCTATAATTTTAACTATTTCTGCAGATCCAGATTGGTCAGTTTTGTTCTGTCACAGTTTCCTTTAATTGTTCTGCCTTAATTTCCCTAAATTATTCTGCCTCAGTTCCTTGAATTGTTCTGCCTCAATCCCCCTGATTTCAATCCTCTTTCCTGACCATTAGAACTGATATAAATTAGGGCTGGGAGCCCTGACCATTAGTATTCCATAGAGCAATAAATTGTAGATAGGTTATTTAGAGATAGATAAGTATATTTCTTGTTCCAGACATCTTGTCTCTAGCTTGACTACCTTCTTCACTTTCTCTTATAAAGAATTTATGGTCCTTTCCTAGAAATTTGGATCACCAGTGCTCACTCCAACCCTGCCTTTGTTTCCCTGAGAGCTGAAGCCCTATAAAGAATCCCTAGAATTCTTCACTCCTTGCTGAATGCTTTGAGACTAGAGTCCCATTCTGTCCAGGGAATAACATGGATCCTGCTTTGCTCCCAGCATAATCTCTCCCTCTCAAATAAAATATTAAAAACTCTCTAATCTCTATTTTGCCTCAATTTCTCCAGCATTACAGTTTTAGGGCCACAGAAATGTCTTTTTTTTTTCTTTCTTTTTAGTGTGGCAGTTAAAAACTCTCCCTATTTCAAAACTACTCCTTCCTCTCTCTAGATAAAAACTATTTGCATAAGTCCAATTATGTACAAAACAAGCACTTTTTAAATCCCAAATAGCCAGATCTTTTCCTTTGTAATTTGGCAAATAGAGAAACATAGAAGACAAAACAGGCCCCCCCACACAAACACAACTGCTTTTCTAAATCAATCAAGTTCCCATCCTGGGTTCCACATATCAATGGAAGCCAGGAGGGGATTTCTAGAGCTGAAACCTTGGAAGGTTACTGGCAGGTACTGAAGGCTCCTTTGAGTTTACACACAACCTTCTGAGGATAGACAGGTTCTCTGAGTGATGAGGGTGCTAGCACAAACAAAACAATAGTATTTCCTTATACATTTTTGTACTTCATACCCATTCTTCCTAAAGAGCTATCTTCTCAGGATATTAGATAGGTTTAGAGCCAGCTACCTTCCTTTCCCAAGGATTCACAGTATTTTGTCCAGAGGACTTGCTTGATCTTACTAAAGGAAAATAGGAAAATTCCTTTTGGACTTCAACCATCTAGAATTTTTCTAGAATATTTCCCTTTGATATTAGGAGAATCCTAGATGGTTCAAGTCTGTAAGGATTTTTCTAATATCAAAGGGAAATAGGAAATTTTTACAGACTCTGACTAATGTAATATAGCTTCTAGGGGAGACAGGAATAATTTTAAGATTCCCTTACCTTAGGGGACTTATATTCTAAGAATAAGTCATTAATTCTAAATTTTCTGGCTTTGGAATCTATGATCCTGAGGCCCTCAGATCTAAGAATGCTATTATTCTGTCAATGATTAAAAAAGATCTCTGTCCTAGGAATATTAATTAGACTTTAGGGAAGATATATTAGTAATCTTGAGACTATTATTATAATAATCGGTCTGTCAATGATTTCAAGTCTTCTGGCTTTAGAATAGTCCTACAAATGTTACTCTCTGTAAGTCAGTGAGTTGATCAATTCTTGAGGTCACTCCTTGGTTCTATCTTTAGGTCATGAAATTAGCATATCAATTACATGAGCAACTGGATAAATGTCTCCTTGTTTCTGTTTCTTTGCTAAATTCTCTTGGAATTTAGACTACTTCAATTGATGTTACAGTTACAACAAACATTGCCCCTTAACTTAGAAATGGGTTCAAGCCTGTAAATTCTTCTGAGACACCTCTGGACACCGGTTTGTGACCCCTAACCTTTCAGGGTCCCTTCCCAACCTTGATATAACTGCCTAAATTCTCCCAATCCCAATTCCTCACCCATACAGCTCACCAGTTACTTGGCAAAGGGAAGTCCTCTTATGGATAGAGTCTTTCCCTGCTACCCTCACAAATTTTTTTCTCAGCTGGGCTGTGCTGCACAATTTACCTGATTGATTTGAAACTTTTCTCAGCAGGCTTCTCTCCTGGACAAAATTAATCTTTTATTTTTGCTAGCCTACTTCCATTTTTGCTTTCTCTGAGGGTCTCTCTTCAGAATTTAACCTGATTGGAGCAGAAGTTCCTGAACTGACTTCAAGGACCACCAGAGAACTCTCTAGAGGGTATCTGCCCAAAGATTTGTACAGGAGAGACTCCTCATGAAGAGGAAATATCCTGGAATGAGCTCCCAAACTGTGTGGAATAGTATCCACCACAAAAACAATCAGAGACTCTCAGAGTAAGAAAAAGCAAAAAAGGTTTATTACAATCTCCCAAGAAAGAGCAACTCCCATCTGACAAGGTGTTTGTCAGTAAAGGAGTACAAACTGCAAAGCACAAGAGCAAATAGATCATAAACCCACTTCCCCCTTGACCTTGTCTCCCATTGTTTGGGGGAGTCCCAAGCTCACACCCTAAACCCAGAAATATATACAAGTCTATAATAAACTCTTAATTTAAATTTCCCTAGAGAACTGCTATATACTCAGATATCCTTGGATGAGAGAATTCAAAGTCATCATTACCTTTAAAAGAAGTACTTAAATGCTAATTAAGAGGTAGTGGAAAACAGGAGGGGGATGTTCATTTAAGACAATTGAATGCTTACAGTTATTTAGCTATAGCTCAACTTGTTATTGTAAAAGTCTCAAGTCATAATTAGGGAATATTTTAAGGCTGTACTCCTATGAGAGGGTCTTCACTCAGTTCATTCTGTTGTGATTTAGTCAGGGAACCAAAATGATGAGATTAGGGTTCCTGGTGGTCAGGGAGTCAGTGTACCTGGCATTCAGGGAACCAAATGAAGAGATTAAAGTTCCTGGTGATCAGGGAGTTAGATGATGAGGTTAGTGGAGGGTTCAGGGAACCAAATGAAGAGGTTTGGCTCCCCTAAATCCCCTTAGGATTTGATGCAGGGTATGGAGTTGTGGGAACGCCCTTCTGGTGGCACAGAGGTCCTTTGTAAAGGAATTTATTAACTGCAAAAGTTAGACTAATAAAAAAGAAGTATATTATAGGCATTGGGAAGTCAGCCTTTGCTATGTATGAATAGAAAGACTGAATTCCTTAGTGGCAAGGTCTGACAGAGAAGTAAAGTTTCTAGTAGAGAAATCCCGACAGAGAGATATAAAGTCTTGTTAAGGAATTAGGTAAGGGAGATAAAGAGAAGATAACACTGAAAGAGAATATTATTTCAGCAGGTAGAGGATTCCTTGGCATAGCATGGCATGTTAGGTCTTCTGCAAGGACTGAGCACCAACTTGGCTCATTTTATAAGCCTTGGCTACAAGCTGAGGATTGCTCTTGATGGGGACTGGTCAGCGCAGCTTGAGCTGGAATTGAATAGAATTGAATGAGCCTTTAATTCAATAAGGTTGGAATTATCTAGTTCCAAACTCAACTAGCCCTACCTAGATAACAGAGTGAAGTTGCTTATCTTGTTTCCTTTGGACAGAGTCTTTTACAGAGGCAGGGTCTAAGGAGACTTTCTCCTTGAAGGAGTTTTAGAGAGTTTATGGGGTTTCCCCCCCTCTTCAGTTCTGCACATGGGAAGATGAGTGGAGTGAGGTATGTATGTGTGTGTGTGTGGGGGGGTGTGTTAAGCTCTCTTTCAATCCCAGACATATCTCCTGCCCTCTTTCCTCTTCCCCTGTTCTCTTCTGTAGAGATGCTGCCACAGCATTGAATATCAAGACCAAAGAAAACTTCTTCAGTCAGTAGCCCAGAATTACTGGAAAGAAGAATTCTGAGGCATTGAAAAGAAGGAGGTAAGGATCAGTAGGGAGGGTTGGATTTTATTTTATGTTCATTGGTTGGATTCTTGGGAAAGCCAATAAAACCTCACTACCAGTAATGTGGTAGGTGAGAATGGGAATTTTGGGAGTTCTGAATTTCCTAGACTGTGAAGGCATCTGAAGTTATTTTATCTTTGACATAACATTTCTCTTTTGGAGACCTTTGAGAGGTCTTGTTTCTTTATCTTGTTGGTCACTTTATCTGGAAACACTTTACTTGTTTTTCCCTCTCATTCTGGATCTCCCATTTTCCCCAGTGGTCTTGCTCATTTATCTGCATTTGCTTTGATTGGAACTCAGCAAAGAAGAATTCCTGTTGCTCTTTGCTTCTTCTTGACTATCTTTGTCTCCTATGAAATTCTGATAATAGAAAGTACAAATGTTTCCATCAAGGATAAGAAAAGAACAAGATAAATAAAACATTTATTAAGCCCTTACTCTATGTCAAGCATTTTGACAAGTGTTAGGGATACAAATACAAGGAAATGAGAAAGTTACTACCTTCAAAATGCTTAATTCTAATGAGATAAGGCAGCACACATAGGGAAGTTGAAAATGAAATCAAGAAAGTGATCATGCAGGAGAAGTCCAGAGAATCTCATTCTAAAAGGAAATTATAAGGCTAGGAGAACTCATTGAGTCAACTCAAATTTCAAAAAAACATCTATAGATAATAGAAGTAAAAGAAGCTCAATACAAAAATGTGGGGTTATTTTATAAGAACTGCTTACATCAGGATTGTATTAGGACTGTTGCATACCAGAATCATGGTGTGCTAAGGACAACGATGGTGCTTTTAAAGACCATGTTGGGAAGAGGAAGACCAAAGAAAGGAGAGTACTAATTGTTTGGGATAAATGGAATCACTGAGGGTAGGTAAAATTACTTAACCCCCTAAAAAAGTGAACTGCCTCCATAAGGAGTGAGAGGACCCCCTGAAGGGGATGTTGTAGAAGTTATTCATGATTTAGATATAGTTTGAACTAGATGACCCCTGTCTGATGTCTATTCTCCCTCTGAGGAAGTCATCAGGGTATAGTAGAAAGAGTATTGCTTCAATTAAATTAATTTTAAAAAAATTTAACCCAGTTCTTAACTGACTATAACCTTAGGCAAATCACTCAATCTGTCTGGATTACAGCTTCCTCATCTTTAAAAAATAAGAGGAAGGATTCCTGGAGTCCCTTTTTGTCCTAGGTTTGTGATCCTAAGTCTATGTTTGTCAAGCATTTCCCACTTGGCTGTTCTCCTGAACTTCACTGTGGTTTCTAAAGACTCTTGTTCCTAAAGGATTGAATCAATTCTCAAACTCACACCTCCTCTGTAGCTCCTGCTCTTGGAACCCCTGCTTTCCCTTTGTTAGAAAGAGTAGAAGATAATCATAGGAGACTTATTCTAAGATCCTCCACTTAAAGAAGGGCCCAGATATGCTCCTCAAACTGCCTTTTCCAGATTCTTGTCTTTTTTGCTTCTCTTGTTAGATTGTGAAATCCTTTAGATCAGGGTCTGTCTTTTGCCTTTCTTTGTCTTTTCCAGTGACTGAGCACATAGTAGTCACTTAATAAATTGTGGCACATGATAGACTTAATTGCTAATTAATTTATTATTTGTAACTTTATACAAAAATACAAAATAGCTTTTATATTATTGAACAAGCAGCAGATGAAACTGTACTCCTTTAAACATGTATTCTTAGGCTAGTCACAAATTTCTATTTTCATTGATTTGAATTATATAATAATTAAAGTAACAAGGATGGAGTTCCTTTCTCTGAATAATTTGATAGTTTTCATATTCACCTAAAATCAACATATAATTTATGAGTTTTTTTTTTTTTTTTTTTTTTTTTTTTTTTTTTTTAACTCATGCCATATGAGAGTTAGTTGAAACTAAGGATGATTAGCTTAGAGAAAAGGAGCCTTGGAGAAAGGCACAGTCTTCTAATATTTTGAAGAATTGCAGAATTTCCAAGTAGGAAAGGACATTAATGGCCTTTTAACCCAACCTATCCTGGAAATAGAATTCTTTCTAGGAATAAGGCTTAATTTTCTTTGTCCTAGTAAGCAACTGTAAGACCACTGGTTGGAATTCACAGAGAGGCAGGTTTGGTCTTAATATAAAAGAAGAATGTTAATAGAGCTGTCTCAAAATGGAATAGAATGCCTCATGGGGAAATGAATTCCTAATTACCAGAGTGATTTAAATAAAGGCTGGATGACTGACTTCTGGGGAAGTCATATTCAAGGACAGGGGATTGCCCTATATGGCCTCTAGGATCTTTTGTGCAGAGTGAATCCTTAACCAAGATTTGTTCAACAAAAAGGAATTCAGTTTTTACTGAGATTCCATAGTTCTATGATTCTTCATATTGTTGTTGCTAACCATAGAAATGGGCTTAAAATAAAATATTGGAGCAGCTGCTTGACCTAAATGTACTTTGAAACATTCAGAGTGAATCACTGACAAGATAAACTAAGGTACCTTCTTGGATTTGCCTTTTGCTATTGTGATGGGAACAGCATGACTTTGCCAAGTCTATTAATAAATACTACTACTCCCAGGGATGGATGTTGTATATTGCTTTAAAGTCTTATCTGAGAAAGCGGCTATCCTTTATAATGGGCTCTTTTGCTTCTTGAGTATTCTGACATTTCACAGGTGAACAATGGCTCGATATGTATGTCTAAATGGCTCTCCTTATTCAATAAAGTATTGTATTATTGAATGAATTACAAAGAGGCCGTATCCTTTGCACATTAACTTTGGATCTGATGCTTAGAGAAAAATCCTGGTTTTCTTTCAGATGCTAATAATGGACCTTCTAGGCAAAGGAAGACTATTCTGTAAAAGGATTTGGTTGAGACTAGCTCCACTTTACTTTCATTTAATTATTTCTTATTATTTATCATTTTTACAATAATAGTAAATGATTTTCTTTTCCTCTCTGCATGAACACTGGAGAAATTTTTAAGGCAATTTAATCAATTCCCAAACATTTGCTAATCACTCACCTATTAATGCCAGGCCAGGTATAGTGCTGGATCTTAGGAATCGTTTGTTCCAGACTTATGATTTCATGTTTAGGGAGCTCCAAGTTTGGAAACTAGTTCCATGGAAGCAGGTCAACCACAGTCTCTAATTTGAGGTCTTAGAGAGTTGCCTGAGGGTACTAAGAAGTGAATGAGTTATACATGGTCACATAGCTAGTAAGTATGTGAGGCAGGACCTGGCTCTTGTTCTCTATCCATTATGTCATGCTGCTTTTGGCACTAGAACTATACAGATTAAAAAAAGAAAGAAAAAATGATGTGGTTTTACTTCAAAGAAGCTTGCATCCTATGAGAGTGGGAGATGGTGCTGGGCAGGGTTGTAGAAACAGGATTATTACATTTCTGTATAAATTCATAAATTGTGAAATTCACAAGTTATATTTCTTTACAGTATTTATTGATCTAATTTCACCATCTAAGTATTATTTTGACATGAATGTGATCCTGGATTTTTCAAAGTGTATGACAATAGAATAGAACTTGTCATGTCCTTCTGTAATGCTGGAGAAACTGAACAAGATAGAGATTAAGAAAGTATTTAATAATTTATTAAATGGGAGAGATTTGCTGGGACCAAATGGATCCATGGTTTGGTCCCAGGGCTGAATGAGACTATCGTCTCCAAAAATCCAGCAAACAATGAGAGTTCTCAGTGACCTATATACACACATGGCTCAGATTCAGGGAGTAGACTGATCAGTCAGATTCCTGAAAGCCAGAACAGGACTCTGACAGGATGGGGTGAGCCTCCTGAGTGGGATGACATAATCAGGGAGAGGCACCCCTGACATGGGGAGGGGCATCTTGATAAGATGGTATCTGACATTCCAATAGTTTGGGATAGGGAGAGGTATTCTGATATTCTAAAACATAGGATCTTTTATCCTTATCAAATATTTTGATAAAGAGGGAGGGGAGGTTTTGCAGGATTGAGAAGCAGGGAAACTGAGTCAGGATAATTATGGAAACTGAGAACTGTGGCATAACACTTTCAAATTAGTAAACTGCCATTAGAGGCCCATCACTGGACTGTGCCGTCCTTTGAGGAATTATAGGGTTGACCACCCAGGAATGAATTTTCCCACAATAATCATGGAATTATAGACTCTAACTGTCAGAATGTAATTAAGGGATACCTAGTTTCTTGTATCCCTGAACACAAAATGACCCTTGACATGATTTGCAACAGTCTGTCATTTAGCTTTATTTGAAAAACTTTATGGAAGAGAAACTCACAATCTTCTGAGATAGCACATTCCATCTTTGGACAGCTTAATTCTTAATTTTTTTTTCTTGGCTTGAAGTATAAATTTCCCTCCTCAGCTTGTACACATTGCTCTTAGGAATACATAGTTCTTCAGGAACAGATGAAATTACATACTTCTTTCACATGGCAATACTCCAGAAACTTTCATGTTCCCCTATTAACCTTCTCTTTTCCAGGCTAAGTATTTTCATTTCTTTTAATTAATTCTCAGATGACATGCTTTGGGAACTCTTTACCATTATGTTGCTTTTTTCTGACCACTTTCTAGTTTTATCAATGACCTCTTAAAATGCAATGTACAGATCTGGACCAAATGCATCAGTTATTGCCTGACTGGGTCTCTAGATATGCTTCTTCCAACATGACTTTGTAAAGATGACTTATTAAAGCAAGGATAAGACTTTACATTTATTTGTTTAATTTAATGCTATTAGACTTAGCCTGTGTTTTTTGATGAATGTTTTTTTGATCTTGACTGATGAGGTTTAGGTTTTGGGGTTCCCCTTCAAAGAACCAAATGATGAGGTCTAGATTTAGGGAACCAAAATGAGATTAGGGTTCCTGGTAGTCAGGGAGTTAAATGATCAAGTGGCAGGTTTGGGATTCAGGGAACCAAATGAAGAGGTTTGTCTCTTCCTCTTGGGATTTGGTGCAAGAGTAGAGAGTTTTGGGGAAGTCCCTTCTGGCTGTGCAGAGATTCTCTGTAAAGGAATTTACAAACCCAAAGAGGCTAGACTGATAAAAGAGGTTTATTATAGGGATTGGGAAGTCAGCCTTTACTATGCAAGAAGAGAAAGGCTGAATTTCTTAGAGGCAAAATCTGACAGAGAAGTAGAGATGACAACAAAAAGACATTTTAAAAGTTAGAGTTAAATAAAGAGAAGGACCAACCAAGGGTCAGGACTACTGCTTGTGGGTAGCTGGGAAGATGAAAATTGACAACAGTGAATAGGAAAAATTACTCAGTTTTAATTTTGCTTCTGTATTCTCTGCCATGGAGAATTATTTGTTCTTGAATCTCACAAGAAACCTATGATTTAAGTGCTGTTATTATCCTTATTTTAGCAGATAAGGAAAATGTGGCTGAGAGAGTTTAAGTGTCTACTTAAGGTCTTATAGCTAGTGAGAGTTTGGGGCTGGGCTTTGAGATCTTCTTTATGACTCTAAAGAAGTGATGGTTGCATGAATAATAGTGTATGCTAAGTGAGATTTTATCTAGCCTTTTGTGTAGCCAGGATTTCCAAGTTTGTTTTGTTTGTTTGTTTCATTTTGTTTTGTTTTTGGTGGGATAAGATTATTATATTGATAGAACAAGAGAATGCTATGGAATGGTTTGCTTTGATTTTGACAAGACACTTGATAAAACCGTTCAAATGAGTCTTGTAGAAAAGATGGAGAAATTTGACTAGATGATAGTTTAGCAAAATAGAATCAGAACTGGTTGAATAAGAAGAAGTAGAGAATAATTATTAATGGGTTGATGTCAGCTCTGCAGAAGGTCTGCATGTATGGAGTATGATGAAGGTCTGGATGAATGGAGTATCCCAGGGATTTTTTTTTTCTAGTCACTTGTATAAATGCATAGATACATCCTTATCAAGTTTGCAGACACAAATCTGGGATGGATAGCTAATACACAGTTTGTAATGGTAGCAATCCAAAAAACATTGTGATAGGTGGGACATTAGATTGAGCTTAATAAGGAAAAAATTCATAGGGGAAAAAAATAAAATCTTATATATGGCTTAACAAATTGACTTCATATGTACAAGATAGGGGAGGCAGATAGATGTGAAATTATCTGAAATATATCTGAGATTTTTAGTAGATTCAAGTCAGTAGAGTGATATGGCAGCTAGAGAAACTGATGTGATTTAACATTAAAAGGATAGCTTCTGACATAAGGAGGTCAAAATTATGCTATATTCTAATCTGGCCTAATATAGAATATACTATTCGTTTCTGGGTACCACATCTTAAGAAAGACAATGTTAAACTGCAGAGAATGCAAAAGAGGATGCTAATATAGTAAAGGATCTTGACTTCATAGAATATAAGGACAGGTTGCAAGGTAAGGATGTTTAGAACCCAGAGGAGACATTATTGGAGAGAGACCATACTGATGAAGATGGATAAAATATGGAGATAGAAGCACTCTAGAGAGGAAGTGTGGAAACTATCTTCAAAAGAGAAAAAAAAAACAAAAACAAAAACAACAACCTGGCATATTATCCCTCAGAGCAAAATCCCATTTGCTTCATGTTTGTTAGTTATGAATCTCTGACTTTATCTCCAAACTTTTTCTTATTCTCTTATGCAGTTTTCAATCAAATTCAAACTAGAGTTAATCTGCAGGTGGAGTTATTTCTGTGCATATATTTGTACACTGTAGATTTAGTTATTATCTTTGAATTACTCTGCAATTATTTTGTAACTGCAAAGCATGGGCATTATAATTATGTGCTGGGACAACAACTGTTAGTTCAAATGTGGAAATGTCAAATCCAGGCTTATATCTTTAAGTCCTTCTAAATCTAAGTAAGGTTTCTGTCCTCCATTGTTATTAGCAGGTAGATCTTCAATGCTTATATGAATCTATACTCACTTCACTCATTGAGAAAGTACTAGTCATTGCTATTGGAGCTGGATTTGAAAATTTTACCCTCATTATTAGGGCCAATGGGTCAAAGTAATTCTATTTCTATATTAATGATTTTCAAAATCTTGTTGTCCTATATCCACTTTACACATGGCTGTTTTAAAACAGTATCATTAAAAATTACTCAGAAACATAAATTGTTTCATTTTTATCTTAGTCCCTTAGCATAGTACCTAGCATATAGTAAGTGTTTAATAAATGCTTGTTGATTGATTCATTGTTACAAGAGGAAAGGACTTCAGAATCAGATTCAGAGAAACCTCTAACCCAATCAGCTTATTTACAACTGAGGGAACTGGGGTCCAGAGATCATATGGGAATTACCCAATGTCACATAAATCATAAGAAATAGAACTAAGACTTGAACCCAATTCACCTCACTCCAAATCCAATTTTCTACCTCTAGCTGCTTATGTTTTATAAATATTTGACTTCCTTTTCCCCTGACATTATCCAACAGTGAATATTTAAAGTTTGTAATATCTATAATTAAAACAATGGTATAAATATTGTTTAAAATGTGTGATTATAATCACACATTAATTAATGGCTTATTAATATAATAAAGACAATAATAACTCACTAATGCCATACTTTGAGATTTGCAAAACATCTAATATGTTATCTCATTTAATCTTCATAACAGCTCTGTCAGGATATTATCTCCATTTTACAGATAAGGAAACTGGCTGAAAGGCATTAGTTGACTTGTATATGGTCAGATAATTAGTAAGTAATTGAGGAGGATTTGAACTCAAGTCTTTATGATCCCATCCAATAACTTATCCACCGGCCTCCTAGTTGTCTATAATGTCTAGTGTGCTAAAGTTTCATACTTAATTTATCTTTATCTGATATTAAAAAAAACAACCCACCATTATAGTTATTTCTTCATTTGTCATTCATGAAGCTTGCAATCTTTAGTTTTCTCTGCCTCCATCCTGTCAGAGATATAAACAAAAGTGAAGTGGACTGTTATTTAATGGGGCAGGACTTGGAAAAGCAATAATGTCTGAAACTATCTTCAACTACTTGTCTGGGTTCTAGAATTTGGTCCAAAAGAGCTGTGTTAGAATCTGAGCACTAGCACTTACTTGCTTTCTAATTGTAAGTCATTCATTCTTTCAGAAGCTCAGTTTCCTCATCTATAAAGTGGGGTTACTAATATGCCTATCACCTCACAGGGTTATTGTGTGAATTTGTAAATATAAAGGTTCTTAACCATTTTCAGTGTCATGGATCTAATGAAGTGTATTGACCTCCTCTGAATAATAATTGTTATTTTTTTAATCATGATGGAAGGAAATGCTAAATTTCTATTAGAGATTAATGAAAATAAAGAAGTGATTCTTTACCTCCCAAATTCATAGATTCCCTGGAATCCAATATACCCCTTAGGAGCAAGGGGACCACAGGTTAAGAATCCTTTCCCCATATAAATGTGAATTGTTATTTATCACTTCCATCTATGTTAGAACATCATTAACTTTAGCCAACCTATTCACATTAATTCTTTTAATAAGATATCAATTAGGTGAAGGCATTCAATTTTACCTTCCTGTATGAGGTCAGACAACTTTAGAAGCTCCAAAGTAGAAATATAATATTTAACACTGTTAAGATAATCCTTTGAAGGGATGTGGGAAAACGGGAGCTCTAATATTGGTGGAGTTGTGAACTGATCCAACCATTCTGGAGAACAATTTGGAACTTTGCCCAAAGGGCTATAAAACTGTACATACTCTTTGAAGCAGGAATACTCCTTCTGGGTCTGTTACTCAAATAGAGAAAAAGACTTATATGTACATACATATTTATAGCACCTTTATTGTAAAAAATGGAAACTAAGGAAACCTATCAGTTATAGAAAAGCTGAACAAGTTGGGGTATATGATTATAAAAGAATATTATTGAGCAATAAAAAATGACAGCAGATTGATTTTAGAAAAAAACTAAAAAGACTCACATAAACTGTAAAATGAAGTGAGCAGAATTAAGAGAATGTTGTATACAGCAATAGCAATATTGTACAATGAATTGTGAGTGACTTAACTATTCTCAGTAATACAATGATCAAAGATAATTCTTAAGGACTTACAAAAAATATTGTGTATATCCAGAGAAATAATAGAGTATGAATATACTAGTTCTCACTTTCTTTAACTTTTTATGTTTTTTTAAGTTGTGTCTTCTTTCATGATATAACTAATATGCAAATATGTTTTATATGATTGTTTATAATGTAATGTAATGAGGGAGAGGGAAGAAAGAGAAGGAGAGAGAATGTGGAACTTAAATTTTTTTTTTTTAAAGAATGTTAAAAATTGGTTTTCCATTTAATTGAGAAAGGAAGGAAATTATTATTTTAAAAGAAATTTCCTCTGAAGCTTAAGTTTGGGTAGGAAATGGTGGGAAGGGCTAACATAAAATTAGAGACTTACATTCTAAACATATCTAGTTCTGTTTCCTCCAACAGCTTTAGGGGGTGCTAGGTGATCTGCCAAATTGGTGCGCCATTATCCAGAGAACTTTCCAATTTTGGAATAGAGGTCAGAAAATGAGCAAATTTTAAAAAACCGACAGTAATCTAGTATAATATGGCCAAGTGAATTCCTCCTAACTAGATCAATAGACATTTTCAATTATAGGACAAATCAGTAGAATTTGAGCTTCAGGCTAACCAAGACTAAGAATCTGGGTCATACTCAAAAACCACTGAGAACCAGGACTAAGAACATCAAAGCCTTAACACAAGGACTGGAGCATCATAAGGCTAAAAGCGAAATCCTAGGATCTTATTGAGGGCTTATCTTAATTAAATCAAGTCAGACAGATAGTTCTCAATTACAAAAGATACAAGTAGGAGAGGAAAAAAACAGTTTCATGAGATTATGTGGCTGTGGCCAGACACATGTGCATGTTTTTAAGAAGCCTACTAGAAAGGGAGAGCCAAAACAAGCTTTTTTCTAGAAAAGATGCTGTGTCTGCCCATTCATTACATTGTTTCTCAGGTCTGAATGAGACCGCCTGCTATAGCTGTATAAATGTGTATTTAAGGCATCTCTGATTTGGATTGTACTAGGTCCTTACAATGGTCCTTAGAAAGGGGAAGAGAACAGAACGGGGAGGTGGGGGGGACAGGACTGGACTCAGGAAATCTTATGTTCAAATTCTACTTCATATACTTACTAGCTTACTAGTGAATGGCAGACTTTTTTTTCTCTTTTTTTTTCTTTAGAATAAGAAGGTTAAGTCTTTGCAATGTTTCTAGGATAGCTCCTCAGTTCCAAAATATGTAAGGAAGAGATTAAGATTTATAAAGTTAAGAGACATTTCCATTGATAAATGATAGAAGGATATAAACAGGAAGTATTGTAAGAAGCCCAAGCTATCAACAGATGCATAGGTACACACACACACAGACACACACACACACACACATACACACATACACATCTACTTTTAATTTTTTTACATATTTGCACTCTATTTCCCATCTCTGCACCGTCTGTCTGCCTCTCATGCCTAGAATATATTCCCTTCTCACCTTTTCCTTTTAGAATCCCAAACCTCTTTCAAAATTTAGTTCGAGTCACTCTTACATAGAGAATTTACTTATAAGCCACTGCCAGGGTGATTAGCTGTTGGAGTTATTTCTATTCCCAATCTTGGGGAAATTCTTAATAAATGCTTATTTACTAGTTAGATTGGTTTAATGTATGAGTTAAACTAGATGGACATAATATGAATGGGCAGAAGTGGATAATATAGCAATATCCACATCAGCAATAATATGGGATAATTAACTTATTGAAATATTAAAAAAAAAAAAAAACTCCTAATGATTAAAAATATCCCAAAATGAAATGTACTACCTTGTGAAATCATCAGTTTCTTTATCACTGGAACTCTTTAAAGCAGAAAATAGATTCCTATTTTTTTTTCTTTTTTTTTGGTAGACGCTTTAGAAGAGATTCATACTTCTAATAGGGTTTTTCTGAATAAACTCATGGGTTGTTTGCAGATCTAAGGTCCTTTGATTCTCTAACAAGGAGTCTAGATAGTTGTAGTGAAAGCTTTTGGGCACAAACATAACCAGATTCCTTTTTTAGATCAAGAATTATGTAAATCTTTATAGAGAACTTTCAAAAGATCCAAGTCATATCTTTACCTTTTCCTAAATTAAAGCAAAATTAAGGATGAATGCTGAAAAACTATCTTTGTATGTATTTTAAAAATAAAAAGCTCTTATTAAAAAAAAATAAAAACAAGATCTATGATTCTGCTTGGCCCCATAGGACAAAATTAGGAGCCAAAGCTCCAAGTTACAAGCAGAGAATATAAAGAAACTTCCTAACTGTTAGAGTCATCTCAAAGTATAATGGGATGCTTCTGGAGCTAGTTCATTCTCTCTCCCTGGAGATCTATAAGCAAAGATAACTCTTTGTTGAGTTTGCTAGAGTAGATATTGCATTTTAGGTATGGATTGGAGTTACCAAGATCTCTACTAACTCTGAAATTCTGTGCTGGGAGAAGTAAAACCTGGAATCTAAAAGAGAGAGAGTGAGACTGACCTAAAAAGATGTGATGTATATTATTAAGCAGATGCATTCAAGATTGATAGATGATGCTATCTGTATAGATTTTTATTTTATAGAAGGAATGTAATGTTTGAGGTTATGGAAAAAGTGAAGTACACTAAACAGAATCTCTTCCCTAGGCTACCATCTATCTGTCTGCTGTCTGTCTTCTTGCCTCTCTGTACTTGTGCAAATAAATTCCTTTGAGCCACTTTATATGCCAGGTTCAAAATAAAGATGAACTTATTGGTATCCAACTAGACAAGAAATGGCTGTATTATTTTATTATAGGAAAGCTTGCTTGAATCTTGAAAATTCAAGGTCTATCAGTCTTTCTATTATAACGTTCTGTTGCTTTTTTGGGTATTTTTAACTCCACAGGAGGAATTTTCTCTAGTCTGCTACCTGGGTTACAAAGTTCTCACCTGGGACAGTTTCATAACAGTTGTAATTGCAAAGTAAGCCCACAGAAAATAACCTAGATGTTAAGGAAGTTTATGGCCTAAGACATAAACAAAACTCATTTATTAGCTTGGAGGGTCTGATTGGCATTTAAAGACATGAATAATATCCTATATCAAGAATTTAACCTAGAATATTGGCATATAGCAGAATCTAGGCTCAATAGATATTCTACCCAGTTTCCCAAAAGTGGATGATGCCATATTGGTTTCAGTGTGATTAAATGGCCCAGGTACTTGTTGTTAGGTTTCTGAGACATTCAGTGACAGAGGTAGCATGCTGTCACAATAATTACCTTCCTCTGTGGCAGAAGAGGAAAACACATATGATGCAGAGAGTAATAATGGCTGAAAAGCACATTTAATCTTCTCAACAGCCCTATTAGGTTGTACTTAAGAGTTGTATTACTCCGGTGTGGCCAGTGAGGAAACTGAGCCTAAGAGAGTTTAAATGAATTTACTTTGGATCTAAGTAGTAAGTTTTGAAGGCATAATTTAAAACCAAGTCTCTCCTGCCCTCAGGTAGTTTAGATTCTGTTGGGGGAAGACTGTATGTACTTGTACTTCTCCCAAGCCTTAGCAATGCATATGATTAAGTAATCAGGTGATCTTGAACAAAAAGGGATAGTAATAAATACAAAGCTATCAGTATTTAAGCATTCAAATAAGCAAATGTTATCTTAAAGGAACTCAGTCTGTATTGGTCTGACTTTTAAGAGAAACTTTAACATCTAAAATTAAAGAAAAGGATATAATTTTTTTTATTTCCTATTAGAACCCTTCAAATATTTTGCTATTACATCTCTTCCCTGGATCCTTCCAACCATACCAGTATTCCAAAGACCTCATGTGTAGTAACCGCCTTGGATTTGCTCTTCCAAATCTCATTTGTGTTTTGTCCTCTGGAAGCTCATATTTAACAAGGTTTGATGTTACTTTCAAGGGAGTTGGATCATAAGAATACAGTTCTAGAGATGGAAGAGACTTGAGAGGTCCTTTACTCAAAGCTCTTTCTTTTATAGTAGTAAGAACTTACTTAAGGCTCATAAAGGTTAAGTATCTTGTTTATGGTAACATAGAGTGTAGAAGATATGAAATTTGAGCTAAGATCCTGGTGCTACTAGACTAGCACCAATGTTATCTATCTATGTATCCGTGTATGTATCTATGTATATATCCGTTCATCCATCTATCTTCTATTTTTTCATAAATATATTATATAAAATATAAGAACATTTCTATTTGTTCTTTCCCATCCTGCTTTATACAGTGTGGAAAAAATAAAATTCAATGTGAACATGTGAACTTGGAATCTAGTAGTATTATAGGATAGGCCACAAGTTTAAGTGAATTCATTAAGAGAATATACTAAAGACTGGGAAGATATCTTCTGAGATCAGTCAGCTATTTTCCTTGAAAATGGAATGGGCGGTAGTTTCGGAGTTTAAGAACTTTAGCAGCTATAATTGTGTAAATAGTAGAGCTTTTCAAATTTTTTCAAAGCATTATATATAATGTGTATATGTTATATGTATATATATGTATATGCCATGTATATTATATATGCATATATGATATATATGTATGTGTATACATATATATACATACAGAAAGAGAGAGATCTTATCCATATTTTACAGTTGAGGAAAATAAATCACCCAGGGCCTGATCTTTGAGGAATATGGTATCTCCTGTTGGATGAGTAGTTCTGTTGCAAGATGCCATGATGGATATAATTGTGGTAGTATCTGAGAAATCCCCTCTCACCTAAGAAGCAAGGCATGATTTCCCTCTCAGGAGCTGGGTGCTATCTACTATTTACTCTGCTACCTATCTTCTAGTAAGAATGGCAGTTCTCTCCAAAGGTGCTAGAGTAAGTATTAGGAATTCTTCCCCTGCCATTGCTCAGCTTTAGATTCAGTAGAATCTAGTACCTTTAGAGCTCTAAAACTCATAAGGTTGCCCAGAAGCCTGCACATGCCCATTTTGGTAGAAGTATTCAGTGGCCTAAGATCCAGAAAAGAACAAATACAAAAGAGAGAGAGAGAGGAGAGAGAGAGAGAGAGAGAGAGAGAGAGAGAGAGAGAGAGAGAGCGCTCAGCTCCATCTTTAGGTTTGCCTGGGAGGGATATGTGCTTTAGATTACATCTGTCTATATTTCTTGGAGACTTTCCTCATTTTGCTCTTGGGAAGCAGCTCAAAATGGTTAAAAGATGACTTGAAGCTTGAAAGGAATAGAGATCCTGAGAGGTCAGTTATTTACTTTTATATTATGCAAAATCAATAGCTCTTCTGCCTTTGCAGCCACTAAGAGGGTTGGGAGTGGTCTTAATTATCTCAAAGAACAAGTCTTTGGTCTTAAGTGGTAGGGCCAGAAATTGACTCCAAAGTTGGCAGATAAACTGGTTCTCCAAAAGAAAAAATATATACCAACACACTTTTAAGTTTAATCTGCATTGATCATTTTAAGTCTAAACAAAATAAAACAACAAATCAAGCCCTGATTTGTAGTGTTTACTGATTTCCAAGGTGTAAATACACTGAAAATTTAACAATCTACTTCCCAGCTGGTGAGAGCTGACTCCAGCACACTCTTTGATGTGACTAATTTTTCTCTGATTGGTTTATCAAATATTTCTTAGGGTCATGTCTCTTCCCTTTACAGGATTTTGATCTCCCCATTTTGAAGATTGTTAGGCTGAAATACTACTTATTGCGTCTGTTGAAATGAGGATTTGCAGATTGAACTAGATGGTTTATGAGGTCCTTTCCAAATATGAAATTATGTGATCCTCTGATTGTGTGACTGGAAGGGTTATAGCTTACCCAGTATGAGTATCGCTGTAACCAGAGTAGTCATGTGGTAAAATGCTAGCAACCCAAGTCACAAGAGACATTTTATTGAGCTAAGGACATGTAGGAAGATCACTGAGATGGAAGTGTTTTATTCCTAAATGACCATCCATGTACGAATTGTTATGGACTTCTACTACTCCTACCTGGGAGCTGTAAATTGCATTGCAAGCAGGAATAGCGTGCTAGGGGGCCAAGTGGATTTCATTTTTAACAGAACTGTGTATAAGCAAAGACTCAGGGGCATTCTAGTTTCAGAAAACCTGCCTTTTTGCTGGATGTTGTAATTATAACTGTGGTACAAGGAATAAATGATAAATGGGTCTGTGATAAATGAGTATGGTATGAATTATATTTAGAAGCTCAAATATAAACACATCAGATTATTTTGTGCCTGATTTTTTTTTTCACAGTCCAAGGAAGGAATGCAAGGGCTTGTGCTGGGAAGGCAAATTGAAGAAGAAAAATTGAAGAGGCTCACAAATGAATAAAAATGCATGTGGAATTCAGATATGCAAATGACAACGCTTTCTTTTGTACATGCCGTAGCTAGGAGAACAGGCTACAAGATCACAGCTGGAATTCATGCTGGGATCTTCTACAATGTAATATTAGCAGCCACTGTCAGATCATGCACACCCCAGCTGTTCATTTTACAGACATTGCTTACTCCCCTTCCTTCCAGTAACCCTCACACTACCTTTCTTCATTAAGAGAAAGGAAGAAGGAGAAAGAAAGAAGCACCCAGAAATTAGAACCCTGAATGCAAGGGCGCATTTTTTAGACAGATTTTGTTCTAAAAAACCAAATATTTTCTCAGCTTTTGCATCAATTCTGCATTTCAAAGGGACTGCCTTGTTATATGTATGATATGACGAAATTAATTCTTTTATCTTAATTTTTTGTTGAGTGAAACAAACTTTTGTATGGTTTCAGTTGTAGTCAATCTCCTGCTTAATATTTGCATTATCTTTAAATAAACATGGAGCAAATTCAGTGTCTGAAATAATTGTTATTGTTATTATTGTTGTTGAATATTTCAATTGTATCCGATTTTTTATGCTCTCTTTGGGGTTTTCTTGACAAAGATACTGGAATGGTTTGCCATTTCCTTGTCTTGCTCACTTTATAGATGAAGAAATTGAGGCAAACAGAATCAAGTGATTTGCTCATGCATATATAGCTAATAAGTATCTGAAACTGGATTTGAACTCAGGTTCTCCTGACTCTAGGTCTAGTGCTTTACCCACTGTACCATCTGGCTACCCAAGACGTTAAGCTTTATCTAATTTTTCAGGAGTCTGACTTGTAAGACTTTTCCTGTTAGGCTATTTGTTTGTCAATACTATTTGGATTCTGAAGTCATCCTTTTCCATGAATGTCTCCTAATGAACTTCATGCTTGCTTAGCAAAGCAGGGTAGAGCTTCAGGTCAAGCTGAAGGCAATTGTAAACTCTACAACTCAATGTCCACATTCCCCCACCTGTCTTCAAAAGTGACAGATCTGGGGTCAAGCTGGCAAAGATGAGCTTTGGAATGTTTTCTTACATGATCTTGTGATTTAAAAGAAGAGTAAATATAGTTACATAAAAATAAAGATAATATCCATTATGCTTTGCTCTTTTGCTGAGGCAGTTGGGGTTAAATGACTTGTACACAGACAAGAAGTATTAAGTGTCTGAAACCAGATTTGAACTTGGGTCGTCCTGACTTCAGGACTGGTGCTAGCTGCCCTATTTCTTCATTTCTAAAATGGGAAATAAAAATGATGATGATAATGATGATGATGATGATGATGATGATGATGATGATGATACCTACTTCTTGGGATTATTGTGAGGATAATATTTGTAAACTATGTACAAGCTAATTATATAGTAGGGCAGCTAGGTGATGCAGTGAATCAGCAAGATTCATCTGGCTTCAGACACTTCCTAGCTATGTGACCTTAGGCCAGTCACTTAACCCTATCTGCCTCAGTCCCTCATTTGTGAAATGAAGTTGGAGAAGGAAATGGCAAACTCTTCCAGTATCTTTGCCAAGAAAACCTCAATTGAGATCGTGAAGAGTTAGACATGGCTAAAATGACTGAACAACAAAACTATATAGCACTCTAACTAGAAGGATTCTAAAAATCCTGTTAGCTCTAAATCTATGACCACATGACAGATTGTTACAAATTTAAAAGTCCTAAGTATATCATTGGCAAATTTTGTAGGTTTTTTTTTTTTTTTACTACAGTGACTCAAACTAGAATGAAATACCATGCTGTAATGTGCCCTGTTGGCCCCATATACACAGGAATGCTCTCACATGTGGAGTTTCTCTGTTGGCTGAAGCTTCTTGGCAGAAGGCTCCCAAAGCCCCATGCCATGGCTCCAAAGAAATCATGCTTAGCCAGCTGAATTCTTCCATTTCCTGGATCACTGCTCAGCTATTTGGTTCCATCCCTGGTTGTTCTTTGCTTGGCAGATCTCACCCATCTTCTCTCACCAGACGGTTAGAGAGTTCCCTGGCTGAAAGATGATGACTTGGGCTTCCTTACTCAAAACTTTTTGCAAAGATTCTCCTTCCTTCCTCCCTCTACCTAGCCATTGCTGGGCAAGAGCAGTATGATGTAGTGAAAAAGTCAATGAATTTCAACTCAGAGGTCATTGGCTCAAAACCCAGTCCTGTTATTTACAAAGTTTGGTCCTGATTAAGACATTTACATCTTTGGGCCTCAGTTTCCTTGTTGTTAAGCTTAGAGAGTTGAGATATGTGACCTTTAAGATCTTTCCTCACTTAAAATCCCATGAATTCTGATCATAAAACCTATTTCTTCAATATTCTGCCTCAATCAGTATTTGACTATGGCAGTGGATGAAATATGAATTATAATATAATACCTTCCATTAAAAAAGAAAACAAACCATAAACTTAAGTGTTTGCTGTTCTCAAATCTTTGAAATTTCTGACTCATATTGGGATAATGTTGTATACACAGATTTAAAACTGAGCATGAACCTAGCGATCTCCTGGTCTAACATAATCCTTTTATGGGTGATGTTTTGAAGTCTGTCTAGATTCTTCTCCAGATGGCCATTCCTATTATGAATTGTTCTTCCTCTGCTAATAGTGACTCCCCCTAAGCCTATCTTTTATCTATTCTTTATAAATCTTGCATGCACAGCTATTTGCTTATTGTCTCCCCCATTAGAGTGTAAGATCCTTGGGTAGCAGGGACTATATATGTAATGTGGCAGATAGGTTGGCCTGGAGTTAGGAAGCCTTATTGTCCAGAGTTCAAATCTGTCCTTAGACACACAACTAGTGTCTAGGCCCTAGACTCTGGGGCAAGTAACTAGTAAGGCAAGAAACTTAACTCTTTTTGCATCAGTTTTCCCATTTATAAAATGAGCTGGAGAAGAAAATGAAAAACCACTCCAATATCTCTGCCAAGAAAACCCCAAATGGGGTCACAAAGAGTTAGACATGACTGAAAATCACTGAACAGCAACAGATGAGAAATGAATGCATAAACATGGCAGGATTTGCAAGTGAGCATTGTTGGAAAGAGATATGATAGAGTTAAAATTAAATACCTAGGACTAATCTCCCTAGTTTTCCAGGTGCTCAATGCCTTCATATTTTCCTGATCCCCTTATTATGACACATATCCAGTCTTGCCCTATAATTAAAAGTTGGCATTGTTTCAAAATTACTCCCCTTCTTTTTTCTCCATCTTCCTTAATTCCATCAAAACCCACACATCTCAGTAGAGCTAATGTTTGGAGGAAAGGAAGATGATTGAACAAATTCTAACATATAACCCAACCTCTTAACTTAGAAATATTTTAATGAAAAAATACTAACCAATCAAATCTCTAATGTTTACATCAGATAATTATAACAATAATAATTCTGTCCAGCATCTATGTGGAACTTCATATAAATTGTTTCCTTGATTTTATTGGCACTTTCTCCCTCATTTTACAGATAAGGAATCTGGGACTCAAAAATTTTATGATTGGGACAAGGTCATCCAACAGAAGACATGGGATTTCTGTTTGGTCCAGTGTGCTTCTATTCTATTATCCCTCTATTTCTAATTTCTGCTACAAAAAACTGATTCAATTGGACTTTAGGAATTTATTTATTATTATTTTATTGGGGTGGATACCCTCTGTACCCTGCCAACCCCAAGATTCTCTAAGGAGTCCTTAGTTTTCAGAGTTCTTTCCTTGCCTCTCTTCCTGAATGATAAGGTTCTTAAACAGCTCCCTCTCCTCCTCCCCTTCCCCTTTGCCTTCCTTTTTTTTCTTCCTTTCCCTTTTCTTCCCCTTTATTCTCCCCTTCCTCTTTTCCCTTTCCTTCCCCTTCCTCTTTTATCCTCTCCCTCTTCCTCTCTCCCTCCCCTCCTCCTCCTTTTCTTCTTCCTTCTTTTCTTTTTCTTTTTCTTATTCTTTTTCTTCTTCTTTTTCTTTCTCTCTCTCTCTCTCCCTCCCTTCACTCTTTCCAGTTTTATTAATTATCTAGGGGGAAGTTCTGAAATATTCTCATTGCTGTAACCACTCTTGCAATCTCTGCTCCTTTCTCTTAATCTATTTTTTTTTATTGACTATGTTTCCTCTTTAAACTCCATGGGTGGGCCTCAAATCCCTTTTCTGGATCAAAGATTACTGTAGTTTAAACTGTTTTCAAGACTTCAGAAGAAGGTTTATTCCTCTGAACTACAAATCCCAGAATGCCAATTATGTTTTAATACTATTACTGCACCTCATTATTTTATATATGGGAAAATTAAAGCCTAGATAAACTATCTTCTATGAAAAAAAAAAAAATCACACAGTTTTTAAGTGGAAAACCTGAGATTTGAACACAGGAGCTTTAATTCTAGTGAGCTTTCTACTGAACTATGGACAAAAATCATATTAAATGGGAAAGTGTGAGAAGTCATAATCTTTTTTTTTTTTTTCTGGGTAGAGTATTAGAGTATTCTCCCTAGAAAGACAATATAGCCTACTGAAGAAATACTGGAATTGGAGGTAGGAAGACCAGGATTTAAATTTTACCTCAGCTAGTTGTTAGCTATATGACTCCAGAAAATACAACCTTACTGAGTCCTGGTTTTTAATTCTATAAAATAAAAATAATAATAATAATAATAATAATAATAATAATAATAATGATTAATTCATATAGTTGTTCTAAAAATCAAATGAGATGACATATGCAAAATGCTTTACAAACTTTAAAATGCTATGTAAATATTAACCATGATTAAGATGACAATATTGACATAAGGATGTAATGAAGCCAAAAGGACCAAAGCTCAGAATGCATTGAGACTGGTAAAAGAAGCTTGAAGGGGGACCAGGATGGAGAATAGGAATTGGACCTCTATTTTATTGGTCTATATCTATGGAGTCCTCAGATGAGGAACCTCCTTCTTACAATGAAAGAGTTTTCTGAAACTTATAGCTTTACATAGATGTATGAGGTATTGAGAGATTAAGGAACTTGCCCAGGATGATACAATCAATCTGTGTTATAAATTCCTGATTTAAATCCAAATCTTTCTGACCCTTGGGCTCTCTTAATTGTTTGTCTAGGAGTATATGTCCCTTAGTTGTTAGGATGGTAAAATCTAGGAAACACTCCTAGATCTTATTTTGATTCTTTCTCAAGGTACCACCCAGGCAGTTGTTTCTGGAGTTCATTGATGAATTCTAACATGAGGGATGTGTGTGGAAATTGGGGAGGTAAGACAGTGTCATCCAACAGCGTTATTTCCTCTTTTACAGGGGGCCATGGAAATGTCACAGATATACTTTATTTGGATTTAAACAAAATATTTTATAAAATGTCTCAATAGTTTCTTGTGGAAAAGATGAAGAAGAATGGGATAGATATCTGTATAATGAGGTGAATGGCCGGCCCCCAAAATGGTCATTAATGATGTTTCTAAGGAAATTTGAAAGGAGGTATCCAGTGAACTGTTTAACAATCTGGGCTTAGCTAGGGGTCAGCTAAATTTTTGATGAATGTTTTTCTATCAATGACTTGATCAAATTTGCAAAAGGAAGAAAGCTGAAGTTAGTTAAAACTCTGAATAATAGTCAGGATTAAAAAGAAATTTTGACATGATGGAACATTGGGCAGAATCAAATAAGATGAAATTTGATAGGCATAAATTCAAAGTCTTTTACTTGAGTTATTGAGTAAAGATGGTATATAGAAAATAGATGAGTAAAGATGACTATATAGAAATTTGTCTCAAAGAGATCTGGAGTTAAATTTCACACTTAATATGAGACACTACTGTTAAGTAGAAGACAAGAGAATAAATGTTGTCGTAGAATGCATTAATAGAAACAAATTATGTAATATGAGGAAGGTGATAATTTTGCTCTATTTTGTCTTTATCCTAAGTTTAGACTATTGTATTCAATATGGCTGCACTGTTTAAGGAAAACATTGAGAAGCTGTAGAGTTCACACTACATGCAGACTGATCAAAGGAACTGGAAACTTTTAGCCTGATAAAAAGAAGTTGCTATCTCCTAGTGTTTGAGGTATTCATATAGAAGAGGGATGAAAGATTCTGCTTAACCTATGAGTATACAACTAGGAGCAATGAGAGGAAGCAGCAGAACTATTTTAAGATTCTATGGGTCCATGGGTCAGATAGTGACAACAAAGTAAAAGAAAACATTCTTTAGTTATTGGCTTTGAGTATTTAGTGTAGGAAGCTGTCCCCAAGTTCTAAAGGGCCTTTATCTTGACAGCCTCTGTGTATTCCCATCCCATTTAGTGTACATGGAACTTGGACCCATGGAAAAGGACCCAACCATTTTTCTACAGTAAAATCCTTGCTGTTGTTCCTTCATGTCTTTGTGACTCATTTGAGATTTTCTTGGTAAAGATACTGAAGTGGTTTGCCATTTTCTTCTCCAGCTCATTTTACAGATGAGGAAACTGAGGCAGACAGGGTTAAATAATTTGCCTAGGGTTATACAGCTAGTAAGTGTCTGATCTTCCAGATTCTAGGCCTGGCAGCTTATCCACTTTGCCACCCGGCTGCTCCAGTTATATGTCTACTTATGTACCAATTGATCTATTTTTTAATTTGTTTTTAATTGGATCTATGATTTTATCAGTGCAGCATTCATCCACTGAGGAGCTCTTACAAGCAATGCAGATTGGCATCTTTGTAACTTGGCATTTTCTACATTCTAATCTAGTTACATTTTATTCCCTTACAAGTGTTCAATGATACAGCTTCACTGGCCTTCTTCCTTCTTGCATAAGATACTCCATCTTCTAATTCCAAGCTTTTCTGTTGGCAGTCCTCCTTGGCTAGGATGCCTTTCCTCCTTGTCTCCATCTAAATTCACATGGCATATCAAGAAGGCATAAGGAAAAGAGTTCTGTATTAAGACTGATTTCAGCCTAAGTGTCACTTCATACACAATTTCTTTTTCTCATGGCCCCTAAAGCCTTCTCCCTCCAAGATTTTTTTTGTCTTTACCCTTTAGAGATTTTGCATATATGTACATATTGTTTCCTATGGTGAAATATAATCTCCTTGAGGGAAAGGACTGTTTTATTTTTGTCTTTGTACTCCTAAACCTAGCATAGTTCCTGGAACATTGTTGTTCTTCAGTTGCTTAATCATGTCCAACTTTTCATCACTCTGGGGATTATACTATCCATGGGGTTTTCTTAGCAAAGATACTAGAGTGGTTTGCCATTTTATACTCTAGTGGATTAAGGCAAACAGAACTTAAGTGACTTAACCATGTTTACACAGCCAGCAAGTGTCTGAGGCTGGATTTCAACTCAGGTTTTCCTGACTCCAGACTTAGTGCTTTTATCCACTGGGTCATCTAGTTGCATAATGGTAGCACATAGGAGGTGCTTAATAAAAGTTTTTTGATTATAGATGAATGCTAATAATTTCTGTGCATATGATTTTTACAGAGAAGTGTACATCTATGTGTACATCTATTTAAGTACATCTGCATATCAATATAAATATTCTCTCCTCTCACTCACCTCCCATCCTAGGATATCCCAATATTATATTCTTCCCCAAAGTGGGAAGAACACCTGAAGGAATTTGCTAATTGTTTGTCTAGGAGTATATGTCCCTTAGTTGTTAGAATGGTAAAATCTAGGAAGCACTCCTAGATCTTATTTTGATTCTTTCTCAAGGTACCACCCAGGCAGTTGTTTCTGGAGTTCATTGATGAATTCTAACATGAGGGATGTGTGTGGAAATTGGGGAGGTAAGACAGTGTCATCCAACAGCGCTGCTAAGATTGGTCATTGACATCTCCTCCCTGACTCCTGAATGAGTCTTTGGGGAAATTCTCCCTTCTGCCTTTAAGGAGTGTATTATGCTCCCACAGTCCACTTGCTCAGACATTTGCCTTCGTACACTTCTTAGGAGCTGCTTCCCAAGACAAATAAAATTCCCTTGCAGTATTTAAAAACCAATTACAAGCCCACTGCCTTTGAAAGTAAATGTGATCCTCCTCCTCTGTTAGGTACACATATAAATCTGGTGCTTATCATGTGTTTTTTAAGGTTCACAAAGCACACCCTCTCTCGTGCTGCTTTTATTATCAAAAAAGCAAGCTTCTTCCTCAAATCTATTTCTACCTCAGTGCAGTGACTGTCATTTGGCATGATTTATCCGATGTATGCATATATCAATTAATTGGATAATGAGCCACCAGCAGGCTTTAGGTTTTACAGACTTCTCATCCTCATTTCCTAATTTAGAGTGCAATTGTGTATGTAAACACTCCCTCCCCAATATTCAGGGAAATTTGCTTTCTTTTTTGTAATGATATGTTATGATTTTCTAGTTTAGTCCTACTTCCAAAAATGGGAAAATCCTTCCTGAAAGGATTTTCAACAGCAGAATATGAGATTCTTAGGTACAGAATTATTTCTTACTGGGTCTCTGAATCCCCAGCTACTAGCACAGTGCTTGGCATACAGTAAGTGCTTGATAAATGCTTATTCATTCACTCACAGAATAGCTTCAGGATACATGATTGTTTCATTGTTCATTGAACAATGAAATGAATTATTCAATTAGAAATGTTTTCAAGATCTTGATAGTTTAATCTAGGGAGAGTTTTTGCCTCCTAAGTGGTATAGATATCATAGCAGAATGTATCTATGTCAAGAACATTATTACCTTGGCTTATTAGACCATCTGGCCATTACTTGGAATAATTTCAGATTTTATCATGTCAGTTATAACAACACCTCACATTTATAGAGCAGTTTAAGGTTTAGAAAGCACTTTACAAATATTATCTCATAACAAAATTGGGTTATTAGCTTCATTTTATAGTTGGGGAAATGGAGGCAAAGTGATTTGCCATTGATGAAATCCTGAATATTGTTTTGGACCAAGAGAAGCTAAAGAATTGATCCCTAAGGCAAGCAGATAGAGATCAATTTAGCTCCAAGGTCCCACCCTTTGGAGAAGTGGTCCAATCTAAAATCCAAGTTATGACAAACTCTTTAACCTACCCTCTGTAGAGATCTTTAGTGGTCTCACCTTGTTGTGTACTGTTAGGAATCCTAGTCATGTCCCATAGGCTAAATTTTTCCTATGAAACAGCATTTGGTCCATGACTTTGCTGCTACCTTCTTTGGAGTCAACCTACCAGGGCATTCTGCCTCCTCGTGTCTTTCTCTTTCCCCTTTGCCACATGGTATCTTCCATAACTCTACTATGCTTCACAACCCCACCTCTCCTTGCATGGAACAGTTTAAGAGTGTTAAATTCCTTTCAGGACATAGTCTGCCAGCTAAGGATATGACCCAACCTGATGAGATGCTCCCTTTCTACTGGGTAATTGTGAATTACACTGAGGAACTTGTCTTTCATATGCTCTTCTACTTTGTTTCATATTTACCATTCCTCGTGTCTATTGTATCCTTTCATTTTATCCATAACCTATTTCCCTAAATAAATCTACCTTTTGCCAAAGAGAATGGCCATTGTGAATTCTTTACATGACTGAACCCCAGCTTTTGGTGGCTGCCATCATCTGGTGATAAATCCCATATCATATATCATATTACTATGATTACACAGCTAATAAATGTCTGAGTCCAGATTTGACTCAAGCCTTCTCGACTCTAAGTTCAGCACTCTACCCAGTTATTGTATACGCAAGGGCTGAAAAGTCAAGTTAAGTCAATGTACATTTATTTTTGATGTTGTTCAATCATTTTCAGTTGTGTCCACCTCTTGGCAAAGATGCTGGTAGGGCTAGACATTTCCTTTTCCAGCTCATTTTACAGATGAGGAAACTGAGGCAAACAGGGTAAAGCGACTGGCCCAGGATCATATTCTTGGTAAATGTCTGAGACCAGATTTGAACACAGGAAGATGAGTCTTCTTGACTTTAGGCCCAGCTCTCTACTTACTGGGTCACCTATGAGGAAAGATGCATTTATTAGGAACCTACTCTATGTCAGATGCTGTGATAACTCCCACTTAAACTGAGAGCTTTCCAAGATTTGAAAAGCTCTTTCCTATTCTGTGAATGTCATCATCATGTAACTTCCCTTCCTCCTCTCCTCCCTCCCCCTACACTGGTTCATTGCTTCTGAGAAACTTGGGATCTCTGGTTCAGGTCACTGAAGATGAGTAAATTTGGTCTTATTTCATTGAACTTGCCGAAGGGTGAGGAAGTTTGCCATTGTCAAATGAGAAAATGTATGGGAAGTTCTTTGCAAATTTTCATTTGTAATATGGATGTGATAGATGTTATTTCAATTAGTTAAGAATCAACTTATGTGGAAACACCACTAATCCCTCATGGTAGGATGGGAATTTTGGTTGTGGCTCTGAGTACACATGGCATGAAGGCATGGGAAAAATATTCCTGGACTAGGATTTGGTCACCTGGTTTTCACTCGAGTTTTACCCCAAACTGTGTGACTTATATTAGACTCTATGCTCTCCTGGGCAACAATTTCCTTTTTTTTTTTTTTTTTTTTTTTGTTCTTTTAAAGGATAAGGCGATTGGGCAAGATCACTTCTTTAAAATCCATTCTAGCTATAAATCTATGAGTTTTTTATTTTACTCGTCTGTGCTGACTAGCTTGGCAAGGCTTATGGCCTGGGGAGAATTGGAGTTTTCCTGAAGAAAATGTTCTTTGGCATTTGTTATCTAGTTCAGGTCCATGGCATGTCTCATCCTGTCACAGGTACTGGAGATGTGTCATTGAACTGGGCAGCACATGGTGAATTCCTTAAATCTGATTTTTCATCTTCCCACGATGAAAGGGACATAACTCTTTATGATCCAAGTTAGGATTGCTTGTTTCAAAATACTTCTCAGTTTTATGAAACTTTCTAGGCCCTAACTCCTTCTACCTACAAACCCAACGGAGTTTTTAACTTATACTCCTATCGCCTTGACCTTTATTTCCATCCATCCATCCATCCCTGTGTAGAAAAGGATTCAGAGTTCCAATTTGTTGCTGACTCTACTTCCTCTGAAATAAGACTTCCACTTCTCTTTTGAATTTGTACTCCTCTAATCCCATTCATTTTTTTTTTTACTACCTACTAATTAAAATGTATTGCAGAGGGGTCAAACTCTGGTTTAGTGGTCCACCAGCTAACTGCAAAATCCCTGGTGCCATCAAAGTCAGACATATCTAGTAGATATACTAAGCTTGGAAACGAATGTGGTGGAACAAATGTTCTGTAGGAACTCTTTTAAGTTTGATATTGCTCTTCAGGAACTAAGGGGGCAGAAGGGAATGTGTGCCCCAGATTTGAATACGGTGTTTTTATGTTTTGATTCTTGCTATATCTTTTCAGTAAATTTCTCTTTGTAAAAACTAATCAATATTAATGAGTCAATGACTATCAAAGATAAATACTTTCCCTTTCCCTTCTCACTCCCCTTCCATCAGCCCTATGGAACTCTGTCATCCTTATGCTTCATCAGAGAGGAAAGAGTGTAAGTTTCTCTCTTGGAACCTTTTGTATGCACTGTTGGTTCTAGCTTAGCAGTCAATTAAAAGGCTCTTTTCTACACTTCAAGGAGTTCAGGAAATCAAATACTCTCACACAGAGAGCAAAGTCTCTCCATTACACATCTTCATAAACTTTCAGAAGTAGGCTCACCTAATTTACAGGTGTGGGATTACATTAGATAGTGCATGCACTTACTCACAGACTTTATAGATGGCCCTAGTGAATCAGTAAATGAAAAAACAGATAGCCCTTTTTATATGACACTTCTAAAGTAAGATCACAATGACTTTACTGGAGAAATACAAGGGAAATGGAAAAGGAATCAGGAGAGAAAGGGATAAGGAGTAGGGAAGCATACCTATCAGTTATACTTGAGGTATGTAATACTTTCAAATCTAGAACATATCTTCCTAGTGTTCTCCCCTCCCCTCCCCTCCCAACATATACATACCCTTGGAATGGAACTAATACTTTTTGAGCAGGACTGAGAAAGATTTGGGAGAAATACAACAAGGGGTGTTTCCAGCAACCTCAGGTATAATGGTCCTAGTCCAGACAAATCATGCAATGGCCTTTTAAGGAAAGATATAAAAAAATCCTGGCATCATTTTCATTTCATACTTACAAGTAACTCAAATATATCTGGTTTGTTTTCTGTTTTTGAGGATTCTAGAAAAAGAATATTGTCGAGATGAGAGAGTGCCTAAAAAGGAAAAAAAAAATGCATTCCAGCAATAGAACAACACAAAAAGGGAGTATAATTAGAGTAAAAACATCTTGTCACATGGAAAAGCATTATATTGGTACTTCATTATGTCTATTACTTTAGCCTAGTTTTTTTATTATTATTATTTATTTGTTTGTTTATTGGAGGCTTTGTAGCATTGATAACCAGTGTCATACCCAAAAAATATATATGTTTCTTCATTTCTTAGGGAAGAAATTATATTGTCTTTCTGATTCAAAGGCCAAACATATTCTTACCCACTTTCATTTCTAATTCCTGTTTCCGGTTTAAGGGATAATTTTAATTTTCAACTTATTTATAGATCACAATCAAAGATTAAATTACTTCGAATCTTCAGCCCCCTGCAGTATCTCATAGATAGTAGGTTATGAATAAATGCTTGTCACCAATAATAATATTCATCCATACTCTAAAACTTCAAAGATCTTTTGTATAATTAGTATGAGTATTTCTTTCCAGAAAGCAGCAATGTTGCCCAGGACATGGAGCATCAGGCTTGGAGAAAGGAACATTCATTTTCCTGATTTCAGATCTGGCCTCAGACATTTACTAGCTGTGTGATCCTGGGCAATTCACTTAACCCTGTTTGTGTCTGTTTCCTGATGTGTAAAATGAGCAGGAGAAAGAGACAAACCACCCTAGTATCTTTGCCAAAAAAAACCCAAAAGAGATCACAATGCTCTGTCTCCAAGAAACAGAGTTTAGAGGGTGGTGATAGCATCTATAGTCCAGCAACAAGGAAACAAATAAACTTAGATCTTGGTTAGCAAGAATAGTTAAAATAGAAAATTATTTGTAGTTGCATGCTTTCTATATTGTCCTCTCTTTCCACCAGAGATTAGATGAGTTCCTCTATTATTCAACCTTTCCAAGCTTTCTTTCCGCTCCAGTTTTATTTCCTCTACAAACACTTTGTAGTGTTTTGAGATTTCTGTTTAAATAGTCAATAACCATAGCAATCTAGTGTTTAACAAATCCAAAGACCCCAACTTTTGGGTTAAGAATTCACTATTTGACAAAAACTGCTGGGAAAATTGGAAATTAGTATGGCAGAAACTAGGCATTGACCCCCACTTAATACTGCACACCAAGATAAGATCAAAAAGGGTTCATGATCTAGGCATAAAGAATGAGATTATAAATAAATTAGAGGAACATAAGATAGTTTATCTCTCAGACCTATGGAGAAGGAAGGAATTTGTGACCAAAGAAGAATTAGAGATCATTATTGATCACAAAATAGATAATTTTGATTATATCAAGTTAAAAAGCTTTTGTACAAACAAAACTTGCATTGCAGACAAGATTAGAAGGGAAGCAATAAAGTGGGAAAACATTTTTATAGTTAAAAGTTCTGATAAAGGTCTCATTTCCAAAATATATAGAGAATTACCTCTAATTTATAAGCAATCAAGTCATTCTCCAATTGATAATGGTAAAAGAATATGAATAGAAAATTTTCAGATGAAGAAATTGAAACTATTTCTAGTCATATGAAAAGGTGTTCCAAATTATTATTGATCAGAGAAATGCAGATTAAGACAACTCTGAAATGCCACTACACACCTCTCAGATTGACTAAGAAGACAGGTAAAGATAATGATGAATGTTGGAGGGGATGTGGGAAAGCTGGGACACTGATGCATTGTTGGTGGAGTTTGAATGGATCCAATCATTCTGGAGAGCAATTTGGAACTATGCTCAAAAAGTTATCAAAACCCAGCAGAGTTACTACTGGGCTTATATCCCAAAGAGATATTAAAGAAGGAAAAGGGACCTATATGTGCAAAAATCTTTGTGGCAGCCCTTTTCGTAGTGGCTAGAAACTGGAAATTGAATGGATGCCCATCAATTGGAGAATGGTTGGGTAAATTGTGGTATATGAATGTTATGGAATATTATTGTTCTATAAGAAATGATCAACAGGATGATTTCAGAAAGGCCTGAAGAAACTTACATGAACTCATGCTGAGTGAAATGAGCAGAACCAGGAGATCATTATACACTTCAACAGTACTATATGAGGATCAATTCTGAGGGAAATGGCTCTCTTTAACAATGAGAGGATCCAAATTAGTTCCAATTGATCAATAATGAACAGAACCAGCCACACACAGTGAAAGAACACTGGGAAATGCTTGTGGACCACAACATAGCATTTCTACTCTTTCTATTATTGTTTGCTTACATTTTTTGTTTTTCTTCTCAGATTATTTTTACATTTTTTCTAAATCTGATTTTTCTTGTGTGGCAAGATAACTGTATAAATATGTATACATATATTGTATTTAACATATACTTTAACATATTTAACATGCATGGGACTACCTGCCATCTAGGGGAGGAAGTGGAGGGAAGAAAGGGAAAAGTTGGAACAGAAGTTTTTGCAAGGCTCAATGTTGAAAAATTACCCATGCATATGTTTTGTCAATAAAAAGCTATAAAAAAGATTTCTGTCTCTTTTCTATTTAATTATTCTTTGAAAGTTGATTTAAATGCAAGTTTTGTGCCATGGGACCCAGTCACTGAAATTACTGCTGAACCTCTGTTTCCTTTACCACTCCTTATCCTTAGTAAATGATTTTTGAGAATTATTATGGCCAAAAATTCATTTTCCCAATGCCAACCTATTGACAAGTATTCCCAAATTTAGTAAGTCTAATCCTTAGATAACAGAAAGACAATTTTTCATTGACCTTATGAATTATAATAATAAAGCCAAGGACTCTTAATGAAATGTTTTGCAATCTATTGCTGCTAACCTAGTGGAAGTCTAAGTTGTATTGGTGATACTCTAACCAGAATCCTCTTGTTTTTCTTTGTTTGCTCTTTGTATCCTTTTACATATGGCCAAGTTTAAACATATTTTATCTCTTCACATGCACCCGTTCTTTTCTTTATTCCCATGAAATATACTGAAACTACTTCTGGAATGAAAAGTCAAAGATGAGCATTCCCAGAAGCCAAGTTACATCTGTTGCAATAAGATAGTGCAACATTTCCTCATTATACCCTAAACAACATTTTTCTATTGAAGACGCCTCAGCCACAGCTAGAATAAAAATGTTGACAGCACATGTCAGCATAACATGTTGTCAGGCCAAACCAGTTTTGCTCTGAAAACAGCACCACCTGCAATCATTTTCACATGAAAATTAAGTCTTGGTGAAATGGTGCCATGGTCTTGAGTGATCCAATGTGGCACCTGCCTGTTATTTGTACCAATGAATTCACTCTATCTTAAGCTATCTGCTTTCACTTTGACTCATGTGGAGATTTCAGGAATGAAAAGTAAAAACTGGTGTGAGATGGGTTACTAACATAGTTAATGGAGTGACACCTGGTGGTACACTTTTGGCAAGCTCATTACTTTCTTTTTCTTTTTTTTTTTTTCTTTTGTCTTTTATTTTTATTTTTTTATTTAATAGTTTTTATATACCAGATATATGCATGGGTAACCTTACAACATTGACAATTGCCAAACCCCTTGTTCCAATTTTTCCCCTCCCTCGCCCCCCCCAGATGGCAGGTTGACCAATACATGTTAAATTAAATATAATATATGTATATATGTCCAAACAGTTGTTTTGCTGTACAAAAAGAATCGGACCCTGATATAGCGTACAATTAGCCTGTGAAGGAAATCCAAAATGCAGGCGGATTGGGAATAGAGGGATTGGGAATTCTATGTAGTGGTTCATAGTCATCTCCCAGAGTTCTCTCGCTGGGTGTAGCTGGTTCAGTTCATTACTGATCCATTGGAGCTGATTTGGTTCACCTCATTGTTGAAGAGGGCCACATCCATCAGAATTGATCATCATATAGTATTGTTGCTGAAGTGTACTCATTTCCTACTCATTTCACTCAGCATCAGTTCATGTAAGTCTCTCTGGCCTCTCTGAAATCATCCTGTTGGTCGTTTCTTACAGAACAATAATATTCCATAACATTCATATACCACAATTTACTCAGCCATTCTCCAATTGATGGGCATCCACTCAGTTTCCAGTTTCTGGACACCACAAAGAGGGCTGCCACAAACATTATTGCACATACCGGTCCCTTTCCCTTCTTTATAAGATCTCTTTGGGATATAAGCCCAGCAGTAACACTGCTGGGTTAAAGGGTATGCACAGTTTGACAACTTTGTGAAGCTTGTTACTTTCAATTGATGGTAATTAGGTAAAAATCTTTTCTTGTTTAGTCTGTTTTTATTCTGGGGGAAATTATGAAAGAATTCAACAACTTGCCAAACATGGTCCTTCCCCTCATTCTCAAGACTTAAGTTCTTTTGAATTTTCCCTAAACATTTTGTTTTAATCTTTCCAATTTCCCCCATTCTGTCTTTTGAACTTTCAACAATTACAAGTAGACATCAAAATCTGGAGGCAGACATGAAGTCTTGTATGTACTGTAATATGGCCTGAGTTGGATACATGTTGTATTAGAAGGAACTGACATCCTAAGATCATTTGGTCGTGCTAATGGATGATAATATTCTTTGGCTGTAAAAGGTGTAGTGATTGATTAAATGTGGGAGGAGGAGACAGAGATGACTTTTATATTTCAAACCTGAGTGAAAACAAATATTGTTAATAGAAGCAGAAAAAAAAATCAGGTACAGAAAAGATTCTGTTGGAAATTAGAGTTTGTTTAGAAAATATTGATTTGCTAGTGCTAAAGAAATAGCTTTATTGAAATGTCTAAAGGCCTGGTGGAAATATGAGTCTACTGATAAATTGCTAGTGGAACTATAGACGTATTCAAGAAAAGTCACTAAACTCTTTATACCTTTTGACTCAGCAATACCACCAGGAGGCAGAAATTTGAAGAAGAAAAAAGTCAGAGTATCTCAACATATTCATAGCAGCATTCTCTGTTGTTGGAAAAAAAAAAAAAAAAAAAAGTAGGTACACATTGATTGGGGAATGGTTAAATAAACTATGGTATAAGAATCTAGTGAAATGACAAATAGGAGCAATTTGAGTAACATGGTAAAATGTGTTTGAAGTATAAGAGTATTATAGAGAGTATAAGCTAGAGAATAGTCTTCTAGCATCACTATTTCAGTAAAGCCCCAGCTACCATGCTTTGCTTTATTTCCTACTTTGGGGTATTCTCCCATCTCCACACCTTTATAAATTACCTTGTGGCTTAAGTCCACACTTTCTCCATCTCACTGCCCTTCTCTAATTCGAAATACTAAATTTTGATTAAATAATTTCTGGTATTGTTCCTGGATAGATGATGTCCATTTATTCCTCTAAGGCATCATTTTTTATCCCTGTAACCAAACAGCCTTTCCCTGGCTACCAATCCCCTTTATGAGTTACCTTTTGCTTTAAAAGGTAGTCTCCTTGAAGCCAGGGACTGCCTTTGCTTTTGTGTTTGTATCTCCAGAATTTAGCATGGCTCTTGGCACAGAATGACTACTAGGTAAATGCTCATGTACTCATTTATTTAATATAAAAAGACTATAATAATGTTAATGAAAATAGCATTAAAATAGCAGAAGTTATATGAATCAAGATAAATAATTTTGATTTTGGAGAAGAATATGTATGGCACATCTCTTGGTAGAGCAAATAGGAAGTATGATATGGAATGTTTACACTGTCAAGTTCTGTTGCTTTGGTGGCTGATTGTCTTTAACTTCTTCTTTGCTACATATGTGGATTTAACTTGCGAAGCAAATACTAGGAAATCACTATAATGTAAATAAAAACAAGAACAATCTCAAAGGCAGCAATTTTTTAAAATGTTAAAAAAAAAACACCCAGAAATGCAGCACTGAAGCTTATGTGAGAGAAGTTGATTTTTTGGGGGGGTGTATATATGGGAGTTATTTCCATTTTTTCTTTTGTTTGCATATTTCATGATACCATTAAGAGTTGCTTGAGGATGTGGAAGAAAAGTTCCCACCTATAGCTTTATTTATTTATTTTTTAAAAATTGTCAGCTGGAACAAAATGTTCAGTAAAGTTTTCCTTGTGTGCGACCTAGTTCTGCAGTATATTCTCAATCTGGATTTCAGTATTATTCTAAATCATTTTCTATTCTTTCATCTGTGTACCCTTGTGGGTTTATTGTACACTCATATTTCAATATGTATTTCATAACTATAACTCTACATCTGGCAAGGTACTCTATTTCCTTTTCCTTTCAGGATGGCACATTTCAAAGCTTTTGGAAGGCACTAATCATGCATTTCCCCCCTACATTTCTGATGCCTGATATAAAGTATGTAGATAGAGATGTCTTTCAAATGGAAAGGTGGGAGATTTTTATGAATGTTTTAATAAGATTGCCTCCTCCCCTCCCCCAAATCTTCACAATTTTCAGTGAATAATGGAGAGGATGAAAAAGACTCTCCCAAATGTAACAGTTTTAAGAGCATCTGCACATTGTGAGATTGGGATGGCCCGCAGCTATGCCTTTGTTTCCTTGTCATATCTCATAAGTAGGAAAGGTATTAAAGGAGATGCTGTCTGCTTCTTTGAGAGAGAAGTAGTATTCTTTTTGATCCACTGTCTTCCCAGTCGCCCAACGTGGCCCTTTTGGGTACTTGGTTGCTACAGGGGCTATTCTTTGAAAAGTCAGACAGGTTACATCCTTTTACCCAAAGTCTGGGTTTGAAGCAAATTTCTTTCAGTGAGGAGAATTACAAGAAAACTCCAGTGAGAGTCAAGTGCTTTGGGTATTCTGGACATCTAGTCACCGACTTTGACTTTCATTTGTCTCTCATTCTATGGTCTTTTCTGTATTAGATAATCCTATTCACTAAGTATTTATTCAATGCCTACTCTGTGCTAAGTGGTCCATGGTAGATGTTGGGGATATGAGATTGAGAAATGAAATAACCTCATCCTCAAGCACTCTCCTAGGAATCCTAGAGAATGGGCTAGAAGATACATCCCCAATTTTCATAAACATTAAATAAACCCAGTAATTTTAATTAAATTAAAAGCAATTTGAAAAAGGGGACCAAAGTCATAAATATAATTTTTTATTCCTGTAGAATGTTATCTGCATCTATCAACTTGTCTGCAAGACATCTTTCCTAGGACTAGTTTTTTGTCTTTGTATCAGTGTGAGCCTACTAGGTGATTAATAAATATTTGTTGAATTGGATTGAATTTTAAATAACTGCTTAAATGTGTTCTTATGTCATTTGGCTATATGATAGAGAAATTGATAAATAAGAAATGTGCAAGAAAATTGGAATACACAACCTTCTATTCTAAATTGTTCTTTTGTTCTTTAGTCTTATTTTGATCCTAGGAATCCATTAGTGGCCAAGATGTTAGTGAAGAAAAATGGGATTTTACTGAAGACACCTCCAGATGAATATAATGACTAGGGGAGGGAATATAATAATTATTCCAAGAGTCATCAGAAGAATAGGTTGGGGATTCCTTTTTTAGATGTAGAGTTTCTTACTTCAAAGCTACAACGACAATCTCTGTAGGACTAGGAAGTGTCTCTGGGTAGGACACATTGACAAGGATATCTAAGGCAGGTGCATTAACAGCCATCCAACCCTAAACCTTCTTCAGGTTCAATTTCCCTGGGACTGAAATATCCCAGAGCACATCTGGGTCTCTGCTTTCCCTTTCTGAGATGCAGAGGAAGAATACAATTCTATGCAGACAATTCTTTTAATATTATTTAATACAATTTCATATCCATGGATTTGCAGTAAATACCATTTTGCAATGACAATAATTGCTATGGAAATAAGTCATCAATTCCATAAATTTTGTATGAAAGATATAATTAATGATCTAGGACCCTAGGGAAGTCATACTGCGAGAAAGAAATTTAAGAACTCAGAGACTACATATGAAAATTCTTTTTTTTTCCTAAAAGAAGGTAAGACAGAAGAAAGTTTGTGGGATGGTATCTAGACTTTTTTTTTAAAAATGAGAACAGAGTGATGTTGCTGAGATGTATAGACACACACACATATAAATAAATCTTAGACTACCATGACATAAATTTCAATATCAGTTTTTCATCTATCATTTAAGGAGATAGTAGGTTAGAAAAATATCTGTTGTTACTCAGCAGTTTATTCTGATATTAAACAAACGAACAAAACACACAATACAAGGACTTTAAATTATCAGTAACACTCTGTTTATTAAAAAAAGATAAATGCCTTATGAAGATCTCCAAATCATTAATAATGAAATTATGAATGTGCAACAAGTTGAGGGCCCTCTGCAAATTAAGTTAGGTCTCATCTTGTATATTTGGTGCCAAGTTCTTTAAATCAAAAGAAGAAAGGGAAACAGATTTATTTATTTCATTAAATTTATTTACTTATTAAAATGGTTAGACTGCCAAGGGTGATCTTGAGATTAAGAAATGAAGAATTATGGAATTGATAGATAAGAATAGAACTAGCTATCTCCTTGCAGATATCTCTGTATGTCTCCCTTCATATGATATAACCCTTTAAAGATCACTAACCTGAGAGGCAATTCTACCTCTTTCTCACTCAAAGGATTGGTGTTGAGATTATATCTATAAAACACATTGTGCCATCTAAAAAGAAATGTTTTGGAAAATCATAGTAATAGTCATAATAATCATCATAACAAAAAAAGGGAGAAAAGGAGGAAGAGGAGGAGGAGGAGGAGAAGAAGAATAGAAAAAAATAAAGAATAAAAAGAAAAAAGAGAAAAAAGAAGGAGGAGGAGAAAGAGGAGAAGAAGAGGAGGAAGAGAAGAACATAAATAAGAACCAGAAATGTTTTTAGTAGATCCATTTGGTAGAATTTTATAAAGACTGCTAATCTTTTTAAGTCACAAATTAGGAAGAGGATATCATATGTATAGTTCAATCTATTCACTTGATAAAAGCCCAGCAAAGGCTTTATCCAAGGACAAGTAGGTCATTTAATCAAATCTTTTAAGCGCAACATGGTGTACTGGAAAGAGCCCAGGAACTGTAATCAGTAAAGAATCGTCATTGACACTTACTATGTGACTATAGAAAAGTCACTTAACCTTTGAGATATTTTCTTTATCCATAAAATTGGTATAATGATAACAAGAGTACCACGCAACATAAGGATATTTGGAATAACAAATGAGATAATGCATGTAAAATACTAGAGAAATGACAATTTTTATAATAGTAATAATTATGTCATTAATAATAATAATAATAACAAGAATAAAAGTACTTTTCCCTATAGTTGTCTCCAGCTGGGGCAATGTCCCAAAGTATCTAGTGTATTTATAGAGTGGTGTGGATTTTTTAGATGAATACGTTAGAAATCAGTGGAAAGGCCAGTCATTTCATTTGATTGCCTAATCCTAAGAGAGAGGAAGCATGGAAGAGATGATACAGAGTTGACTTCAGAGTTAAGAAGGTCTGAGCTCAAATACTGCCTTTAATTTCCTTTGGCTGTGGGAACCTGGGTGACTAACTTGAACTCTTAGAGCCTCAGGCAATTCTCCAAATGGCAGAGCAGGTGATGATCAACCTTGTGAGAGGGAACCCTCTCAATGGGATTTCCTTATGGCAAAAAAATTACAAGTCCAGTTTAAAAAGTTAAAATTTTATATACATGTAGAGGTCTAAATATATATGAACGAAATAACAAGCTCCATGAGAACAGAAATTGCCCTAAGGCATATTTGTGCCTATTTAAGTGTTTACACATACTCACTGCCTTTAATAGTGCTTGCACATATTTGGTATTTTACAAGTGTTTATTGAATTTAAAAATGATTTTTTTGGGGGGTGATGGTGATTGGTTCAGTCACCATCTGTTATCTGTACAGATGGTGCTCTTGTTCTTATGCTCAGTAAATGATGATAAATTATTGTTTATGTCATTTCATTAGTCTACCCCATAAAAGGATATATTCCAAGAGTTGGAAGTGTTCCTCCAGGTCTTTTGATATTTCCTGGATATTAGTGTGCTAGTCAGATCATCTTCCTGTTAGCTATCTAGCTACAAAGTTAGCCCATCTCCTTTTCTGAGCATATGTCTTTGGTTTTATCTTTTCTATCACTTCTCATGTTCTTGGTGTTATTGGCAATGCTCTACAACTTACTTGAACCAATCTTTCAACTGTCCTTTGTATCACCTATAATTTCATTTCTGAGATTGTGATGGTCCATGATCTGGAGCCATATATCATCCCTGAATATTAGTGCTGAAGACAAGAAAGACTTTTGTAGCAGAGAATATTTTAGGATAATTGAAAGAACTATACAGTTTTTCAAATGAGATAAAGGTCACTTCATCCTCCTATTTAATTGACTATTTTTGATGACCAATCAAGATTCTGATGGATGTATTCAATATGCTGCTCATCAACTGCCTTCTAGCATCATTTGAAAATGTGGTTTTTTTTTTTAGCCATTTGTAATTTCTTTTTATGTATGGATGCCTAGGTTGATTTTTCTTGAGTAGCCTTCAAATCTCATTGAAGAGACCTTGTGGCATTCTGGGACTTAGTGTAATCACTATTACATAGCATACGTAAATAGGAACACCTGGTTTCCAGAGGTTAGAACTGGGAGGAATAGGTAGGAACTTCAATGAAGCTGAATTTAGGCTGCTACAAAGGGGAAAACTCTTTCTAACAATTAGAACTATATGAAGTGTGATGGGCTGACACACAGGAAAATAGGACCCCTGTCCTGACCTGCCCACTGGAGGATTTCGGTACCAACGCAAATCCTGTTTATGGTTGAGGAGTAGAATTCATGAAGATAGTGAAAACAACTGTTTGTTTATTAAAAATGTCCTCGGCCTTATATACCCTAATACACTTATATAATTATAGCACAGTGTACATGTGCTAACTATATAGAGTGCATGTAGGACTTCATAAGCAACTTGCTATTGTGTGCAGATGTCTCCTTGCCGCTTTTAATGTAAGTCTGCTTCAATTACAACACAGGTTGTCATGCCTCCTTGACTTCTCAGAAAGGACAAGGACACCCATAGGGGAGGTGGAGAGCCAAACCAGACACATCAGCAGCTTCCCTCTCTGGGCTGGAGGGTCTTATACCTCACCCAGAGTTCCCCCATTATCTATGGCCTTCTACAGATCCCCAATACTGGAGATTTTCATATCATGATCTGTTGAATGTTTGTTAGGGATGTTATAGAAGGCTGCAGGTAGGACTAGAAGGTATCCATGTATCTTTCTGGCTCAGATTCTATGAGAACTTTTCCATCAATATTTAGACTTTCAAAAGATACCACATTTTGTAACACTTGTAAAGTGCTTTTGATAAGAAAAGTTCCCCTTGTTTAATGCTTCGTTTGATATTTTTATGTAGTGGATCATTGAACAAAAAATTGTTTTTGGTTGTATACATTAGAGAATTTCATATAATCTTTGTGTTAGCATTGGGAGGCACTCTTTTTGAGTTAAGCCTTTAGATTTAGACTGGTTTTACTCAGCTTTTTTTTTTTGTAATCAGCAACAAGATAAACCAGCATAACATTTTTTCCCACACCTTTCAGCTTTTTATAGAAAATCACCTGTGACAGCTTTTTGCTTTAGCATCTAGCATCTATGACATTCATTGTAGACATGCTTGTCCAGCTCCCAATGTGACAGTTAGTGTAGTCCTACAAAGTATCATTGTTCACTACATAATATCATAATTTATTATTATAACATAAAGTATTATATAGACTAAAAACTCAGCAGAGACTCAGAGACCACTCAATCCAACCTCATTTTAAAGATTAATCCTAGGGAAATGCTACAACTTGTCCAAAGACATATAGATATTAAATGTGAAGTAGGATATGAAAGTCTTCTGACTTTCAATTTAGAATTGTTTCCACCATATCATGTCATTTTTTCATTGTAGTGTTAGAGTAAACCATGGTCAAATGTGGTAATTTCACAGTAGTTGGTACTGAGAAAGAAATAGAAATTGTAGAAACATTTTTTTTCAATAAGGAGAAAGCATGTTGTCATCATTGTTAACATTGTAAAAATGATGATGATTATGATGATAAAAGCATATGATAGACTTATTTTATAGATATAATTTATAGAAATTATTTTGGAGTAAGCAGAAATAACTGTATCAAGCAATAGTATGATTGATTGCAGGCATATAAAACAAACCTGAGGATGATAAACTTTTGGATGGATCTAGCCAGAAATGGATAGATTCAAAACCAAAAACTTCCATGGGCAATATCCACATAAGTTCAGTCAACAGTATATAGACAGAGAAGTGTCAAACAAATAGTTGAGTCATGAAGATTTCTTTGTGGAAACTCATGATACCAATTCAGAACCAGGTAATTGCCACCAGAAATCATAAAAATGTGGTCTTTGAGGAGTTGACAGTAATCAATACAGATTAAATAAGAATATTATAACATATAAACTGTAAAAATTTAGCACCCATAGAATACCTTGCAGGACATTATTTACTCCCTAAATATATTTATCAGAAGCCCATTATCTTTTATGACAGCTGATAAATTCTTATGCTGCAAATATAGAACTCAAACATAATACCCTTGCAAATCCAACAAATACACTATACTGAAACTAAAGAGTTATCATAAACTGCTCTGGTCTTCATAATGTCTCACACATAACAGTGATCCATAAAAAATTAAGAACAATGTTCTCATAAATATCACCATGCCAAGTGTTCATAATATCCCAATCGAGCAGAATGAAAAGCTTTGAAAATATAGAGAGCTGACAGAGATCAAATCATGTGGGAACAGGCTGAGATTCATATCATCCTTTTTGTCCTGTCTGTTGCTGGAGTTGTATTAAACTTACTTTCAGTTATCTAAGAAAAGATGAGTTTACATCTCAATACTATTTTTTAGTTCCAAACCAGTTATTTTGTACATCTGTGCAGTAGTCCATATATCATTAAATGCAAAATAATAATAAGAGTAGTGGCTTGTCCCAGGAATATTTCTAATTCCACTAAAGAAAGATAAGAAGATTAGGATAGCAATAACAATAGCTGGCTATCTCCCATGTCTGCAATACAGTTTCTTAAACTTTGCTTACTGCCTTTCCTGGCTTCCTTTAAATCCCAAATAAAATCCCATCTTTAACAGAAAGCCTTTCCCAACCTCTCTTAATTCCAGTGCCTTCTCTCTGTTAACTATTTCTTATTCATCTTTCATATATCTTGTTTATTTATAGTTGTTTGTATGTTGTTTTCCCCTCCAATAGATTGTGAGTCCTTGAGGAGTCTTTTTGTATCCCTAGCACTTAGCATGGTACCTGACACATAGTATTTATTGATTGACCTATAACACTCTAAAATTTTTTGCAAAGCATCTTATATACATTGTATTTTCATAACATCTTCAGGTGGTGTTAGACATCCATTTTATTCAGAGAAAACTAAAGCCTAAAAAGATTCATTGACTGGCTCTTAGCTGAGGTTCAAAGTCATCAGGCGGTCACTATTTGTGTGTCTTTGAGCAAGTCACATTCCATTTCTGGATAGGTCTATTTCCTCCCTTATAATTATAACAAATAGTTTGGATAATGTCTAAGTTGTTTTTGTTTTTTTCCCCCAGACTGTAAATCCTATCATCCTATGACTGGCTTTGTGTATGGCAGTAATGTATGGTTGGAAATACAGCAGATATTATAGCAGGAAGGAACCAAAAATAATCCTCTTACAGTCAAAATTTGTCAAAGCTTTTATTTGGTTACTAAGCCTGATTTGGAACTCCTTATTTGAAGGAAGATCTAGAAAAGTTGGATTCTAGGATAGCTTTTCTAGAAAGATTAGAAATCTGGAAAACAAGCTGATGGAGACAAGATGTGAAAGTGAAGGATTTCAGTATGGTCTCCAACTGAGGATGCTAATTAAATCTCATATTGTCATTAATCCATTTTTCATACTGCTACCAAAAATAATCTTTCTGAAACATAAATCTCACCAAAGCACTCTCTTGCTTATGAAATTTTAATGGCTCTTTAGAGTTTTTAAAGACAAAATGCAAGGTTTTATGCATTTTATTATATGTGGTACAATCAAAGAAGTCCTGCTTCTGGAGTCAGAAGACCTCAGTTACAATCTTGCATGACAAATAACTTAAAGCCTTATTTTCTTCATTTATAAAAATACAAGAATTGAACTTTTTGTTGTTGTTTTCCTTCTCTGGCTCATTTTACTGATGAGGAAACTGAGACAAACATGGTTAAATGACATCCAAGGTTACACAACTAGAAACTGTCTAAGCCTAGATTTGAACTCAGGTCTTCTGACTCCAAGCCTGGTGCTCTGTGTTATTGGCTCCTATAATAGAATTTGTTATTATTGAATTGTTTCAGTCATGTACAACTCTTCATGACCTTACTTGGGATTTTCTTAGCCAAAATACTAGTGTGGTCTGCCATTTCCTTTTCCAGTTCATTTTCCAGATGAGAAACTGAAGTATTCAAGGTTAGGTGCCTTGACCAAGGTCACACATCTAGCAAGTGTCCATTCCAGTTTCAATTCTATAATCCAATGATTTATTGCCTCCATATATTTCACACTTCCTCAACTCTACCTTTTAGAATCCACAGTTCCTTTCAAGTCTCTGCTCAGATACTACATACTACCAGATGCCTTTTCTGATTTTCTTGTTGTTGATACTTATTTAATTATGTGTTGCCCTCTTCTCTCTCAAGAACATAAATGGACAGGGAAAGGTTTGTATTTTGTCTATTTTTGAAGACAGTTTCAAAAGGGAAGGCATTGAGGAGAATTAAGAAAGGCTTTCCCTAGAAAATAAGATTTATGTGGGAATTAAAGGAAGTCAAGGGACAGGGATAAGGGAGAGAATTCCAAGCCTGGGTGGTTGGGGGAGAAGGTATTGAGCAGTTAGTAAAAAGAAAAGGAATAGGGAGATTCTTGTACAAGCATGGGCAAGGAACAAAAGTTCAAATTGTAAGGACTGGAAAGGTGGGGCGGCTAGGTTATAGAAGGCTTTTTTTTTTTTTTTTTTTCCCCTGAGGCTGGGGGGTTAAGTGACTTGCCCAGGATCACACAGTTGGAAGTATTAAGTGTCTGAGATCAGATTTGAACTCAGATCCTCCTGAATTCAGGGCTGGTGCTCTATCCACTACACCACCTAGCTGCTTTGACTGCTAAGCAGAGAATTTTGTCTTTACTCCTGATGAAGTTTATTGAATATCTGGGTAATATGATCTATTGATCCTGATCTTTAAGAAGGTTGTTTTGATAGTCAAGAGGAAGATGAATGGAATTAAATGAATTTGAGACAGAGAGGTCAATTAACAGCTTATTATAATAGACTGAATTGATGAAGGCAGTTGCAATGTGAAAGGAGATAAGAGGGATTATATATGGAAGATATTATGGAGGGAAAATTGATAGCCCTTGGCAACTGATTGGATATGGAAAGGGGATGAGAGAAAGTGAAGAGTCAAAAGTTGTATCTAGGTTGGAAGCCTGAGTGTCTGGAAGGATGGTGCAGTCTTTCACAATACAACAAAATCAGAAAGTGGGCAGTATTGTACTCTAGGGATGAATCATGGAATCACTCCTCTCAGTAAGGGGGTGAGAAGGAAGAAGCTGTTCCTTGGAAAAACTATAGGGTTAATTTCCACAGCTGCAAAGAAGAGGCGGCTCATGGAGCTCTCAAACCAGAAGGCTCTTTGGAGGCTTTTAGCAATTGGATGAGGCTTAAGAGAAGCTAGAACAGCCTATAATTTCTACTCCCCACCAATACTACGGGAGGTATTTTGAATTCACAGTAACATTAATTAAAATGTCCCCTTGCAGTAAATAATTAAAGGTGAATTATCATTTGGAACCACCTAGAGCATACAGGTGGCGGATTTGCAAATTAGAATGATGGACTGACTTGGATAAACCTACTTAAAAGAGAGTAGGCTGTTCAGTGAGTTTAGAATATATGGCAAGAAAACTGAAGTAGAGATAATGCTTTAAAAAAAATCTTTTTATTCAAGAGAAAGGGAGACTTCCACCTGTTTATCTTCTTCCAAGCTATTAGATGAGCCTGGGCAGATAGTTTCAAACTAGAAACATTTAGCCAGTCAATTAATAAGCATCTGTTAAGCACCTACTATGTATTAGTCACTGCACTAAAAATAATATTCAGGATATGAAGAAAGGCAAAAGATAGGTCTTGTTTAAGGAACTGGTAGAATAAAGTGCAATGACTCCCAGTTTTTAGAAACAAAGGCATTGGGCTTGAATCTTTCTGTCCCTGCTGGTATAACCTTGAGGAAACCATTTCATTCCTTGAGGGAAGGCTGAAGGGGAGTCTTGGTTTCCCTATCTGTGAAAGGAGATTTGGATTATCTTACTTATTTTATTAACAGAATTATGAAACTAGTGGAGCAGGGGAGTGCTGTGGATATGGTTTTCTTTGATTTTAGAGAAATCTTTAATAAAAGTATCTTATATTATTCTTGTTGAAAAAAAATGGAAAGATATGGGCTGGATAAAGGAAAACTAGATGGATTGGGAATCTGATAAAAAATAGATTCATTAATGGTAGGATATTTCTGGTGGCCTGCTCCAAGAATCTGGGCTTGGCCTTGTGCTGAATATGGACATTTTTATTAGTGGTTTGGATAAAGGCATAAATGGTGTGCTTCTCAAATGTGCAGAGGACAGAAAACCAGGTGGGAAAGCTAAAACACTTGATGGATGACATTATCATGAATAAATATGTTGGCATATTAGAGTAATGAGTTAATTCTGCTAAGATGAAACTGAATATGGATAAATTTGGAGATAAATCTGGCAAGCTGAATTTAAACATAAATATCTCACAGTTGGGTTCAAAAAATTAACTCCATAACTGAATAATCTCATCTTAAAGAATGACTGGGTGAAAGAGCAAATTATAGAAACAATTAATAATTTCACCCAAGATAATGACAATGATGAGACATCATACCAAAATCTGTGGGATACAGCTAAAGCAGTAATAAGGGGAAATTTTATAACTTTAGAGGCTTATTTGAAGAAAATAGAGAAAGAGAAGATTAACAAATTGGGCCTGCAACTTAAAAAGCTAGAAAAAGACAAAATTAAAAACCCCCAACCAAAAATTAAACTGAAAATACAAAAATTAAAAGTAGAAATCAATAATATTGAAAGTAAAAAAAACTATTGAATTAATAATTAAAACCAAGAGTTGGTTTTATGAAAAAGCTAATAAAATAGATAAACCTTTGGTAAATCTGATCAGAAAAAAGAAAGACGAAAATCAAATTGTTAGTCTTACAAATGAAAAGGGGGATCTTTCCACCAATGAAGAGGAAATTAGAGAAATAATAAGGAGTTACTTTGCCCAACTTTATGCCAATAAATTTGATAACTTAAGTGAAATGGATGACTTCCTCCAAAAATATAGGCTTCCTAGATTAACAGAGGAGGAGATAAATTGCTTAAATAGTCCCATTTCAGAAAAAGAAATAGAATAAGTTATTAATCAACTTCCCAGGAAAAAATCCCCAGGACCAGATGGATTTACATGTGAATTCTACCAAACATTTAAAGAACAATTAGCCCCAATGCTATATAAACTATTTGAAAAAATAGGGAATGAAGGAGTCCTACCAAACTCCTTTTATGACACAGACATGGTACTGATACCTAAACCAGGTCGATCAAAAATTGAGAAAGAAAATTATAGACCAATTTCCTTAATGAATATTGATGCTAAAATCTTAAATAAGATATTAGCAAAAAGACTTCAGAAAATCATCCCCAGGATAATACACTATGATCAAGCAGGATTTATACCAGGAATGCAGGGCTGGTTTAATATTAGGAAAACTATTAGTATAATTGACCATATTAATAATCGATTTAATAAAAACCATATGATCATCTCAATAGATGCAGAAAAAGCATTTGATAAAATCCAACATCCATTCCTACTAAAAACTCTTGAGAGTATAGGAATAAATGGACTATTCCTTAGAATAATCAGGAGCATATATTTACAACCGTCAGTAAGCATAATATGCAATAGAAATAAACTGCAACCTTTCCCAGTAAGATCAGGAGTGAAACAAGGTTGCCCACTATCACCATTACTATTCAATATAGTAATAGAAACACTAGCCTTGGCAATAAGAGTCTAGAAAGAGATTCAAGGAATTAGAGTAGGAAATGAGGAAATCAAACTATCACTTTTTGCAGATGACATGATGGTATACTTAGAGAACCCCAAAGACTCTGCTAAAAAAGCTATTAGAAATAATTCAGAATTTTAGCAAAGTGGCAGGATACAAAATAAATCCACATAAATCCTCAGCATTTTTATATATCACCAACAAAATGCAACAGCAAGAGATACAAAGAGAAATTCCATTCCAAACAAAGGTTGAGAGTATAAAGTATTTGGGAATCCATCTACCAAAGAATAGTCAGGAATTATATGAGAAAAATTACAAAACACTTGCCACAAAAATAAAGTCAGATTTAAATAATTGGAAAGACATTCAGTGCTCTTGGATAGGCCGAGTGAATATAATAAAGATGACAATACTCCCCAAACTAATCTATTTATTTAGTGCTATACCAATCAGACTCCCAAGAAACTATTTCAATGATCTAGAAAAAATAACAACAAAATTCATATGGAAGAATAAAAGGTCGAGAATTGCAAGGGAACTAATGAAAAAAAAGTCAAAGGAAGGTGGTCTAAGTGTACCTGATCTAAAGCTATATTATGTAGCAGCAGTCACCAAAACCATTTGGTATTGGCTAAGAAATAGACCTGTAGATCAGTGGAACAGATTAGATACAAAGGACAAAAAAAGGGTACATCTATAGCAATCTAATCTTTGACAAACCCAAAGATACCAACATTAGGGATAAAAATTCATTATTCGGAAGAAACTGTTGGGAAAACTGGAAATTAGTATGGCAGAAATTAGATATGGATCCACACTTAACACCATATACCAAGATAAGATCAAAATGGGTCCATGATTTAGGCATAAAGAATGAGATAATAAATAGATTAGAGAAACAGAAAATAGTCTACCTCTCAGACCTGTGGAGGAAGAAGGAATTTATGACCAGAGGAGAACTAGAGATCATTATTGATCACAAAATAGAAGATTTTGATTACATCAAACTAAAAAGTTTCTGTACAAACAATACTAATGCAAACAAGATTAGAAGGGAAGTAACAAATTGGGAAAATATTTTTAAAGTTAAAGGTTCTGACAAAGGTCTCATTTCCAAAATATATAGAGAACTAACCCTAATTTATAAGAAATCAAACCATTCTCCAATTGATAAATGGTCAAAGGATATGAACAGACAATTCTCAGATGATGAAATTGAAACTATATCCACTCATATGAAAGACTGTTCCAAATCACTACTGATCAGAGAAATGCAAATTAAGACAACTCTGAGATACCACTACACACCTGTCAGATTGGCTAAGATGACAGGAACAAATAATGATGAATGTTGGAGGGGATGTGGGAAAACTGGGACACTGATACATTGTTGGTGGAGTTGTGAAAGAATCCAGCCATTCTGGAGAGCAATTTGGAACTATGCCCAAAAAGTTATCAAACTGTGCATACCCTTTGACCCAGCCGTACTACTACTGGGCTTATATCCCAAAGAAATACTAAAGAGCGGCACCTGTATGTGCCAAAATGTTTGTGGCAGCTCTTTTTGTTGTAGCTAGAAACTGGAAGTTGAATGGATGCCCATCAATTGGAGAATGGTTGGGTAAATTATGGTATATGAAGGTTATGGAATATTATTGCTCTGTAAGAAATGACCAGCAGGAGGAATACAGAGAGGCTTGGAGAGACTTACATCAACTGATGCTGAGTGAAATGAATAGAACCAGAAGATTGCTGTACACTTCAATGCTGTATGAAGATATATTCTGATGGAAGTTGATATCTTCAACATAAAGTTGATCAATGATGGACAGAAATAACTATACCCAGAGAAGGAACACTGGGAAGTGAATGTAAATTGTTAGCACTACTGTCTATCTACCCAGGTTACTTATACCTTCGGAAGCTAATACTTAATGTGCAACAAGAAAATGGTAATATGTCAAAAACTTGGCATAGACTTATATCTCAAACTCCATACCAAAACAGGGTCAAAATGAATACATGATTTGGGTTTAAAGTGTGATACCATAGGCAAATTAGAAGAGCAAAGGATAATTTACCTATCAGATCTTTGGAGGACTTAGGGATTTATGACCAAAGAAGAACTAGAGAATATTATGCGACAAAATGGACAACTTTAATTACATTAAATTAAAAAGCTTTTGCACAAACAAAACCAAGAAAAACAAGATTAAAAGGGAAGTAACAAACTAAGAAAAAAACTTTATAGCCAGTGTTTTTGATAAAAATTAATAAATTAATAATAAAATAATAAAAATAATAAATTAATAAAGAATTGTGTCAAATTTATAAAAATATAAGTCATTCTCCAATTAAAAATTGTTCAAAGGATATGAAAAAACAATAATCAGATGAAATTAAAGTCATCTATAGTCATATGAAAAAATGTTCTAAATTACTACTGATTAGAGAAATGCAAATTAAAACAATTTGAGGTACCACCTCATACTTCTCAGAAAAAGAAGCTGATAATAAGAAAAAATAATGATAAATGTTGCACACTAATGCATTGTTGGTGGAGTTGTGAACTGATTCAACCATTCTGAGAGCAATTTGGAACTCTACCCCAAGGGCTATTAAACTGTGTATACCCTTTGACCCAGCAGTGCCATTGCTGAGTCTATATCCCAAAGAAATCATAAAAGAGAGAAAAGGACCCACATGTGTAAAATATTTTTAGTAGCTCTTTCTGTGGTAGCAAAGAATTGGAAAATAAATAGAAGCCCATCAGTTGGGGAATGACTGGATAATCTGTGGTATATGAAAATAATGGAATATGATTGTTCTATAAAAAATGATGAACAAGCTGATTTTAGAAAGACCTGGAAAGATTTATATGAATTGATGCTCAGTGAAACAAACAGAACCAGGAATACATTGTACACATTAACAGCAAGACTGTGCAATGATCAACTATGAAAGACTTATTTCTTAATGGTTCAGTGATCCAAGGCAATCCAAATAGATTTGGGATAGAAAATGCCATCAACAACTGGAAAAAGAACTATGGAGATTGAATGTAAATCATCACATGCTATGTTCACTTCTTTTTTCTTTTTTTTTCCCTATCTCATGACTTTTCTTTTTGTTCTGATTTTTCTCTATCAACATGAGTCATAAATCAATGTGTATTAAAAAATAAATTAATTTAAAAATTAAACAATATTTTTGTTGTTGTGTTTGTTGCTCAGTTGTTTTTTTAGTCATGTCTAACTCTTTGTGATCTTATTTGGGGTTCTCTTGGCAGAGATGCCAGAATAGTTTATCATTTCCTTCTTCAGCTTATTTTTACAAAGGAGAAAACTGAAGTAAACAGGGTTAAGTAACTTGCCCAGGGTCACATAGCTAGTAAGAGTCTGAGGCATATTTGAGTCCTTCATTGATATGCAGAAGTCTCTTAAGACCACCAATTCAGTGTGTGTGTGTGTGTGTGTGTGTGTGTGTGTGTGTGTGTGTGCACGTGCAATGGATGTCTTAGTGTGGATATCTTACCAGTTGGCTTATTAAGCAGAATGATCTTATTCTTCTCAAAAATGTACACTAAATGCATTAGCAAGTCTACATTTGAGGTAAAAGACAGAATCAAAACTGTACTTTCCTTAGAAATTTTGATCTTCTCACCAAGTCAATAAAAAAGCTTATTTCATAAGAGAGACTTAAAACATGACACAATGCTTTTCATATTTTTCATGTTTTATGTGCCTTAATTATAGAATCCTAGTTTTTTTTTCTGTTACAATTAAATTTTCCCCATTATATAACACAATCTTTTTTGATAAGCTTTGTTCTGATTTTTTTTTCCATCATTGACTCCATTGTTTTAAGCCTGGGGCCATTTAAATTAATTTTTATATACTGTACTCAGTTTAGTAAAATATTTAGTGCTTTCCTAATAGTGTAAACCATTAGCCTATAATTACACTAACATTGTACAGAGACTAATAGTTCTATTGGAACACAACAGTGATGCATGATTGCCCTATCATTACAGCCGTCTTGAAACACTGGGATTATTAAAAAATTAATCACTGTTACCGTCTTTATTTTGTTACAGGTTATAATAAAAAAAATTCTCCCTATGCTTTTAAATATCGTTATCTCCATCATTTGGAGAACAAAAATGGTATAGATGTAGGGTATTATTTTTTTGCCACTTTAATTGGCTGTAACTCAGTGAAATTCCAGCCATTAACCTTGATAGAAACATTAGAATGGCTGAGGGGGCAGAGTAGTATAATAGAGAGTGCTATTGAATTTGGAGTTAGCTGAGATTGGGGATTCAAAACTAGCCACCAGCATTTAAAAGACTGTAAGTCATCTGATCCCAATGATCCTCAATTTCTGTATTTGCAAAATGGAGGTAATAATGTCCATACAATCTGCTATTATGAAGGTCCAATTAGATAATGGATAGAGAGCACATTGTAAACCTTAATTGAACTTTATGAAGATTAACTGTTGCTACTTTATTTGTGAGGGGGAGAGGGTTTGAATTATATCATGGTTCCAAACAATGTTTTGCTTATTGAATGACAAGTTCATAGTAACCAGGTTAAGTGGCCATATTTGAGTATCTTTAAGGGATACTTTCCTAAGGGACAGTTAATATTTTAAATCTATCACCCTAGATAGTGTCTTTATTTGGTTTATTTATTTTGTCTAGGAATTTAGATCATTTGTTCATTCATTCATTCACAAACTATTCCTAAAATGCCTACTTGGTTTTAGAGAAAAGTTTCCAGATAAGATATATTCCATGCTGACAAAAGTGCATTTTGTTTTTTCTATAACTGCATTCATTTAAAAAAACACTCACAATAACAATATTCCAAATGAATAAAATACTTAGCTTAACTCAGTATTTATTAGAAACACTTAAAGTGGGTTGATGTTCGGTGATAAAATCTGATCTCGTATTTTAGAAAGTTGTATGATATTCCTTTTTTCTTTCCTTTTGTGTCATGATATCATATGTTCACTAATGCATTCTGGGGATTTGCACTTAGTACTTGTTGATTGACTCAAATTTAAGTATGATTCTAAATGAGAAAACCAAGGCAAAGTGAGGTCAGTTTTTCAGATTATTTATGTTGTTTTTTTTTTTCATTTCTGTTTGACTTATTCCTTCTGATCACCTCCTTTCATTATCACTTTGATTTCTTAAAATAATTGTTCCTATTGAGTTGCTACAGGCATAAATAAGGTAAAATGTAACCTCCATCAACATCCTTCAAGTAGTCACTAGCAGCAATGAAAATTTGGAAATAAATGCTTTATTTTTCTCCATTATTCCTTTATATATTTTATTTAATATAATTTTAATTAATAAGCATTTATTTTCTCTCCCTTCTAGTCTCCTACTAAAAAAGAAAAAGAAAACCTAAAAACCATGAGTCTTGCATAAAACACTTTAATCCTTCAGATATCTATGATTCTTGTCAGTATAGGAACTCCATCCATGAGGGAAGATCATAACTCATTTATTCTTGAAGATACTTATAAACATATGCTGTTTATTCATCATTTACATGACCCTCTCTATATAGGCAATAGCTTGGAAGAAATAGTCCATATGTTTTCATCTCGTTCTCTCTCTGTCTCAGTTTCTATTACTCTCTCTGTCTCTCTGAGTCTCTGTGACTTTCTCTCACCATTTCCATTTTTTTGATCTGTTTCTCTGTAGCTCCTTTCTTTCTTACCTCTTCTTCTCTATGTTTGTAATGCCAGAGATCCTGACATTTTGGAATTGACTTAATGAACATCCTTTTGTTAATAAGTATTTGTTAAGTGTTTACAATATGGCAAGTACTCAGCTCTATGCTGTGGATACAAATAAATGTGATAATAGTCCCTGCCTTAAATAAGCTTGTGTTCTGATGGGGAAGGCAACACCTAAGTAAAGATAAGATACACACAAAAAAGGCAGAAGGTAATCTTGGAGAAGCGGTTGCCAATAGGCAAGGCTTCCTATAGGAGAGAAAATGTGTATAGAAGGAAGCTGGGGATTCCAAAAGTAACAGAGGAGGAGGGAAAGCATTACTTGAGCATTGTGAATACATGGGTATAAGCTGGAAAGCTATCATTAAGGTTACTCTGCTCCTATTAAAGTGAAATGGTTGGGTTGGATTGTTTCTTGTGTCTTTTTCTTACACCTGGAGGTAATAAAGCTTTTCTTCCTCTCAGCGTATAATTGATTGCTAATGTTATAAAAAAGATAGGGCAACCTTTGTCAGCCTTTCATTAATTCAACCCTCCCACACCTTCAATGTATTCCATCTGGGCCCTGATCTCTGTTAACTAATCTTATTCACAGCCTCATGCCCTTTGGCCCTGCTCCCTATTTCTGGTGTATAAGCAAGAATTGAATGATTAATCTGGGGCACAGCCAAGGAGGTCCTGGAATTGTTTTATTCTAACTTTCATGACTGCCGAAGCATTTTCAGATCAGACCAAAGATGTGGTTACTTACTCAGCAAATGGAAAAAGTAGAGGATGCCAAAAGAGGTTAGGAAATTAGGTAGGGAAGAAACGTAAAAGAAGTGAGCAAAGAAGGCAGTGTTTCCAAGCTCAGGTTTTCTTGGCTGTCCTGACTTGAGCGAAGAAGAAAACTTTTTCATTTATTTCTTCTAACTAGGTTATAAATATATCCATAGCATTTGGGGTATTATCCTTTTGTAATGTTCCTGATAGATCAATCACATTTAAATTTGCTTTATTTCTGTAAAGATACAGAGTAAAGTGGAATGTTTAATCTTTATATGATTTGCCTTGAAGTGCTCTGAAATGTGTTTAAAATATAGAATTTTCTTTCTGAAACTATGATTAACTATATTGCATACCTTGGGATAAGACCACAGTACTGATCAATATTTAATAATGATTTCATGATAAGTGGGTGGGTATGCCCATTAGAACAGAGTGTGGGGAAAAGATGCATTTTAATGGAGAATTAAGGAATATAGCTTGAGGGCAGGAGGTATTTGCTTTAGAGTTCTGTTGTAATTTAAATAAGGTACTTTAAATATAGCATTTAATGCATTTCTTTTAAATGACAAATTGTGTCCTAGATCTAAAAGTGTTATCATTATCATGATGGATGCAGCCTGAAATGTAGTCTGAACAGCTCAGATAAATTAACATTGTGAAAATGTGGCTCAAAACAACTTGGAAAGTCTTCAGTTTTTAATTCATGCTGACAATGAACTGTATTTTTTAAATCTTTAGACTCAGCAGTGTAAATTCAAAATCTGGATCCCCAAGCAAAATTTTTGGAAAGGTCCCTTATCCTTCCCCACTGGGGTATCTTGGTCATAGGCTGAGACATAATTAGAAATATATTCACCTAGGGCAAAAACGAAACCTGAAAACATTGGAGATTACTGAGGATAGGCAAAAATGGTGGAGTGGATGCAAGAGGGGTTTCTTAGAAAGGAAATAATCCAACCCAATTTTCATCTCTTTAAAGGATGAAGATAAGCTACATGAGAGAGGTGCTGTAGAGAAGTTCTAACTCCTGGTGTACTTGATGAAGTCTAGAATTGGGGTACCTAAATGAAATTAGGTTTAATTGAGGTCTAGTGGCAGGTTTGGGGTACAGGGAGTCAAATAGAGCTCCTCTGCAACCCCTTTGGATTTGGCGCAAGGATTCGGAGTTAAGTGGGTCTAGTAGTGGCACAAAAGTCCCCTGTAAAGGAATTTACAGACCCCAAAACATATTTTGATAAAAGAGGTTTATTTTGGGGTTTAGAAGTAAAGTTAAAGTCTAGTTAGTAAAGTTGAAGGTAGAGATAAAAGGGCACCGGAACCAGGATTCCAGTGGACAGAGATTCTTGGCATGCCCGGCTTAATTAAGGCTGCCATGCTTGGAACCTCTGCAAAGAGAGGGCTCCAGTCTGGCTCTTTTATAATAGGGGGCTTTGGCTACAAGCTGAAGGGGGCTTGTAGGTGGAGTCCCAGGTTGTCTCCTGGCTGGGTTTCAGCGAGGGTTAGAATTTAAATTGAATTCAATGAGTTTCGGGACTGAACCAATCTCATCCAGATAACAAAGATGAAACTGATTGTACTTGGGTGGTAGTCCCTCACTGAGGCAGAGTCAAAGGAGGATCTCTCCTTTAAGGATTTTTCAGAGTTTTGGGGTTTCCTCTTCATACTCCATCCTAATTGTTGAGTTGGGAAGAGGACCTCAAAAGTTTGGGATCATAGAGGTCTTAGAAGATGTCTCAAAAGAATTTGCAGACTTGAACCCATTTCCTTAGCTAAGGGGCAGTGAAGTTTATTGTAATTGCAATGCTATTACAAACAAACTGAATTCTAAGAGAATTCAGCAGAGAAATAGAACTAAACACATTTATCCAGCATTCTATCATTAATGCTAATTCTACAGTCCATAAGTAGGAGGAAAGAGTGTCTCCTGAATTTGGTTCTTGCTAACAAGATTATCAGTCAGCAATGAATTGGGGAGTGGTCTCCAGAATTTGATAATCACTGACCAATAGATTATCTATCTGACAGTCAGCAATGAACTGAGGAGTGGTCAATTCACTGTTGTCTCAGGAGTTTGATCTGTGGAGCTAGGCTGAGGCAAAAAGCTATCTGATAGTCAGCAATGAATTGAGGAGTAGGACATATTGCCAGAACAGAAGCCCCCATGGTCAAGAGACCCCAAACCACCACTATGTTTCCCTAAAAGCTATCATTTGAGTTAAACTCGTTATTTTTCTTGCCTCAGGATTCTGCTTTTATAGACTCTGTTCTCAGAATAGCCTTCTTAAAACTGAGCCCCACCTCATCTTTTCTTATCACTTGGGGGTAGGCGATGAGGTAGATTCTTTTTTTTTGAGGGCAATATTGTTTCACTGAGTCTCAACTGAAACAAAAATTGTTAGGGGAAATCTTTTTAATCCTTTTATTTTTATTTGTATTTCTAAGGAAGACATTTACTGTCAAAGACTACTTATATGTCTGTCTTTAATGTTTTGTTGAGGCTTATAAATGAAAGAATGAAAAGGGAAAAGCACTTAACCATGTACTAGATATTGTGCAAACTGCTGCTGATGCAGAGTCCCTACCCTAATGGAGCTTAAATTCTAATAAGGGAAGGCTGAAGATATAAAAGTGGAGACTTGGAAAGAGAATTTTGTTCTGGAAACTGAACTGATATTCAGGTCAGCCAAATGACACATGATTTCTTTTTTTCTTCTTCTCCCCTATTCTTTCTCTTTTTCCTCTTTCTCTTCTTCCTTCTTGTCTCCCTATGTTGACCAGACAAAGGCACTAACCATATCAGTGCCTGACTAACTCAGGCATAGCTCAGAATCCTGGAGTTTATGCCATCCAATAATCTAGCGTCAAAGGAGCAGAGATTATACTTATGCATTACCATACTTGGCTTTGACACATCCTTTCCAGAAGCAATGAAGAACAGCTAATTATTTTGGAATAAACTTGTAAGAATTTAGAAAAGAGAGATTTTCCATGATAAACAAATAGCACTGAAGCCAAAGTTCCTCTTTACTCTGGAACATGACATTTTTCTTGGGGGGTGGGGTGGGTGAGGTGTTGTTTGCTTCCCCAGCAGTGTTTGAGTGTCTGAAAGATTTTACTCATATCTCTATGTAGACTGAAGGATTCTACCTCATAACTTCCCCCTGTTATTTATTTTGTTATCCTGTCTCAGTTAAATCCTTTTTTTATTTGATTTATGGTTACAACTTGCTTTAGGAGCAGAATAGGCATGGGGTGGGTCTCAAGTTTTATTTTCTTCATGGTATTGAATGTGAGTAATGTGTGAATCCAGAACTGTCAGATACCTATTATTATCATTTTGAAAAACTTTGAATATGTAGTTTGAAGAACTTTTTATTTCTTTTCCTCATTATGTTAGTGAAATTGAGAAATGGAAGGCAAAGAAGGAAGATTTGAGGCAAATAAAATATTGAGAGAGATGGAGGATAGGTAAAGAAGACACAGATATGGGGAAAAAAAGAAAGGCAATCCTCTAAAAAGTAGGGGAAGCTAAATGGCATAGTGATGCCATTTGGGTCCTCTGAGAATAAAAAAGACAGAGAGAAGAACAGAGAAAAGGGTGAAGAAGGAAATAGACTATGTGAAGGAGAAGTTTAAGAAAGTGAGAACAGAAATGGGTTGTGGGAACTTGGAGCATAAGTGACAAATCCCTATAAGGGAAGATATAAAGGTCATGTTAATGAAATTATCAAACATGAATCAGCAAACACCATGTCAGGTATTTGGCATATAAGCTCAAAGAGTAAAACAAATCCCACTTTTAAGGACCTTGATTCTAATAGGGGGGACAATAAGCACATTATCTATCCCCCTCCAACCATAGCTACAGATATCTATCTCTGTTGTAATAATAATAGCCAAGAGGCCATGGTAATGGTAACTCTGAATGAAATGAAAAGAATAGGAAGTGAAGGAGATGAAAGTAGAAAAGGTGAGATTTGCAATTTATTGCATATATAAGGTAAAGGAGAGTAAGAAGAACAGGATAATGTCAAGGCTATGAACTTGGGAGACTGAAAAAGCTTTGATAGAAATAGGGACATTTGGAAAAGAAAGATTTTTGGGGAAAGAAAATGAATTCTGTTTTGGAGATATTGCGTTTGAGATGCCCGTGGGGCATCGCAAATATCAATACAAGTGTCCAATAGGTACTTGAGTTAAGTAGGACTTGAGCTTAATAGAGCCATTCCTGGATATTTGTGGACTTCATTAGCTTTTTCTGGTCATCCATGAAGCACTTGGCTCTGCCTAGTTTATGAGTTCTCTCCAAAGCCTGTGTTGAATTTGTGTTTACATTTTTTCACAATTGTTGTCTCTAAAGTCCAAAGAAACTTTTGGATTTGGATTAAAAAACAAACAAACAAACAAGCAAACAAAAACCATAAAACCAGATGAATAAATCCTTGTCCACATAATTAGAAATAGCCATTTCTAATCACATTCATAATAAATGTTTTTACTTGCACTCATGATGTGGCCACATATCTATTCAAATCATAATTGATAATGTCACACTCTCTGTTTCCACCTTTGTTCAGATATCTGGACAACAGACTCAGTCTATGTTCTTTGCTTTCTAACTGGTTGTGGTTTAGTGGAACCCAGTCTATTTAGTAATCTGTCTACTGTTTTTCTCCTTTCCTCTGTAATCCATCTAGAATTTTTGATATGGCAAGTGGTCTCTTTTATTCTTGTGCCTATAACCTCCTGCAGAATTCCCTTCTCACATTCTAGATGATTCCTCAGAGGTTTTTTGTTTTTTTGATTTTATAAAGCTCTTTGTACAAAGCGTGATTACAGAATTCTCTTTGGGTTTTGCTGAAAACTAGCATTCTTATTTATTCAGTCTTTTAGGGAATACTAGGAGTTTAACATTTCCCACATGATCTTTATGGGCATCTCCTCATCAGCAGAGCCGAGTTAGTCAACATATCATTTTGAAAATGCTTTCACATTTATGTCATTTATATGTTATAGAGCTTTACTTTGCAATCCGGAAGAAATTTCAGATATGTTAATTAAGAGATATCTCCACTCTAAATGTTCATATAGACTATTTTTGTCTGACTTGTGATTTGATTTTATATTGGCCTAGTCGGCTATACCTTGACTCCAGCATAGTGATGCCATTTTGGTCCTCTGAGAATAAAAGTCAAGAGCCAACCAAGTGGTTTTAGTTGTAAGTCATACTGCCCTTTTATGTAGACTTTGCTTCTTTGCAACTTTTAAAGATGAAATCTTGTAAATTCATTGTAAGGGTACAAGTGAGGCTGACTCTACCTCAGATGGATTTTCATCTTCTCCATTTATTCTATTATCTTAATGGAGTTATCAATGGAAGTGGTCTCTCTATCTCTCAAGGGTCCACATATATGGTATCTTGCATGGAGAATTCATGTCATGGCCACTTTGAACTATGTCCAAAGCTTAGAAACATCCTGTAGCCAATGAAGTGAAGTGTTTCTTTTTTTTTTTTTTTTCTTGAAGCTTTGGAATTGCCTTTATGAGAAAACTAGAATCATCCTCACAAAAAAAAAAAAAAAAAAAAAAAGGTAAAATGTCACCATTGCCATTCTCATTTCTCTGATAATAGAAAAATGACTTCAAAGTGACCATAAATAATTCTTGGAGATTGTATCTCTTTGTGAAAATCTTTTGTACACCTGTTTCATACAGTGCCACAAATAAGGTTGTCCTCTAATGTTTATAACCTGTATAATATCAACATGTGTGGATTCATATCACTATGAAGTAGCATCTGCAATGGAGTTATTTTTTCACTAATAGGAAATTGTTATGTAGTTTATACAGCCTTCAGGAGTTCAATGTTCTTTTAGTTTTCTTTTGAAATTGTGAAGTCAACAGTTTAAAAAATTGTATGGCAATTTATTTGTAATAGATGGATTTTCTAATTCCTTGATCTTTATATTCTCATTCTCTCTCTCTCTCTCTCTCTCTCTCTCTCTCTCTCTCTCTCTCTCTCTTTGTGTATATATGTATATGTATATATTTATAAATAAATCTCTATATATTATCATCTAAATTTATATCTTTGAAAAATCTTATTCATTGTTTTGAATTTTGTTTTCTTAAGTAAAAAAAATAAATTCATCCATCTTGTATTTGGCAATTCTAATTTTTTAATTAAATTGATGTTCAATGTTAAGCTAATAAAAAAACTTTTTAAAATACAAATCTTTTAGTTAACTATTGCTAATGTCTTCCAAGACTCTCTTTTTCCTGGTAAATTATCCATTTTTTTTTCAATTATTTAGGATTTTTTTTTCCAGTTTGAAATTTCTTTCTTTAATGCCTTTAAAATTATGTTACTTCTATATGTCTGATCACATCCAGATATTCTCTCTCACCTATAGTTCTGAGTTGATATTTCAATTTCCCAGATAATATTTTGGTTACTGAGGTGGTGGAGTCTAGGACATCATAGTTTCACTATTATCATTAATAAGAGCAGACAGACATATAACTCCTTCTAGGCTTGTTTTCATCTGCTTCTCTTTGTTGTCTTCCTTCTAGTTTCATCTTCAAATGCTTCAAAATAATATAGGTTAGCTTTGTCTCTCTAAAACTTTCTTCTCATTTAAGAAAATTTTTTTTAGTTTGTAAAGTGATGTTCAAAATCTTTTTTCTTCCTTTGTATTGTTTTACAAGTGAGCTTCTTCTGTATACTATTGTCCTTGGTCACTATTTTTTACATCTTGACACATAGAACAAATGTCTACTGGCTGAAACAATTTCCAGCATATTTTAGACTCCTTAGTGGGACAACTGTTTTTCATTCTTTACATTTTTCTAATTATGGTTAATCAGGATCAATGCTTCTGTTCATTTCCCATATTTTGAAATAACCTGGTTAAATAAGAGCTGTGATTGTAATGGTTCTTGTCCTTGTACTTTCTTATAATTTGATTGTGCAATCTAGAGTCAACATCAGGAGTTTACATTGTACTTCAGACACAATTCATATTACTAGCAGTGTGACCTAAGTCAAGTAACTTTATTTTTCCACCTCAGTTTCCTCATCTATAAAATAGAGAAAATAATAGCAACTTTTCAGGGTTGTTATGAGGATCAAATGAATTAAGGAACACAAAGTATTTTACAAACATCAAAATACTATATAAATGCTAGCAATATAATCTGAAATGGTTTCTATATCACAAATCATTCATGATACTATGTATATGTAGCCAGAGAGTATGAAGAAACAAAACCAATCTCACACTGTTCTTCTCTGATTAGATGATATCTGGAATACTGAGTTCAGTGCAGTCTTACCTTTTAGGAAAGACTTTCAAAACCGAAGGCATCCAGACCCTCAAATGGTTGGTGACTTAAATTTGTATCATCTCTAGAGTGGATGTGATAACTTCATTAAATATTTGAAATGTGGTTCTATGAAAGAAGGATGCCACCTGGTCCTAGAAAGTAGGAATCATTGGTTAGAAGTCACAGGAATGCAAGGTTCAGCTCAGATATAAAGAACAGAAGCAAGATAGTAAAGTGATGTATTACAGAGGTCTGGGTTCAAGTCCTTAAGCATTGTGTGACTATGCATGTGATGGGCAAAGTAATTAAGCTTTCTATTTCTCAGGCAACTCTCTAAGAGTACTAGATAGCACTTAAAGATTGCTTTATGATTTATAAAATTATTTACTAATGTTATCTCATTTGACCCTCTCAATAACTCTGTCAGGAAGGCAGGATTATTATTATCCTTATTTTTTCATATTAGGAAACTGAGGCTGAAAAAAGTTCAATGCTTTGTTCAGGCTCACACAACAAATAAGTGACTATGGCAAGATTTGTAATCAAATTCTCCTGATTCCAAATCTAATACTCTTTCTAATGTGCATTGTAGCTGCCTCTATATATTATAGAAAAGTAGCTGTTGTGTATTGGAAAAGAGAGTACTCCATATCAAATCTCTCTCTCTCTCTCTCTCTCTCTCTCTCTCTCTCTCTCTCTCTCTCTCTCTCTCTCTCTCTCTCTTCTCTCTTCTCTCTTCTCTCTCTCTCTTCTCTCTCTCTCTTCTCTCTCTCTCTCTCTCTTCTCTCTTCTCTCTCTCTCTTCTCTCTCTCTCTCTTCTCTCTCTCTCTCTCTCTTCTCTCTCTTCTCTCTCTTCTCTCTCTCTCTCTCTAGGATTTACTTAAACTCTTTGGCAAACTTATCCTATTTTGTACCAGATCTACAGATTTATCACTTTAGGATTTACTTAAACTCTTTGGCAAACTTATCCTATTTTCAGAAGATAAATGACTTCATGTGCTTATTTCTACCCCCATCCTGAGGCATCTATAGAAAGGACCATTCTCACAATTCTTCACATTTTAGAGATTTTCAGTAGTTTCATACATGTGGATTTGGGGTACTGAACTTTACCTCTCCTAGTTTGAATCACCATAAGTGTTGAGGAAGGAGAATGGCTCATCCAAGTTGCAAATGGCTTTGTATCTTTTGGGACATAATTTCAAATTGTTCTTCAGAGCTTTTGGACCAATTCACCAGCTACCAGCAATAAATATACCAATATGGTATATTTTTTTCCATCCCAAACATCTGTCATTTTGGGGGAGTTATATTTTCCAATTTGATGACTGTGAGGTAGAAAACGAATAAGTGATTAAATTTGAATATCTATTAATAATTTGGAACATTTTCTTTTTATAATATCTGGAAATACTTTGGGTTTCTTCCTTGGGATTTATTTGAAAGCCAGAGATATGTTATCTGCCCACAAGGAAGTAGTGTCAGAAAAATTTGAACATAGATCTTTTTGCCTTTAAAGCTCAGCACACTATCAACTAAGCAACACTCTCCAGATTTCTAATTAACCAACAAAGCAATAATAATAATAACAACAAAAACCCAACTTCAGAATGAAGGCTTCCCAGAGTCCTCTTCTGTCAAGAGGACTGGTCAAAATAATCTTACATTTATACTTTTTCTTCTTCAATATCTCTTTATAAAGTTTAAAACTAATATCATTCTGAAATGAGTGGGTCTATTCTTAATGATTCTCCTGGAAAGACATCAAAGAACAATCTCTTCATTTCACAAAGGCTAGACTTTGAATCTCCTCTCAATGAGCTTTCTTAGGTCTATTAATGTCTCTTAAATTTATCTGAACATATGTTCATGATATGGAGTTGACAAAAAAAAAACTAATCATAAGCCTTGCTGTTAATGCTCATCTCTTCTTAATTTGCTTATCCAGGTCTCTTGATAATGCTATATAATTGTCCATTGATGGTGTTGAGATCCTGTTCCCTAACTATTGAGATCATGATGGAAGTTTTCTGAATCCTTATATAGTTCTTCTTTGGAAAAGCTATAGCTCTGAGCTGGAGTATAAAAATGAATTATCATTATTGTCTTTTATCAGTATAGTTTTAGTACCATTAACATAAATCAAAATGAGATGAATTGCAACTTTTAATAAGGCACAAGATGTTTTTATAAAATCTCTTTCTAAATTGTGGCCTATATCTGAATGATAGTCACCTTTCTACTGAGTAGGTCAGGATTTCTGCAAAGGGCAAAAATTATTGTGAATTTTGTGTCAGCTGCCATGCTAACTAGGATGCAGAGAGTTTATGTAAATTTATAATGTATTTTAAATTTCTATAGCTCCAGTAGCCTAAGCCCCTAAGCACTGATGAAAATTAAACCAAAGCTACTTACTTTGTTAAATATCTTCACTGGCTTCCATGGATCTGAAAAGGTAACATGGGGTTAAATTATCTCCTTTTGGCAAGCAGAAGATTTTTACATTTTTAGAGTATGATGGGGGGAATTTGGCAATACTGGAGTGCTCAGTGAGAAGTGCTTTTTTAGCATATAAAATATTAACAAGCTTTAAAACAATCTTAGAACTACTAATAGCATCTCCTGGGTGAATGATTTTGGCTTTGAGAGGTCACTAACCCTTCTGTTCCACTACTGCTTCCCTTTAATCATTCCCATATTTTGTTCATTTAACACATTCCCTAGCTATCAAGTCTTATTACTTTCTCCATCATGTCCATCTGCTAGTTCCTCCTCCTGGACCATTCTCTTCATTTATCCAAGCAACATAATGATAATTAAAGAATTTAAAAACATTCTTTTACTGTATTAAAACTTATAGTTTCCATAATACATCATCATCATCAACAGAATCACTTAATCATGAAGTTTTAGAGTTGAAGAGGATCAAAAGAGTCTTTAATATTAACCCAGATCTGAAAGGCATTCCATGTAAAATTATACCCTATAAGTGACCCTAAACAAGTCATTTAACCCTGTTTACTTCAATTTCTTATTTGTAAATTGAGTGGAGAAGAAAAAGAAGGATACTGCAATATCCTTGCTAAGAAACCCCCACACCATGGTCTCATGGACAGGCAGACATGATTGAAATGATTCAATAACAAAAACAAAAGTAATACACTCTTCTAGAAAAACTCAAAGGATAATAAAGAAACTACATCCCAAGAGTTCCTATTTCACTTTTAGATAGTTCTAGATTTCTTTTCCCCAAACTAAATTTACCACTTGGGCACTTGCTTCTGGTTTTGTGCTCTAGGGCCAGAAAGAACTAATGTCTAACCCTTTTCCCACAAATAGTCTTTCTAATAAAACTTTCTTTCTTTCTTTTTTTTAATAATAATAGTTTTTATTTACTAGATATATGCATGGGTAATTTTACAACATTGACAATTGCCAAACCTTTTGTTCTAATTTTTCCCCTCCTTCCAGCCCTCCCAGATGGCAGGTTGACTAATACATGTTAAATATGTTAAAGTATAAATTAAATACAATATATGTATACATGTCCAAACAGTTGTAAAACTTTCTTTCTAATAAAACTACCACATTCTTCTTGAGTCTTTCATTCTCTAGGTTAAATATTCTGATTTCCTTCAAATCTCCTTACATGAAACAGAATCAAAATCTTTCACTGCTTCTCTCTAGTTCCCAGATACCTTCCCTAAATTGTAGTTATTAGAATTGGGCATAATATTCCCCAGATAATTTGATCATGACACATTGGACAATTGGACTGGCATCTCCTTATTTCTGGAAGCTGTGCCTTTCAATGTAGTGAGAGGCAACCTTTGTTCATACTGAGTTCTTAGCATACTATGTCCCATCCAGATCTTTATCATATAAACTCATTAATCATGCCTCTTCCAACCTGTATTTATGAAGTTGTTTTTTGAATCAATATTTGAGACTTGAAAGTTTTTTAACCTTTTAATTATCATCTTATTTCATGTTTCCACACCTAGGGTACATGTGAGACCATTTCCCATTTTCCTTACCTCTATCAAAATCTGAAGATTCCCTTCATTTCTGTCCCTGTAACCAGTTTTTCCCTGTAATTGCGGCTCATATTTTTGTTGGTTCTTCTACATTTTGAAAGAAGAAATTATTTTTAAGCAAGTGTAGAAGTTATTAATTGATCTACTTGTAGAAAAGAGCTCCAGCATTTATCTTGATTATGGAAGTCTCCCATCTTTATTACAGCATGTCTCTGTATCATCTCTAATCTTATTTCCCAAATTAATATCCTATTTCTTCTTTTTTCCCTCAGGTGAAATGTAAGGTAAAGAAGGTTATACCAAAGTGTTTCTCATATAGTTAGCACTTAGCAAGTGTTTGTTGAATGAATTATTGAATGAATAAATGAATGACAATACTTTTCTCCTTTGTGAGGCTGGTGTGGCTATAGGCCCGAGGAAAGGACTATCCAAAAAAGATTCTTATTTAAAGCATCATGTTTCTCAAAATAATCATTCATTCACTCATTCATTCTTTTCCAATTCGATAGATATTTGTTGAGCTCCTACTATGTGCATGATATCAGGAAAATGGTGGAGACAAAAATCAATAAGATGTTGTCTGATTTGTTAAGCAATGAAATCCAAAAAGTAAAGTTGAGACTTGACGACATAACACACTGAGTTAATAATATTTGCATTTTATGCCTTTGATATAAATTTCACATTTTTTTCTTTTCTCTCGTTACAAGATCTTAATTATAATAACCATTAATTTTTGTACATCAGTGGAATTAACATTCTTCTATGAACTGAAAATATTAATAGCCTCCCTATGATTTTTCTACTTGACTTGTTATGACATTCTCAATAATTTCATCATAGCTTTAGGTGTTGTGAAATATTACATTTGACACTTACGAGCTCAAGCTATACCCATACTATCTCAAACAACGGGAGAGACATCAATCCAACTGGTGCCAGGCTGCAACATAGAAGAAGTCCCAATAAGTCTACATAAGATTTTCAATCTGCATCTACTTGCATACAAGTCATTAAGACTCAGACTGGGAGGATTTCACTGGGGTTTGCTTATAAAATAAATTTCTAAACTAGAGAAGCCTTAGCTACCTCAAACCCAAGTATGAGACAGTATGATAATCTGTTTTAAAAGATCATGGAACAAAATGAAGCAGTCTGCAAATTCTTTGAGAGCAAGATTATGCCTCATTTAATGATAGCTGATCATAGATAATAACTAACATTTATAAAATATAAAATATATTTATTATATACAATATATTTGTATATATTATATAATATAAATTTTTATTTAAATATAATATATTATCTAAAAATATAAATATGTGCTAGTTACTATGGTAGATCCTTTACAATTGTCTCCTCATTTGATCCTAAACTCACTGGGAGATAGGTGCTATTACTCTCTCCATTTTACATGTAAGGAAACTGAAGCAAATGGAATTTAAATGACTTGTCTAGGATCACACAGCCAACAAATGTCACATTTGAACTCAAGTCTTCCTGAATCCAGCACCTTAGCTGCCTTTAATTATTCACTTCTTTATGAACTTTAGCTTTCTGGCCTCTAAAGTGGGGATAATTATGCCTATTAGACTTACCTCACAGGGTTGTTAAAATGATCAAATGAGAGAATGTATTTGAAAAACTTTGGAAAATACCAAAGCTCACAGAGAGTTTGTGATGGGTTTCATTTTTTGAGATTGGGTCTCCTTATCTCATCCAGGTGGAAAAGCCACTGGTGGGATCCCATTGCTGGCCTTCGTTAAAGCTTGAAGCCACTCTGTTGTTTTTCTTCCAACCTGGACCAGCATGTCTCTTCTTGGGCAGCCTCGAGGCCTGATTTGACAAAGACACTCAGGATTACTGAATTCAAGAGATGCCCCAGGAATCACCATAGTTTATCCCACCTGGCAGTTTATAATTTCATAAAAGTTTGTCTGGAAAGATTAGTAGTGAGGAAACTACTTGAGAGATGTTAAGTGATCTGCCAATGGTCATGCCTGTCTAGTAGGTGTCAGAGGCAGGGCTTGCACTTAGTCAGAATCAGAGGACTTAGGTTCCTGGAACTTGCTACCTGTTTTACCTTGGACCGATCATTTAGCTTCCCTGGGCTTTAATTTCTTCCTCCCTGAAATAAGGGAGTTGACCAGAAAGCCTCTGACACATCCAGTTTCTGCAGTTCTCCTACCATTAGTTATATGAGCTATTTGTATTTCTTCTCCTAACATCTCTAGTATAGTGTTTTTCACATAGTAGGGATTTAATAAGTGTTTGTAGTTGATTATAACTATTATGGGTAGAGAGTCGACCACTCAATCAAGAAGATTTTATTTTATTTATTTTATTGAGTATTTCCCAATATTTTAATTTTCCCATTTTAATCTGTTTGTGCTGCATTTGAGATTGCTGTGCTCCAGACCTACTGTATTGTGTGTATTTGACACTCCTGTCTTATTTGTTGTCAAATCACAGATTGACTCTGTAACCCCTACAGTGATTATGACCTGTTTTGTGTTTAATTATTGGCTTTTCATTACAATGATGTCTTTTTTCCCCTTCTTTTCCATTTCTCTCACCACACTCTCCATCTCATCCCTTTTTCCCTCTTCTCCCTCTCTCTCCTCATCTCTTTTTCCTCCTCCTTCTCCTCTTTCTTCTTTACCTTCTCCACTTTCCTTTCTCCTATCACATTCTTCTAGTAGCAATTGCTTTAATCTCTCTTGTTTCTGAGAAAAATCTCCTGGTTCATTTTTGAAATCCTGGCTTTTCACATTGATCCCCATATCTTGTTTGCTAAAGTGACAAAAACACTTTGAAAGGTAAGGCAGGCTTATTGAAGCTAATGTAACTAAGTTCCTTATCTCTAGTGAGGTGATGCTTACAGCAAGGTATACTTGCCTATGATGGAGATAGTAAATTATTATGTTCATTAGAGTATTTGGCCTGCTGAGGTCTAGAGAGTGGGCTGCTTGAAAATGGAGTTCAGTAGTCTGAACAGTGTGATTGATCTGATCTTTTTAAAAATCAATTAGATGAATGTTTTTTAAGTACTCATTGTGCTACATGACAACCACTGTACTCAGTACTCTGTGTTGGGAATACAAAAAGAAAAATGTGATCGTCCCCGTCCTCAAAGAGATTACGTTCTATTGGATAAATGACAACCATGGTGTCTAAACTAGCCTGCAAAATCTATATATTCAAGTCTGCAAAGCAACCAGTCTTAATGGCTTATAAAATAAATTTCTAAACTAGAGAAGCCTTAGCTACCTCAAACCCAAGTATGAGACAGTATGATAATCTGTTTTAAAAGATCATGGAACAAAATGAAGCAGTATCTGGCCTCTTAAATCAAAATATTTTCTACTTGTAAGAACTCTTTCAGTTCAGAAATGTTCTTTAGTTGTTTCCAAATTGTTCTTTGTACTCTAGGCAGAATACCTGCCTGGAGTTAAACTTGTGTAAAAGAACCATAACAAGTCCATAACACTAGGTATTTATAGGGTTAGACTACCAAAGAAGATGCTAAGATTGGTTTCTGTTATTAAGGGACCCATAATGTTCTCTCTTTGTCTATTAAAAATTCAAATCACCTGCCCAAAGGGCTAGCAAATTGTGCATACACTTTGACCCAGCAGTGTTCCTACGGGGCATATATCCCAAAGAGACCATAAAGGAGGGAAAGGGACCCACATGTGCAAAAATGTTTGTGGCAGCTCTTTTCTTAGGGGCAAGAAACTGGAATCTGAGTGGATGCCATAAATTGGACAATGGCTGAATAAGTTATGGTATATGCATGTTATGAAATATTATTGCTCTATAAGAAATGATCAGTAGAATGGTTTCAGAAAGGCCTGGAGAGACTTACATGAACTGATGCTAAGTGAAATGAGCAGAACAAAGAGATCATTATACATGGCAACAAGAAGACTATATGATGATCAGTTCTGATGAACATGACTCTCTTCAACAATGAGATGATTCAAATCAGTTCTAATGATCTCGTGATGAAGAGAGTCATCTGCATCCAGAGAGAGAGGATTGTAGGAACTGAGTATGATTCACAACTACCATTTTCACTCTTTTTGTTGTTGTTTGCTTTCATTTTGTTTTTTTTCTCATTTTTCCTTTTTGATTTGATTTTGTGTGTGTGTAGCAAGATAATTGTATAAATATGTATTCATATATTATATTTAAAATATATTTTACCATGTTTAAAATATATCGGGTAATGCTATCTATGGAAGGGGCCGAGGGGAAGGGGAGGAAATTGGAACACAAGGTTTTGCAAGGGTTAATGTTGAAAAATTATCCATGCATATCTTTTGAAAATTAAGAAGCTTTCATTAAAAAAAAATTAATTCAAGTTACTCTTCCACTTTCTGGGAAAATAGAAAATAACTATGGAATTAACAAACTCTCGACACCGAATAAATATTTTTGGTGGAAAAAATATAAATATATTTACCAACAAAAACAATATTTTTTATTACTGGCTTTGAAATAATACTACTGCCTAAAAAAGCATCTAAAGAGCTAGAAATATGGGTGGTATGTGCTGGGAATTATGGATAATTAACAGATATGAATCAGAATTAGCGAGACAGGGCAGATTTAGTCTTAATCAAAGGACAAATTTTGGAGCCAATTAAATAAATGGCAACGTAATCCAAAGATGTGGTCTGAGCTCCAAAGCAAATAGGTGAGAAGCTAAGATGGATGGGAGGGATTAATATAAAGAGTATTATAAAGATGGAGGAGTAAGGCACTTTTGATAATGTTGATCTAATTAATGAAACTTCCATCCCAAACAGGGCCACTCTCTAAAAGACAAGACCATGCTTCAGTTGAAGGTATCTCATTTGTTTCCTTTGATAATAATCCATTAACAAAGGGAACTCTTCAATACACAGCTGAAGATACATTGTGTGGCTTGGTGAGATGATGATGATGAAAACAGCAAACCACATTTCAATAATCAAGCTAATAAATATTTGCTAAATTCCTATTATGTGCTAGGCACTGCGCTAAGTGCAAAAATAAAGGTTAAAAATAAAGGCAAAAACATACATTCTAATAGGGGAGACAACATGCAAACAATTATGTACCAATATACATGCAAAATATATATAGGGCTAATTGTAGGGGATCTCAGAGGGAAGGAGATTGGGGGGAAATCTGGGAGGTTCCTAACAAAGGAATCTGCTGTAGAAGGCAAAATTTGAGCTGAGATTTGAAGAAAGCCAAGGAAATCAAGGGTCAGAGGAAATAAAAGGAGAACATTGCAGGATGGGGGACATGCAATAAAAAAAATGCATAGAGTCCATATGTGGAGTGTTATGGGTGAGGAAAAGCAGGAATCCTGATTTATAAGTCATAGAGGATATGGACAAGAGTGAAATACAAGTAGACTGACAAGGTCAGAAGGGGCTAGATTGTAAAGGGTTTTAAAAGCCAAATAGAAGCATTTACATTTGATCCTGGAGGTAATTGGGAGCCAGGTTAGTTTATTTAGAAGGAGGGAGACATGAGAAGACCTGTGTTTTAGGAAGATCATTTTGGCAGCTTTTTAAAGCCTTTTAAGCCCTACAAAGTGATTTCACCCTAACCTATGGGATAGGTAGTACAAGCATTATCATCAGAAAGGTTAGATTACCTGCCGAAGGTCACACAGTTAATAAGCATAGCATGATGCTTTCCTACTCTTATGCTCTTAACAAGTATTTATTAAATTGAAGTCAGAGTTCTTAACCCAGGTCTGTTGAATCTCAGTTTGGAGTTTTTCACACTCTATTAAAAGCACAGTTCAGGTACTCAAACTTTCAGAGTTCTCTAATTATCATAATAGCTTAGATTTGTATAGCTATTTACAGTTTCAAAGTGTTTCTGGCATATGGCATCTCCTTTGATCTTTAGAACAATCCCATGAAGCAAATAGTATAGTAACCATTATTCTCTTTTTGCAAATAAGGAATCAGAGATTATGACAGACTTCTGGTGTTCTTTTCTTATGACAGAATAACTCTGCTTTATACATAAATATTTCTCCTGCCTGGATTCACCTGCCCTTACTTCTCTGGAACATCCTTAATTGGATTCTTCTCTGCATAGAACTTTCCATGCTGGAAATCTCCAGCTTTCTAATTGTAGGTTTCCTGCCTTTCATAACAGAGATGGGAGTCCAATCAAACTCACCTCAGGGGTACCTTTGTCCTTTCCAATAAAATCCCTGACTCCCATCCATATCTCCTGTTATATGGGGCAAGCCAGGACTTTCTGTAATGGACAGAGAGAAGTGGTAAGAGGGTTACATAATTCTTTTTCTAAGTCAGAAAGATAGCTTCTTACTAAATTACCCAACCCTTATTTTCCTTTTGAGGGGCAGGTAGGTGGTTCAGTCTATACTTATAGTTGGAAGATCTGAGTTCAAATCTAGATTCTTGACTTCCTAGCTATGTAACCCTTGGCAAGTCACTAATTTCTGTCTCAATTTCTTCAGAGGGTAAAACGGAGATCCCAGGATGTTGTGAGGATCAAATGAGATAATATTTATAAGGAGCCTGGCATTTAGCAGGGGCTTTTTTCATTCCATGTGCTGAATATCCCTCCACTTAAGGTCTATCTGGCTATCTATTTGTTAAGTCTTAGTTGCACCACCCCTCTCTCCAGATTCAGCCCTGTCCTATTCTCTTTGGGGACAATGACTGGTGTATCTTTGCCTTTTATTTCACTCCAGCATATCTCCATTATCAGCTACAACAGGCACAATAGCTCTATTGCTTTTGTATTATCAGCTAGTTTACATCTTCTGTGGAAACATGTAAAATCCCCTCAAACATGTACAACGGATTAGGAGGTAAGTGATTTACTTTACCTTATATACCTTATAAATTGAAGAAATGGGACTTTAACCCAAGTTTTCTGACAACTAATCTATTATTCTTTCCATCATAATCCCTTTGCCATGTGTTTGTTTTGTTACATTTAAAAAATAGTTTAGCCTCTCCGTGCCTTGATGACATAGCACTATACAAGTATTGAATATCAAAAAACCCAAGAGAAAGCAAATTGCAGTTCTCCAAGGGTGGCCCCAAAGGGGAAAACTGGGTGATGATCAGTAAACTGGCTGTACTTTTTTTCCCTTCATTCCTGCTTTATTTGCCAAAGAAAAAGAACCTTGCTTCCCTTGAATGACAAGATTTGAAAACCTTTTGTTGCAACAGGAGACGCCTGATGCTATTCCAAGAGGAGCTGTCCTGCTGCCCAGAACATTTGGACTGCTTTGCCTTGACTCTCCTTGTTTGCATGGGGCTTAATCACCATTTATTTGTGACTAGCGAGTGTTCAGGCATGGAAATGACTTCTGCTTAGTGAAATCGCCATTTTTAGCGATTTTTGTTTTTACTTGTTATGGCTTAGGATTCTTCCCTGCTTTGACACCACGGCTCAAATGTGCACTGCATTTCTGTGCCATTCGCAAACATATTTTCAGCGAGCCTGTTGTCATGCAGAAAGTGAGGGAAGCATAAGCTTGGCAGAGTGCTGAGTATGGGATGTGTACATAGAGGCCATCTGGTGATGCACAAACTGTACTTTGATGGCAATCACAGAAGAGGACTCTGGGAAGCCTTCGTTCTGAAGGCATCGCTGACTGAATCCCTTGGGCAATAGGTAGATAGAATGATATCTTTCATGTCGGTTTTTGAGTCTCCCCTTCCTAAATGAACATGTCTAACATTATGGGGTGGGATTCCATACAGCTCTACTTAATCCAGAAAAGTCTCGTCATCCATTTGTTATGTATCATGTTGCCAGGGGTGGGGTACCCATATAGTGAGAGATTCCAGCTAACAAATTGGTGAATGATCTACTCTGGGGAGAGATGCTACCATAGTATAGGAAGTACAGGGGTTAGAAAACAATCCTGCTGTGAGACACCTGCCATAGTGCTGCTCATAAACTTTTCCTCTGAGTCTCAGATAAGACTAATGTTATCTCTATGAACCTGACAGTATTGTATTATTCTCTTTCTTGACCGCTTCTTGATGTTGTTGTTGATGAATCATTTTGGCTGTGTCTGACTCTTCATGAACCCATTTGGGATTTTCTTAGCAAAGATACTGGAGTGGTTTGCCATTTCCTTCTCCACCTCATTTTTCTAATGAGGAAACTGAGACAAACAGGGATAAAAGATGTGACTTTCAGATAAAAAGTTCCTAAGAACAGATATGAATCTAGGAATATGAATATTCCTGACTCTAGGTTCTGCACTCTACTGCCTTAGCTTAACTGCTTCCTCTTTTTTTATACTTCAAAATAAATAAAATCTGAAATGGTAAGTTGGATCTCTATCTATTACTCTTGCCTAAATATCTGTTGAGAACAAAAGATTATTAATAGATGGATATCAAGAGTGTTTCAGTACTAAGTTCACAATGTAGAGGAGAAAACAGGAAGATTTTTAACCCATTGGGCAAATCGCCTATAAATAAATCTATGTAAGGCCAGGTGTGAAAGTCACAGAAATAGATGAGTTATAACTTGTATCACTGAAAATAACTTCTGGAGCAATTTGGAACTATTCCCAAAGAGCTATCAAAATGTGCATACTCTTTGATCCAGCGGTGTCCCTACTGGGTCTGTATCCCAAAGAAATCATAAAAGAAGGAAAAAGACCCACATGTGCAAAAATGTTGTAGAAACTGTTTTTGACAATGATTTGGGAATTGAGTGGATGTCCACCAGTTGGGGAATAGAACAATAAGTTGGATATAGTGAAAAACTATTTTTCTATAAGAAATGATAAGTAGGCTGATTTCAGAAAAGCCAGGAAAGACTTACAGGAACTGATGCTAAGTAAAATGAGCAGAACCAAGAAAACATTGTATATAGTAATAGCAAGATTGTGTGATGATCAACTATGATAGACATAGCTATTCTCAGAAATGTGCTAATCCAAGACAATTTTCCAAAAGAGTTATGATGAAAATACCATATACATGCAGAAAAAAAAAAACCTATGGAGTCAGATTGAAGCATACGATTTTCATTATTTTTCTCTTTCTCATGGTTTTCTCTTTTGATCTTTCTTTTTCAATATGACTAAAATGGAAATATGTTTAAAATGATTGTAGATTTATAACCTATATCAGATTGTTTCCTGTCTTGGAGAGGGGGAAGGGATGGAAGGGAAGAAGAAAAAAAAATTAGAACTCAAAATCTTACAAAAAATGAATATTGAAAACTATCTTTACACATATAATTGGAAAAAAAATACTATTATGTGAAAAGAGGCATAATTTTTTAAAAAGAAAGTAATTCCTGAAATGATGGCATTACAAATCCATTTGAGTATTAAACATTTGGATATAGATTTATTGGAATGAAAATCTGTGTTGGGGGAGTTTCTTAACCTGGTATATAACTTTGTTGGTAGTTGAGACAACAGGAATTTTACTAAACCAACTTTTTTGCTAAAGCTATGAATAAATTAATACTTGATGATCTGTATTACAATTTCATTTTTTTTCAGGTGTTTCGAAGGGAAAATTCTTTTCTGATTCTGTTACTAACAAATAGGAAAAATTGCTGGACTAGAAATAAGGGAAGCTTTTATGAAAATGATCACTTCATTCTAGAGAATGTGATAGAGAGGAAAGGTAATATGGACATTCTCCCTAGATTTGGGGGATGGAAATGTAAGGTGTTCTGAGGAAGTAGGTAATTTCCTAAGGAATAAAGTGCTTCAGAAAAAGTCAATCCAGGAGAGATGGGACATGCTTCAGAATGAGATTCTGACTATACAACTGGGGGACAATTTCAAAGAGCAGGAAAACCTGGATTTACTTCATGGATTGACATCAGAGAATTCACAAAACAACTTAGATTTTAAAAGGTACTACACAGAATACTGAAACAAGATAATAGAGAATGAATACAAGAGCATAGTTTGGAACACAAACACTTAGAATGAACCAAGAATTTCAAGAGAAGTTAAGGACAATAAAATTACCCTTTTAAAAAAGTTTTATTGGGAGAAAAAGGGGTATGAATGAAGGCATATTGTCTTTGCCTGGAACATATGGGATGATAATAACAGACAACAGAAAGAAACGAGAGATGCTTATTTCTCGTTCTGTTTGATATTTTTTTCTGTAAAAGAGAATGATCTTAGTACTAGGAAGAAAGTATAAAAACAGCAAGTTAAGGCCTAAAATAATGAGATAGTAAGAGAGCTTGATGAGTCAAATCACCTGGGCCAGATGAACTACATTTGCAAGTCCTGAAAGAAAGAGCAGATAGATAGATTGCTCAGCCAGTCAGGAGCTTTGAAGAGTCATAGAAAATTGCTTGGAAAAAGCTTAACTATGATTCCTGATAAAATTCTAGTAAGGATCTTTAAAGAGAAGGTTGCAGAACAACTAGAAAGGAAAAGAGTGCTTACTAAGAGCCAGTATAGCTTTATCAAGAACAAATCAAGTGTGACTAACCCTATTATATTAGTTTTAAATGAATGAATAGAAGAGGTGAATGTTATGGACATAGTTGCTGTTTTTACCTGTATGACCTCATTCGATCCTCACAACAATCCATGAGATATATCTATTAACCTTGGAGCCCACTGAGAATAGGGCTCTCTTTTGACTGTCTATTGACTTCTTGTTGACTGATTAAAAATACTGCAGGTATTATAATGTCCAAATTACATATGCAGAAAATAAGATTTAGCCAGGGTGAATTTCTAGTAAATTTCAGAGGGAGAGTTTTGAACTTGCCCTTATATCTCCAAATTTAGTGCTCTTTCTATTACAAAATGCTATAGCAACATGGCTTTGAAGATAGGGCATTGGATTTGGAGTCAGAAGAACTGGGTTCAAATACCATCTTTAAAAGGTAAGAACTGTGAGATCATGAGGAAAATATGATACAATAACTTCAAAGTTTATGATACATTTTCCTAATAACTTTTGTGTGAGATAAAAAAGTATAATAAATATCCTTAAATAAAGAAATTGAGGATATTTCTTCTTGGGTCCTATGAACTTAAACTTGATGCCAAATTACTCCCTCTTCTGTTACTTCCTCATATTCTATGTGGCCATTTTGGCATTGAAATTATACTGGAAATATCCATATAATGCTACAATTAGGGAACTACCAGTCAGATATAATAGGCTTTATTTAAACAGACACACATCCAAAACATCAATCACAGGAAATTTTCTCCTTAAGAAGAGAGATAGACCTAAAGTAACAAGGTATATAACAAGATATAATACAAAGAGTTCAGAACTTGGAGTAGGGAGAGAAATGGAAATGTATTCAATTTTTAATACTAACTAGCTGTGAGATCAGGGACAAGTGACATTTCCTTTGTTTTAGTTCCTTCCCAGTGGTTCCCAGTGGCTCAACTAACCTGAAGAGTTCTTTCTTTTCTTATCTAGCATGTAGTAGTACTGGAAATATCACTTATGAGAAGGCTTCAGGGATCTATATGGTTTCTGTGCACAGTTCTTTAGTCTTTCTCTTCCCCCTACTCTGGCCCCCTTTCCACCCTGCATGGAATTCTCCAAAGATCTCTAGTGTTGGAAAGAAAAGCTTTCATTCAGGTCAAGTAGCAAAGGGGATTGAGGACTGCAGTCACCTTTCCCTCTCTTTCTGACTTTTTTCCTCTTGTGAACTAGTTAGGGGGGTGGGTAGAAGAAGTTTCAATCAGCCCTTCTGTCCTATATAACAGTTGGGGAGCAGGAGGAATGACATACTTTGAACACACATCCTTGAGGATGCAGACAACAGACAGGGACACCATGGAGACCCTATATCCATTGACAGTCTTGAGGACTGTGACTGCCAGGAAGTACTGACAGCATCAGAACCTTTTCAAGATCAAAAAAAAAAAAAAAAAAAAAAAAAAAAAAAAGAGCTCAAATTTTTCTCTATCTGGACACAGATCCCAGAGCCTCCTGGTTGATATTTGGGAACAGTTGAGAAATAGAATGCCTTTATCCTTCTTACTCCCCACTTCCTGCATTCTCCCCTCCCCTCCAATCATTAAAAACTATTTTCTTTCAAGGCAAAGCACCAACGGGTTTAACTAGGTACTCATTCCCTCTAGTTCTTATTATTGAGCTGGGGGAAAACAAATCACACATTCACAGTGGATTAAAGTCCCATAAAGTGGAAAAAATTCTGTTCACCTGAGCATGAATGATTTGGGGCTATACTCATTCACTGATGCCTAGGTCAGCCTGGCCCATGGCAGGTTTGCATTCTTTGTCTATTTTCTGTTACCCTTTTGCCTGCTTATCTTCCATTTGTCTTTATCTGTCTGTTACAACCAACTTATCTATTTCCTCCATTTATCTTGTGAAGGTTGCAAATCGTGTTTGTGATGGAGGGAGCTTTCATTCTGACAGTTTTGATTTTATTGTACACAAGCAGATCTGAAGTCAAAATTGGCTTTACGGCATCTTTTGTGTTATTGATTTCAGACTCGTTCCAGAATTAACTTGTTTGGAATGATCTTGCTTGGGTCACGTGCTCCGGGTTCTTTCTCCCTCAGAATTTGTTTCATAACCAAATGCAATAAAAATGTTCAAATACATCCAAACATTGTTGTATTGAATTTAGATGAAAACCTTATGGAGTCAGTCAAATATACAAGACATGTGTATCTTGAATTCTAAGCTGTTTGCTGTGTTGAGGAGGAAAGTGTTCTAAGATCAGCTCCCCCTACCTGCATATCTTTGGTGTGTGATGTACGGACTCTTTAATCACATCATTCATATTGCTCCACTGAATTGGACGGATATAATTTTGACATTTCAACAAAGACCATGGCAGTGAATCCATGATTTGGAATTACATAGTATGTATTAATAAGTCCTGGACTTTCTGAAGGCTTCCCATCATGCTTATTGATATGAAAAGGTAGGGTTAATCATGTGTTAATATTCAATGAAAATTCACTGGTGGAAAGAAATCTTTACCAATTAATGGCAGAGCTAATGATTTTCTAATCTCTAGCATGAAGACAAGAAAGCCATGGAGAGAGTGCACAATTAGGCTGACAAGGGAAACTTGCAATACTCTGAAGACAAGTTAATTGTATCCTACAGTATCCGCAACTTTTACTGACTAGTTGATATTGATGTTACAAGCTCTTGATGTATGGATAACCTTTTCAAAAGCATTTCATCTGTAATCGCTCTGGAGGTTTTTCTTTCTATTCATTCCCCAGGTGAAGAGATCCTAATTCTCAAAGTAGAGAGGGATTTTTGGATCTTAAACCATCTTTATTCCTTTGGATAGAATAAAAACCCAGAGATTAATTGGCTTACTTGAGGTGGCACAACTTTTAGGTCAGAAAAACCTTAAGGGATGAGGTATTTTTTGTTTCTGCATAATATATGTTCTGGGAACAGCTGGATGAATTGGTATACTGAAGGAACTCTTTATTTTGGTTCATACTGGCCTTGATTTCAAGTTTTTTGGTGTAAAATGCCATGGAAAATGTGGAGGTCCAGTTAGGATTCCATTATTATTGGGCTACTATGGAAAACAAGCATGGCTATTTGGCAAAAGGAGAAAAAGGAGGAATGTGATAATAATTTTCCAAATAAATCTTTTAAATTTGTAATATCTGCCATGAGTCCATGGGTTCCTGTGTAATATTGCAAGATATCACAGTCACTTCAAAGAGTTTAGCATGACCATCCACCATCAGAAAAACAAAGTGGATAAAGAATGCTTATTGTTTCTCTGTGCTCTGCTTTGTATGTATTTTGTGTATAAACCTTAGTTCATCATTGACAAACACTTCATCCCCATTTTCAGAATATGAACACAAAACATTAACTAAATTTTAAGCTCAATGGAAAGTCCTGATTCCTTTATCAGTTTTGAACACCTGTTAGTGAGTCAGAAGGAAACAATGATATTAGTTAAGTGAAAAAAATTATACAACACCCCTCTCCCCTGGAGGTTTTAACAAAAAGCTAAGCCCTATGTAGTAAAAGCCAATTACAAACCAGGAGCTAGAAATTGAAGGGGAAACTAAGCTTCCATAGGGAATCATAGAGATTTAAAATTTACAAAGGCCTGTAAGATAAATTAGTATAAATGAGTATCATTCCCCTCTTTCAGTTAGGAAAATTGCAGGTAATTCTTTTTTGACTTTCCTCAATTTAACCTTAGTGCCAGATTCCTGACTCTTTCCTTCACTCCCTCTATACATGTCCAGCCAATGAGTTCTGGTTATGTTGCTGCTTAAAAACATCTCTTCGTTGAAGTCAGTTGAAACTACAGGACCATATCTATATAGACACATCACATCACTTTTATCAATTAGAAAGAACTGCTTCTCCTTCACAAAAAGGTAACTATCCAATATCAGTCAGTCAATAAATATGTATTTAGTACCTACTATATTCCAAGCCCCTGTGCATGGCAATGGAGATACAAAAAGAGGCAAAAGACAGTTCTTACCTTCAAGGAACTCACAATCTAATGCAGGAGGCAAAAATACATGAATATGTACAAAGTGGCTATATACAGGATAAATAGAAAATAATTAACAGAAGGAAAGCATCAGAATTAAATGGAGTTGGGAAGGACTTCCTGTAGAAATGTGATTTTAGTTGGTCCTTAAAAGAAGCCAAGAAAGTCAGTAGTCAGAAATTAGAAGGGAGAACGTTCCAGGCATGAAGGACCATCTAAGAAATTACCCATAGCCAAGAGAAGGGTTTCTTGTGTGAGAAACAGCAAAGAAGTGTCATAGAATTGAAGAATATGTGTGAGGAGTAAGCAGACTGGAAAGGTAAGGAAGGGATGTTAGGTAATGAAGGGTTTTGAACATCAAACAGAAAATTTTGTATTTGATCTTGGAGGTGATAGGGAGCCACTGGAGTTTGAGTAGGAAGGGAAATTGTTGGATCTGTTTCCTAGGAAAATCACTTTAGTGGCTAATCAAAGGATGGATTGGAGTGGGGAGAGAATTGAGGCAAGCAGGCTTATTCACAAGCTATTATGTCACAAGACATGAGGTGATAAGGGCTCACACAAGAGTCCTGGAAGTGTTTGAGGTGGGAAAAGGGTGTATTGGAGAGATGTCCTAAATGTGAAATTGGCAACAGATTGGCTATGGGGGTGGGAGACAATGAGGAGCTGAGGATGACACATAGGTTTCCTAAGAGGGAAATGGTAGGAGGATGGTGTTGCCTTTTACAATAATAGGGAAGTATCCTGGCATTTAGGAGAGATTGCTGAATTTAAGATGTCTACTGGGTTTCTGATTCAAGATGTCTGAAAGGTGGTTGGAAATTTGAAAATAGAGATCAGCATGAAGATTGGGGCAGGAAAGGTATATATGAGAAACATCAGCAAGGAAATAATCATTAAGAAAATAGGAGTTAAGGAGATCACCAAGTAAAAGTATGGAGGTAAGAATAATCTACAGTATAGTGGAATAAGGAGAGACCTGAATTTGAATCCAGTATCTAACACTAACCAGCTCTGGGATTATGGACAAGTACTGGATTGTAAGATCTTTTTAAGGCAGATGCTATAATCTTATACATTTTCTATACAGTTTTCTATACAGTAGATATAAATATTTACTCAATTGATTTTATTTTGGTACTATTTCTCTTATTTGTTGCTTTGACTGCTGCTATAGTAAAAATGTACTACTCATCTCTAACACTTAGAATATTTTCTTTACTTCACATCCCATCTCAAGCTCCACTTTTTCATGAAACTTTTTTTCTGATCAAACCAGAAGGTAGAACGTTCATGTTTTATGCCTTCAAATGGCTTTTATCCTTTCTATAGATATAAAGGGTGTTCAAGGAGGACTAGCATCTTGGTAGGTAGGCTAAACCAGATTGGGAGTAACCAGTAGACCTCATACTAGTTGGTGATTTGGGGTGAGGTGTCTACCTTGAGCACTGAAGATTTCTTTCTGCAAACTGAGTGAATGAGAACAATTTGTTCCAATAGCCATGAAGGGTGGATAAAGCAGGTGACGTGAAGTGTTTAAATCTTAGTTAGACATTGAAAATGTTAAGGTTGTCCACTTCATCCTGGGCCATTGTCAGTCATCTTGACTTGTCATTGGATATCAATGACTAGAAAAGAGAGTGAGATTGATGACTGTACAACTCTGACTCACTTAAATCTAATTCATGCATAAATCAAGCTATCACTTCATGATGCCATCGGTTGTCTTTGAAAATGAAGGGCAAACAATAAAAATAATACCTAAACAACCCATGCATATATTGTCTCCTTTTGTAGAATATAAGCTTCTTCAGGGAAGGAACTGTTTCATGCAGAAGATCCTTTAAAATAATGCTTGTTAATTATTTGATTGATCTTTGGCTAGATTTGTGAATGCTGTTCTCACAACCCTGAAATATTTCAGAGAATCTCACAACCCTGAAATATTATTTCTATTTCTTTTTATCCATCTGTGTCAGGATTTGTCTGTTTCCTTCACAATGACTCTAGTCAAATGTTCCCATTTATTTCCTTTTCCAAGTTTCAGATGAAAGTTCCTGTCTCCAACAGAAGCAAATAAAAGTCCTTGATTAACCCAAAGAACTGGCTCCATATTGAGATTTTGATTTTTTGTAATTCTCTGTTCATATTGTCCAGACTGTTTTCTGGGTTTTGATCCATTCGGTGCTGCTCAAAATGTTTTTTTAAATTCTAGATTTTTTTGCATTATCTGATTTAATTATTCTATGCACCTTGCCTGCAGTCCTGATCCACTGCTTACTTTGATCTTTAATACTGCTTTTCAAGCCTTTCTTTAGTTTTTATTTTCTGCAAAAGACAATGCTTGAAGAGAGTTGAGGCAGGTTAAATCTACCCTCAGACACTTAGTAGACTCTGGCTAAGTCACTTAATCCCAATTACCTCCAAAAGGAAAAATAAAAAGAGAGAAACTCTATGAGGCATGGGTCCTCCAGAAGCTGGTAGCTAGGAGAAATATCCAGCAGACATTCTATAACTAATTGTCACTTCAAGACCAATAGAGATTAAAAAAAAAAACAAAAAACAAAACAAACAAACAAAAAAAAAGAATTGGGACATTCAATAGGCAGAAGGCCCAATAACAGCAATATAATGAATTCAGAAGACATCAGTGGTCTTTTAGCATTAGAAGCATGAGTTATCTGAGATACCACTACACACCTGTCAGATTGGCTAAGATGACAGGAACAAATAATGATGAATGTTGGAGGGGATGTGGGAAAACTGGGACACTAATACATTGCTGGTGGAGTTGTGAAAGAATCCAACCATTCTGGAGAGCAATTTGGAACTATGCCCAAAAAGTTATCAAACTGTGCATACCCTTTGACCCAGCATTGCTGCTATTGGGCTTATATCCCAAAGAAATACTAAAGAAGGGAAAGGGACCTGTATGTGCCAAAATGTTTGTGGCAGCTCTTTTTGTAGTGGCTAGAAACTGGAAGATGAATGGATGTCCATCAATTGGAGAATGGTTGGGTAAATTATGGTATATGAAGGTTATGGAATATTATTGCTCTGTAAGAAATGACAAGCAGGAGGAATACAGAGAGGCCTGGAGAGACTTACATCAACTGATGCTGAGTGAAATGAGCAGAACCAGAAGATCACTATACACTTCAGTGTTGTATGAAGATGTATTTTGATGGAAGTGGAAATCTTCAACATAAAGAAGATCCAACTCACTTCCAGTTGATCAATGATGGACAGAAATAACTACACCCAGAGAAGAAACACTGGGAAGTGAATGTAAATTGTTAGCACTACTATCTATCTACCCAGGTTACTTATACCTTCGGAATCTAATACTTAACATTCAACGAGAAAATTAGATTTACACACATATATTGTATCTAGGTTATATTGTAACACTTGTAAAATGTATGGGATTGCCTGTCATCTAGGGGAGGGAGTATAGGGAAGGAGGTGATAATTTGGAAAAATGAATACAAGGGATAATGTTATAAAAAAATACTCATGCATATATACTGTCAAAATAGGTTATAATTATAAAATTTAAAAAAAAAAGAAGCATGAGTTATAAATACACATATGCTCCTTGGCCACCACAGCTTCTCTACATGTGAATGTTACATACATTCCAATCTTTAACACTGATTATATTTCTATTTGGGGTAGAGATTGATCCAGATTTGTTTCAGGGGATGGCTTGTTATATTTTTACTATAAGATTTCATTGAATGTCTTTGCTTGAAACTAATTGTACACTTCAAATATTTAGAAAAAATCAAATATGTGACATAGTATTTGTGAGCCATGGTTTTGAGTGGTTTTATATACAGAGAATATCTTAAAACTGGGGTAGCTTTTATGGGGGCGCCATGTGAGAGCATGGAATATACCAAAAGCTATACCTACAGTTAAAATTATATAATAATATTTTCTTTTCTTTTTTAACTTCCTTAAAAATACAGGTGTACCTAAAGTTTTCAGTTTTAATAATTTAAATTGCAATAAGACTTTTGTCATATCTTGTCTAATTAAAAAGAATTCTATCTATGAACCATGATGTTTCTGAAAGCATAGACAATAGTTTATATCATTGTACTATAATTATCATAGCATAAGAGAAATGAATCAATAATGTTGATAATGGGGATGATGGAGCCTCCTCTTATAATAAAAACAATACATTGGTGATATGTAGACATATTATGATTATGGTATGCTTGATTTGCTCTCATTTGTTGAAATGGGGCATTTCATGCTTGTTAAAGTGATGGTTATCTCCATTTCTAGGTGATTGTAGCAACATATTATGTCTAAATTTGTATCTATCTCTCTATCTCACTATCTTTTTCTCTTCAATAGTCTTTCTAGGTAGATAATACATCTATAATCATACAGATAACAAACTGAATTCAGAGAGGATAAATGATTTCCCTGAGGTTATACAGCTACCAAGACTTAGCATTGGTTTTCATGAAGGTAGAGGAAGAAAAGGAGAAAAAGAATATAAACTTGTAAGCTACAGGTCACTGAGCTTGATTTTTAATTCTTATTAAAAAGATAACTAGTGAACATCTAGAAAAGAAATACTAATCTCAATGAGCCAGTGAAATTTCATCAGTAAGTGTTCATTTTCTTTTATTCAAAGAATTCCCAGACTGGTCATCAGAAGAATTCTATAGCTATATCTTACCTACATTTTAGTAAAACATTTTACTACATCTCTTGCCATTCTAATGGATGCAGCAGAGAAATAAGAGGCAGATAATCATATATTTATATATGGATTCAGAGCTGGCTTGATTCTTCTACCAAAGAGTATTTGACTGCACAATACCAATCTGGAATGTGATCTCTAACAGTGTCCTCAAGATCTCTGTATGACATTGGGATATTTAAATTATTTTATCAATTACTTGAATTAAGACATAGAAGGCATGACTTTCCAATTTTCAGATCATACAAAGTTGGTGTGGATGCCAAATATATTAGAGATAAAGCACAAATCCAAAAAAAGGGCTCAACAGGTTAGAATTTTACAACAAATCTTATAAGATGACACATAATAGGAATTAATGTCAAGTTTTATACAAAATTAATTTCACAAGTAGAAGATGAATGAGGAATAACTAGATAGTTCATCTGAAAAAGAAAAGATATGGGCTTATTAATGTGCTGAAGGGTTAACATGTGAGTTCAACATATTGAAAACTTTGACAGTTAAAAATATTAATGTAATATTAGGCTGCAGCAAAGTGCATGATTTTCAGAATAAAGGAAGTAATTGACTTGCCATGTTCTATGATCTGCCCAATTCTGGGTGCCACATCTTAGGAAGAATATTGATAAGCCAGAGGGAGAAAAGAATGTGGAGAGCCCACGAGACCATGCCATATTAGGGTTGGGAGAAGAGAATGGAGATTTCTAGCTTGGAAATGTGAACTATTGGGGTCAACATAGTGGTAGGATGAAGAGAACAGATGATTACTATCTTCATGTAACTGAGGTGCTATTATGTGGAAAAAAGATTAGCTACACATATCCTATTTCTGCATGCTCACACTAGGAACAAAGCTCTCTTTCTTCAGAAAAGCAGATTTTTACTCTATAAGGAAAAAGTTTGTAATAATTATATGATACAAAACCATACTATTTCAACGTTCAAAGGGATATTGAATACCATTTAATATAGACCAGAACTCACATCTTCTATATCCTCTCCTTGACAAGCAGTCATCCAGTTTTTTTTTTCTTTTTTCTTGGAGACCTCTCTAGAAGGGAGTTTTCCAAATTAGAGCTATCTGAAAGTGGAATGACTGACTTCAAGAGGTAGTATAGAACCTCTCTCACTAAACATCTTCAAAACAGAGTTTGAAGAACTTATAGAGGGAATTCTCAGTTGGTTACAACTTGGCCTCCAATATCTCTTCCAATTTTGAACTTTGATTATTTCCTTATTCTGGTTTTAAGTTTAACATTCTTTTTACCACAGTATTAAGGCATATTTGAATATATAGCTGTTCCAATGTCATATAAAAAAGATGAGGCAAAAGTAAGCAGAAACTATCTGAATGAGTACTAGATTTAGAAACATGAGACTCGGGCTTGAAACTATTCCTGTGAAGCTCTGTGGATCTCAGTTTTCTTATGTAAAATGAAAAATGTATTAGATGATTCCTCAAAATCCCCTTCAACTCAAAAACACAAAGAATACCTCAATTTCAGGTGACTCAGAGATCTCAGGATTCTTAAAGATCTTGCCATCAGAGTAAATGCAAACTCTGACAACTATACTAATCCGAGAGGGCTTCAGACATATATTTGGTTGCAGACTCTCTGACAATTGTCTGAAGACCCCCTTGACTAAAAATGAAAAGGCTTATTACAAGTTATCTTCAGGAGTATGAATTAATTTAGTTATAACAACTCTTCAAAATAATCTTTTTAGCCATAGGGCACTTGTGATTCTAGTTGTTGGCGAGAATAAGTAGCACAGACAAAATTGCAGACTCATGAAGTATTTAAATTTGTTTTAAACTCTAAATATGTACATTTATTAGACATAGATCAAATTGCTAAAAATCTACCTATCAGAGCCATAATCAGGAATTATTATACCTAGAATAAAAACAGATGGACTGGGTATGTTTGCCAGTAGAATTATATGGGACAATTCAAGAGAAGATACAGTTTTTCAGTGTAAAGGGCAGGCAGTCAATCTACTTGAGATTTGGTCAATTTTGCTCATAGAAATTGGGAAGGAAGAAGATATGTGTTTCAGAATAGGAGACATCATAGATATATTAAAGAAAGTGAAAGTTGCTATATAGAGAAAACACAACTCTACACTCAGATGCCAGTGAAATCCTGGGTAAAATTTCATTGGCATGATGCTAATTATGGCTCTGTAAATTTATCTTAAATTAGGGTCATGGGAGTCTCTTGAGAGTGGAAATCATATCCTATATTTTTTTGCCTCCTTTCTTTTTCCATACCATCCACACTAAATGTTATCTGCAACATATGATTAGGGTAAAATATATAATTTTACTTGATTGTTGGACTGTTTTAGTGACAAATGAATTTCTGTAACTTTTAAGGTCAAAAGAGTCTCAGGATCAATGATTATACAGTATCTAGAATCATTGGTATTTCATCAAAAGAAAGGATATACAAAGCAATGGAAATAGCTTTTGTTGCAGGAGAAGAATCATTGTTTTGCATAATATAAATTGTCTATGCATATTCACAGAAACGCTGAGTTTGGACTAAAGAAAAGGACTTGTCATTGACCTTTGTGATGCTCCCTGTGATAATGGAGCTGGTTCTGGTAGAGAGGTCTTCAATGACTCTCCTGAAAGATGATAAACAAGTTGAGAAAAGGAATGAGGTCTCAGAAACTCCTTCAAGGTTATGTGATATATATTTACAGTCCTTGAGCAAGCAACACTTCCACTGAAGAGATGGGTCAACAAAGGACTAAGGGGTTGACCCACAAAGCAACGATTTAAAGTGTTCACTGTCTGAAACTCCATTTCTGAGAGGAGAGAAGTGAGAAAATGTGTTTTTGGAGAATGGATGTGCACAGTGAGCTGAGTGGATATCATCAGCAAAGTCAAGAGGAGCCGAGCTGGTTGAAAGGAAAGGGCACATATTAAATTGATAGTGATTAATTAGTTTTATGTAACTTTGGTGCTTTTAGACTTGTTCATGGTGTGATTTTCAATTATTTTAGTATTATTGGAAGAACTAAGATTAGACCATAGTTATTAGAATTAGATGAGTTACCTTATTTGCAGAGTGGGATAACCTTTGCTATTTTCTGTCCCACGTGACCAGTGCCATTTGAGAGGAAAAGAGTGAAGGTATCTGAATATATACAAAGCCTGAGCAGAGGTAGAAATTTTTAAAATGGCATCTGAAAACCTATATGATCAGAGTTATTTTTTTTCTATTTTTGGGGGGTGTAAGGCATAAAAATCTGATGATTGCTATCATTTAAATTGGTTAAATTGGAATGCAAAGAGAGATGTGATATCAGGATTAATATTGCATTTTTGACCTTTGAAAAATTCTGTTGACTTGATAGGCTGCAAGCTCTGCAAAAACCCCAAGGTGGGGTAAGGAGGGAAATTGATGCCTAAATATGAGCTTTTCAAGGCTGATGTGGAAAAGACCATGAACACCACCACCATTATTGGTGACTTGGGGTAAGACCTTTTCATTCTCTGAAGTGGTTTTCTCATTAAAAAAATAAGGAATTGGGTGAATTTGAATTCTTTGAAATGAAATCACACAAATAATGTGGCAATCTCCACAGATCACTAATTTTCAAAGGTAATGAGAATAATAACAATTACAAACATTTGCATAAGGATTTATGGTCTGCAAAACATTTTACATATGTTAACTCTTTGAATCCTCCCAACTATTCTGTAAAGTAGTGTTAAGGTTTGCTATCGGGTTCTCTGGAGTTGTAATTACATGCTGACAGTAGGTACAGTTATTGTTCCCTTTTTACAGATAAGGAAACTAAGGCTAAGCAACTTGCTCAGGTGATGTAGTTAGCATCTGGATTCAAACTTTCTAATTCAAAATCTGCCATCTGATCCAGCCTAGCTGCTGTTGTCCAGATGAGATGGGGAGAATTGTATCTGAATCCTGTGATCAAGTAGCCTGAATTCCAGTGGTGCATTGGTTAGTTGGAGAGAAGAGCAGTGTAAAAAATCAATCTTTCCTTCAAGAAGTTGACAACCAACATGGCATGGATGGGGCAGCAAGAGGCAACTAGGTAATGCAATGAATAAAGCACAGAATTAGATTCAGGAGGGCCAGAGTTTTAATCCTGCCTTACTACCTGCATGACCCTGGGCATTTCATTTACTTAGTTTCCTTAACTGTAAAATGGGAATAATAATAATAATATCTATTTCACACGATCCTATTTTGTGAGGATCAAATGAGGTAAACATGTAAAATGTTTTGTGAACCTAAAAGTACAATATCAATGACCCACATTACTGCTGACAACTAGCATTTATATGGTACTTTCCAGTTTACAAAGTATATTACAAATGTTATCTCATTTTGTTCTCCTAGCTTCTCTGGGAAGTAAATGCTATTATTATCATCTTTTAATAGATCAAAAAGTGAGGCAGACAGATGTTAATTGACTTGTCCAGGGTCACCTGCTAAGTGTGGGAGGCTGGGTTTGAACTCTGGTCTTCTTGATGCTAGGTTCCATGCTCCATCCACTGTGACACTCAGTCATCAGAGAAAAGGATGATCCCAAATAATGAGCATCAAAATCCTTAACCCCACTATGATGCAGGGAGTCTAGATTCTAGTTACAGATCTGTTGCTCACAAATTAAATGAACTTGAACTCGAGTGAATCACCTAATTCCTTTGATCCTCAATTTCATTATAAGATAATTTTTTGTTGTTATTCTGCTTTGCTGTTCTGCCTGACTCTTCGTGACTCCATTTGGGATTTCCTTAGCAAAGGTGCTGGAGTGGTTTGTCATTTCCTTCTCTAGATCATTTTAGGGATGAGGAAACTGAGGCAAAGAGGGTTAAGTGACTTGCTCAGGGTCACACAGCTAGTAAATAAATCTAAGGCCATATTTAAACTTGGGAAAATATTTCTTCCTGATTCCAGGACCAGTACTTTCTCCACTGTGTCACCTAGCTGTACCTGCACACAGACGACCCATTGTAAATACTTATTGTTTTGCTTTTCCCTTCTCTTAATTGAAAATAGGAGATAATATTCATATATATGCTACGTACCAGAGTGGATTTTTATGAAGTCTATTATGGAGATTTCTCTAATACATTTTCTCTTTTGATTAGAGAAAAGACTGTATAGAATAATAGATCAAGGACTGATTTTGAAATCAGGAAGACAAGTTCAAGTTAGCCTCTGGCATATATTATCTAGATGACCCTGTATAAATCACTCACCTTGTTAGTGACCCAGAAAACTCCAACATCAGTTGGTTTTGTTAGAATTAGTCCTGTAATTTTATTTGTTGGAGGAATACCCATTTGCTGTTACATATATGCACAAGAGAGCTTTCTGGTTCACTGCAAGGCTGAGTAACTCACACAGGTCACACAACAAGTCAGATGCTGGCTTTGAACGTGAGGCTTCCTGACTCCAAAGCCAGCACTTGGAGTCATAATTCTGTGCTTCCTTTTCTCTAATCAAATGAGATAGCATATGGGAGAAATCTCTGTAATTGTAAAGCATTATAACTGTAAGCTATTATTTTTATAGGGAGATCCAGTGTTTATCACCATAGTAATTAGAGCTTTCCCTAAGTGGAATGGGCTGTCTTTGGGGATAATATAATGTTTCTCATCACCTGAGGCAATCAAACAAAGGCTTTATGACTACTTGTTAGTGATGTTGCACATATCATTTGCTGATTTGTATTTACCATCTAGGGATTTTTTGCAAATATAGATATATAAGAATATAGATATAGATATATAAAGATAAAGATATGGACAGATAAACATACCTACATATGTTCATGATGTCTCCCCAGATCAACCATAAGCTCCTTGTCTGCAAGAATTATTTTATTTTTGACTTTGTATCCCTAGTACCTAGCATAATGCCTGAAAACTAGCAGACACTTGATTGATGCTTGTTGATTGAACGATTGAGGTTATGACTAGATTGCCATAAAATTGTCATTTAATGCTCTCCTGATAATGTCTTGAACTTTAGGTTCCCTTGTTTTCTTTTCAAAACAATCTCGGTAGAATTCAGAAAGAAAAAAAGTCCAGTATTTAGTTTATCCAAAGTACTATGAGATCCAATCTGAGTAATGGCCTCCCATCATTTCTCTTGAGGGCTGGTATGTGTGGAGGGTAAGGAAGCACTAAGACACTTTTCTGGACTCTAAGATTAGTCCTTAGTGTTCCATAGTTAGTCTATAACCCATTTCGTTTCTCCTGTACTTCTCCCCCAGTCTTCTCAACTGAAGTCACACACTTTCCAGTCTTTCCAGGCTCTCAGAACCAATATTCTACCATAAGCAGTGAGTATTTCCTCTCTTTTCAAAGAAACTGTCACCACAGTTACTGTTCATTTAAAGCTAGCTGTTGGCCAGATTTCCATGCTTTATCATACCTAGGTGAGTTTCTAACAATCAATATCAAATATGAGATTCTGTTAAAATTATCTGGGCAAAATAACTGTGGAATAGTTATATATTCTCCTTGCATGTGCCTTTTTCAAGGAGCGAGAGGGACAGACGGACACAGAGACACACACAGAGAGACAGAGGAGAGACAGAAAGAGACAGAGATAAACAGAGAGAGAAAATCTCATGAATCTCCACACATTTAACCTGCTTCAAGGGTTTAGCTTCAGATCTTTAGTTGAACATTTGATTCACTGTTAGTTGAACTGGCTGTTTTTATATATCATGAACTATTGGCTGGTACAGGGGTAAAATACCAGCCCTGGGGTAAGAAGACTTACTCTTCTTCCTGAGTTCAAATCTGGTACTTGCTAACTATGTGTTACTTATATAGTACATATATAACTTACTGTGCAAGTCACTTAACTCTGCCTCAGTTTTCTCATCTGTATTATGATCTGGAGAAGGAAATGCCAAACTACTCCAAAATCTTTGTCAAGAAAAATCTAAATGGGGTCAGAATAAAATAACTAAACAACAACAATAAGAAAAGATCAATTTGTGAGTTAAGTACTAAAGGCATTTTACAGATTAAGAAACTGAGGTTCAGCAGTACATAGCTAACAAATATCGAGGCAGAATTTGAATCTGTATCCTTTCTCTGAGCCTAGCAATCTATCCATTACATCACACTAAAAATAATGTAACGAGACTAAAGGGAAGGAAAGTTTCACTTTGGGAGCAGAGTATAGTATAGTGTATTTAAGTTTCAAAAGAGGAAGCTTAAAGATAGATGAGAAGAGGAAAGGCAGCAGGAGAATAGAGTGGAGCAGAGAGAGTCATTAAGTACAACAGTCGAGACAGGACCTAAGTAGTCCGATGTTCTGAGCAATTTTCCTGACAGATTTCCAGATATAAATGTTCAAAACCACACACAGCCGGCAGCGTCTCATAGAAAGGCCACTGGACTTCAAGTGGAGAGCCCGAGTTCCAAGACTCTAGTCTGTCACAAACTGTGACGCAGGGAAAGTCAATTAGGCTGAATGGGCAGCTTGTAGAAAATGGGGCTATTGACTCCTGCCCCATAGGGCAAGTGAGAGCCCATGAATGCTTCACTGTGGGCTCCTCGGGGAAAATAGCCGATGCGTATGACATTCATTTTAAATACTGGACTTTTTCAACAGGCGTTACCTTTGAACTAAGCCAAATAGCCTCAGAGGTTCCTTCTGTGTAAAATGTGAACATGATTTAAGCCTTTGAAAGATTTGCAAGGTGAAGCCATGACTTCCTAGCATTACTCTGAGAGCAGTTTATTATCATGAACTGTTGGGGAAATATTTAAAAGTAAATATTACCGAACCTATTCTAGACTTCCTACAAGGCCAGGGAAGCTAGCTAGAGCACGGAAAGAGCCAGCCAGCAAGCTGCAATCTTGTATTAAGACAGTACCTACTCTGAATATTACCTTTCAAAAACTCCATTTTCTCCCTTCAGCTCTTGGATTCCAGTTCACTTTACCTGCTTATTGATTTCCTTTCACTGAGTATCTGGATCATCTCGTTCCTGTGTCGCAAGCAGCAGAAAGAGAATGACAGGAAGTTTAGGGGAATGAGTAAAAGAGATGAGAAAAATGTTTGAGATAGCTCTGCTGCCTTCATTTCTCCCATGTTCCTGTTGCCTTGACTAGTCAGGGTCTTCATTGTAAAATCTAATTATCTTTCCAGCTTTTCACTTCAAGGTAAACAGTGAACATCATGAGCTTGTATATATCGTTAGATAAAGGGATGGCCATGAAATCTAATAATAATAATGTTTTGCCTTTTTGTAATGTCTTTTCTTAAATGTCAGACAAGTCAACAAGTATTTATTGAGCTCCTGCCAGGGGGCTAGCAGAAAGAAGCTCTATGGGTTGATCTGTTGAGTTCCAGCAACCCCCTTAATTGAATATTTTACTAAAAGGAAGGCCTGGTTATCATCAATGTATAGTGCTCATTCCCTAAGTCCATCTTAGTTTCATCTTGAACCTTTGTGGAAGTTCAGTGAGGAGAAATAGGGTACCTCCCCTTAAGAAACTTCAGTTCTAAGACTGAAGACTTTAAGGTGGATACACACATAGTTAAATGATTCTCACCAATATAGGAAAAAAAATATTTTTTCTTCTTTCCAGGTTGGACATCTTCTAAATTCATTCCCCGCACTCCACTCGTAAGAAGGAAGGAAAAAAAAAAGAAGAAAAATAACATGCTTCCTAGGTAGTATAGTGAATATAGTTTTGGAGTTTGAAGCAGAAAGATGTGAATTTGCTCAGATACTTATCAGCTCTGTAAGCCTGAGCAAGTTGCTTAACTATCATATCCTCAGTTTCCTTATCTAGAAAATGGAGAAAACAACAGCACCTCGCTCACAGGATTGAGAAATAACATATGTAAAGGACTTTGCAAAGTTTAAAGTATAATAAAATGTTGCCTGTCTAACTTATTAGGATAAAATTATAGGATAAAACAAAAATGGAAGATGAGGTTTAGCCCCCAAATTTGCCATCAATTTGTTATGTATCCTTAAAATAGGTTGTTTAATTTTTCTGAAAATATTCATTTTCCCTCCTCCAAAAGCTGAGGTGCTGTTAGTTGTCAATAAGGGGAAAGATTGTTGGATTTGGAATTTTAAAAAGGCTTAAATTCTGGTCTTAGCATTTAGTACTCATGTGACTTTGGGCAAGTCATTTAAAAAACTGCCAGTCTCCCTTCTCTCATCTGTAAAATGATAGGATGAAGTATATGGACTTGATGGTCTCTAAAGTTCTTCTTAGCTCTAAATTGGTGACCTAGATTATCCATTCTCATTCCTTCATTTTATAGATTTGGCATAGAGTTTAAGTGACTCATTAAAGGCCAAACAATGAAGGCCAAGCTCAGACTCAGTTCTTTGTCTACAAATTCCACTTGCTTTTCTACTATACAATGCTTTTGGGGGGAAAAACCCCCAAAACAGCACAACAACACATTTTTGAGAATTATTATTACTTTCTTTTTTAAAAATTATTTTAAATCCATGAAACAAAATAAGCATTTCCATAACATAGTATAATAAAAAAGATGATTGCATATGAAACTGCAAATCTATGTTTAACTCACTATTTCATTCAAATATACTACAAAAATATTATGTAAATTTCTTTTTTTTTCCTTTTTTTCCTTTCCTCTCCACTCCTCTGGTTTAGAGATGTTGATTATTAGACACAAATAGGCACACACATACACACACACACACACACACACACACACGCATATACTTCTATTTATACTACTGTCTATACTACTATTCTCTATTTTCTTTTTCTGCATGGAGATAGTAACTTTCTTCATGTGTCCTTTATTTTTAATTTGTGCATTTATAATATCAAAATTACTTAGCTGCTCAAAGTTTTTTTTAAAATAATATTGTTGTTACTATACACAGGGTTTTCTCTTGGTTCTGCTCGCTTTTCTCTTCATCATTTCCTGAAGTCTTTCCATGTCCTTCTAAGGTCATAGAGCTATTTTTTTTTATTTTTTTTTGGCTGAGGCAATTGGGGTTAAGTGACTTGCCCAAAGTCATACAGCTAAGAAGTGTTAAGTGGCTGAGTCCAAATTTAAACTCAGGTCCTCCTGACTTCAGGGCTGGTGTTCTATCCATTGCATCAACTAGCTGTTCCTATCATTTCTTATAATACAGTAGTATTTCATCATAGCCATACAATTGTTCGGCTATTCCCCAATTAATGAGGATCCCTGCAATTTCTAGTTCTTTGCTACCACAGAGAGTTGCTATAAATATTCCATTTACATTCAAAGCCATAATAACTATTTGTGAATTTCCCTCCATCTTATTATCATTTAATATTTTCTTTCTCAGCCTATCCTTTTTTACTCTATTCCTATTACCTTATCTCCCCTCCCCAACTTCATCAACCCCTCCAAGAGTTTCCCCTATTCCCCTTCACCTATCCTAAATCCTAATCCACCTACTCCTTTAAAAATCCCTTATAGGAAAGGGTAAGCCAAGGTGGAAGAATAAAAGCAGCAACTGCCCAAACTGTCCTTTAAATAATGACTCTAAATAAATTTTAGAACATCAGAACACCTAAAAAGATAGAGTAGAATATATTCTAGCCAAAGACAACTTAGGTCAACAGAAAAGGTCTGGGACACCAGAGTGGGAATCCAGCATCAGTCCTGGTGCAGTCTAAGGACAGACCTGACCCTGGTCCAGCCTGACCTCTGAATCAGCTACAATACTGCTGGCTTTCAGACCTCTCAGCTCAGAGACACCAAAGAAGACCTGGAAGGTCAGCAGAAAAGTTCTATGGAACTAAATTAAGCCCATTATGTAATCTCAGTGTAGGCTGCTTTAGTATAGCCCTGGCCCTAGCCCCAGACCCAGCTCTAGCCGGCATCCCAGAAGGTGGAACTTCTGAATCAGCAGAAATGACAGAAGCTTCTGGACCTCTCAGTCCTGGAACATCAGGGAGGACTCTGAAGATCAGCAGAGAGGGTCTGTGGCAATGGGGTGGGAGTTTGGTATACAGTCCGAGTTCAGGCAGTGATAGTACAGCTCCAACCCCAAACCCAGTGGCCCCTGCATCAGCAAAACAGGACTTTGTTGCTTTAGTACACTAGGTCTTATAGCTACAATAGAATGAAGATGCTCCTAATAGCTCCAGGGCAGAAAAGAGTACTTGTGGTCAGGTCCCTAGAAGATTTCTGAAAACAAATGCACAAAACCCTTGAAACTTGAGATAGTGAATTCTCCACTCTGAAAACAGACCACTACTTTAATAAAGAATTAAAAGCAAAGTAGTAGGCTAAGAAAGTGAGCAGACAACAAAAAAAGTTTCTTACCATTGAAAGTTATTATGGTGACAAGGAAGATCAAAACACATATTCAGAAGATGATAACAAAGTCAAAGGTCCTACATCCAAACCCTCCAAGAAAAATAAGAATTGGGCTCAGGCCATGGAAAAACTCAAAGGGGATTTTGAAAATCAAGTAAGAGTGATAGGGGGAAAGTTAGGAAAAGAATTGGAGTGGGGTAAAACAAAATACAAAAAGCTTATAAGGAAAAGAATGCCTTAAAAAGCAAAATTGGCCAATTGGGAAACAAAGTACAAAAGCTCATTGAAGAAAATAATTCCTTAAAAAATAGAATTGAGCAAATGGAAGCTAATAAAATTTGAAGACAAAAAGAGCCATCACAAACAGGAAGAATCAAGAAAGGCTTCTTAAAGGTTGGGGCCTCTGATCTAGGGCATCATGAGCAAAAGCACTGAGATGGACAATGGAATACCAAGTTTTAGGAACACCAAGAAGGCAAATTGAATGGAAGAGAAATTTTGTGAAGGAAAATAATCTGAAATATTCCTGGAAAGGTAGTCTGGACCAAGGCACTATGATAGTTGCTGGGCATATGACAATCCAATTAATGCTTACTCACAAGAAGCTTCCACTCTACTGGGAATGGAACCTAGAATTGGTGGAATTGTTGTTGGAACAAATGTAGATTATTCATGAGGGAGCTATTTTCATGACTGCTTTTCTCTATCCACCCTTCCTATTTAGAGTCAGATTATTTCCCCTGAGTTTTCTTTAATTCAGCCTTATGTACCTGTGTCTTAGCAGAACACACTACCAACAGCTATTCCACTGCAAAAACTGGAATAGAGTATAAAGCAAAAATGAAGAGTTGGTGATGACTACTTCAAACCATCATATCCTCTTTTTTGTGTAAAAGTTTTGGGGAGAAATAGATCAGATCATCTTACATTGGCCTATTGTTGTTTTGTCCAAACCAGGTTAAATAGAGGATAGTGAGAAAGGAGAGTAAAGTATCTGTCCTAGATTAGAAACTGTGGATTGGATTTTTCAAAGTTTGTTGTTTTTATTTTCTACTAGCCTTTTTCTTTATCTCTTACCAGTTCATAGGAATTGAACTCAAATAAAACCATATAGTGTTAATGTCATAAATTCCAACTTCCTCATTTCACAGGTAACCTGCTTTCCATTCATTTCAGTTTTCATTAGAGTTCAGTTTATGTCAGTATTTTCAATTGTATAATTTACCTCAACTGGCATATTACCTGACTTGACTCCTATCCAGTTTGTGAACTCCTTAGGTCAATTACATTAAGTTTGTGCCATGCTTACAGATCAGACATGGACAATTTAATGAAGTAGGAAAAATGTCTTCAAGACCCAAACAAATAGAAAAATAATAGGGAAGTCATCTTTAACCTATTCTTCAATAAATATGATTCTTCTCCCTTTGCTCACATGTGCATTTGGGAAACAATCTTTTCCAAAATTCATGCTCTGGAATAGAGAGAGACTTAGTCTTTACTTATAATCAACCTTCTCATTGTCATTAGAAACTTAAGTTATCTTTTCTCATTCTTCTTGTTAATGAAATTTTAAACTTAATTCAGTCAAACTCTGTCCAGCGCTCTGGGTATGGTCATCTCTCTACTGCCTCTGTCCAATTATCCTCATAGTCATGTTGTTGTTTGTCCTTTGTTCTCAAAGAGGACCATGGCAGGCAAATTAACTGAATTTGATTGAGGGAGGGTGAAAAAGCACCTACCTTACTTTCCCCTATAGAGCCATCTGAGTTCAGTGGCAAAATATGGGTCAAGACTCCTGGAGATAGCCTTGGATGAAATAGGAGATCTTGACCTTTTTAAACTAAAGTCTTCAACAGATCTCAGTGATTAAGGTCAGGTAGCAAATGAGGCAAATAATCTCCTCTTCCATTTAGTCCAAAAAAGAAAAATAAAAATCTAAATAAATCAATAAATAAATCCAGAAGGGGAAAGCCCTCAGGATTTCTGACCAAAGCAGAAATGGCTGCAATTTACATTCAATCTGAGTCAGTTGGGACCAAACAGTGACCAAATGGTGCTTGACCTAGGATCTATTGATGGGTAATACCCTAGTAGCAACTATGTCTCCTATAATCATTTTTTTCCACAATGAAATATTTCAGGCTTAAGCATAAGTTCCCATAGGTTATGTCCTCTTAAACATTAATGCTTTCTTCTTTTGTTAAAGACTCTACTAGTTTGCTAATTATGGAAGTTAGAATCATGAATCAGTAGCCTCTTTTCCCCAATTAAACATTTTTAATCAGTCCTTTCATCACAAGATAGCTTTGCTAGTTATTTTCCAATTAAATATTTTGAGATCAGTCCTTTCATCAGAAGACAGAATTGCTAGTTACTTAACTAATACTAATCAAAAAGTATCAGGCTCTGAGAAGTCTCTTATTAAGTGCTTTTGTCTGTTTTAAATGGAGTACATTGGGAGTGCCAAATTCTGTGGCTAACAGAGCATCTTTGACCTATTTCCTAGCTCTCTTTCTCCTTTGATTGATCAATCTTGTGTAATTAGTCTGATGGAAGTGTTTATCATTGATTTTTAAAAATCAGAATTACAAGATATAACTATAAATTCATTAGTTTCCATTACTCTATGTCAAGTGATCCAACTGTTTGTTAGCTCTGATTGTTAGAAATGTATCCATTACCCAGAACCCAGTTCTCTTCCTCTGTCCTACTTCTACTCATTCAACTTTGAAGCAAGAAAAAATAAATCTTTCTAAAATCCTAAAAAAAAAAAAAAAAAAAAAAAAAAAAAATCAGAATTAGCTCTCTATCACTTAGTTATCTTCTTCCACTGGTATATTTCACTATGTCTGAATCTTATCAGACTTTGGGAACAAATAGACATGTTGGGTACTGTATACAGTATATTATCTTAAGATGTAGAATCAGCAAAAGGACTAAAGGGTATCTATTGCATAGCTCAGTAGCTGTGGGATACTCTAACTAATATGAAAGCAAACTCAATATCTAGGAGTTATACAGAATATCCTAAAAATCTTAGTACAGTTTTGAGCTTTAATGGCTCAAATAGTTTAACCATGAATTAAGGTAGCAAAAGATGTCATGTAAAAAAGATGCACTTTAATTGTTTTAACTTTACCATAGCTACTTCTAGGAGTGGGCAAATAGAAAATGTAATATGGTTGTGAAATATAATAGATGAAACTTTATTTTTGTGAGCTCTGTCCCTTCCTTTTCTTTTTAATCCCCAAAGTTTTGAACATCATTCACCACTATCCATAATTTCTTCTAATCTCTTTTAATGGTCTTTACTAGCCATGAACACCCTCTTCCCCCAAACATAGATATATCTCTCCCCCAAACAAGAATACTCGATTCCATTCCTTAACATCTTCTCAAGTGACATTGTTTCTTCACTCATCTTCCCATCTCTATCTAATAGTGAGTTTCTAGCTATTGTTTCCTCCCTTATAGTCTTTAAATGCACCCATCTTCTCCATCTTTAAAAAGAACCCTTTAATAGACCCTACTATATCTTCAAATTCAATGTCTTTACTCCATTTCTTAATCAAACTTTTAAAAATATAATAATAGCTTTTTATTTTTCAAAATTCATATAAAGGTAGTTATCTTTGTAAAGTCTTGTGTTCTAAATTTTTCTTCCTCTCTCTCTACCTTTCCCCTCCCCTAGACAGTAAACAATCTAATATAGGTTAAAGATGTGCAATTCTTCTAAAAAATATTTCCACATTTATCATGTTGCACAAGAGAAACCAGATCAAAAAGGGGAAAATGAGAAATATTATGTTATGTTATGATCCACAGTCAATCTCCATACTTCTCTTTCTGGATGCAGATGGCTCTCTCCATCACAAGTCAATTGGAATTGGCCTGAATTACCTCACTACTGAAAAGAGCCAAGTCCATCAGAATTGATCCTCACATAATCTTGTTGCTGTGTACAATGTTTTCTTGGTGTTCTAGTCACTTCATTTAACATCAGTTCATATAAGTCTCTCCTGGCCTTTCTGAAATCAGCCTGTTGATCATTTCTTATAGAATAATAATGTTCCATTACATTCAGATAGAATAAATTATTCAGTCATTCTTCAACTGATGGGGTATCTACTCGGTTTCTAGTTTCTTGTCACTACAAAAAGGGCTGCTACAAACATTTTTGCACATGTGTATTCTTTTCCTTTTTTTAATGATCTCTTTGGGATACTGATCCAGTACAGACACTGCTGGATCAAAGAGTATACACAGTTTTATATCCCTTTGAGCTTTGTTCCAAATTGGTTTTCTGAATGGTTGGATCAATTCACAATATTACCAACAATGTATTAGTGTTTCAGTTTTCCCACAAATCCTCCAAAATTTATCATCATATTTTCCTGTCATCTCAACCAAACTTCTAAGCTAAAAGGGTTTGCATGTACTGTTTCTACCTCCTTTCTTCTCACTCCTTTCTTTACTCCCATGAAATCTGGCTTTTGATCCTATCTTTCAACTGAAACTGCTCTTTTCAAAGCCACCAATGATCTCTTTATCTCCAAACTTTACCTCTTTTCCTTAGTCCTTATTCTTCTTGATTTCATATTTGACACTGCAGGTCATCTACTCTTCCTGAATTATCTTTCCTCTCTGAGTTTTGATGAATGACAATATTCTTTTTTGACTTTCTTCCTACCTGGCAGCTCCTTCTTAATTTCAATATCAAGTAATTATTAAATGCTTACTGATTATTACTTAGCACATATCACCTCATTTAAAATTCATTACAATCCTGTACAGTAATGTTATTATCCATACTCAGTGACTTGTTTAAAGTCACACAGCTAGTTGTCACCTTGTTATCGAGTTTCCAAGCTCAGAATTTTCTCCATTATGCCATGTTGCCAGACTATATAAAGTTAAACTCATTCTAGACTGATTTCACCAGTCCCTTCCCTGAAATAGTGCCAAGAACTCCTTTCCAACATTAAGTCTATGTCTCTTTTGTACATGATAAAATGTAGAAGCTAGAGGGGAGGGCTTATGGGGGGGGACATCAGGACATTTTTGAAAAATGTCTGTCAGGGACCTTATATATCTCCCATAACTGTTTCTGATCCTGGGCAACTATTTCCTTCCCATGGTCTTGAACAGCAGCTGCTGCCAAGCCTGTCCATGTGAAATGTCTGTTCCAAACATGCCCCTGAGTGTAAATATGCACTGGCAATGTTTATAGGGCATTACGACAGAGAATAAAAGAAAAGAGCAGAGATGACATTATCTTAATGAAGCTTATTTGCAATGAATTCTCTCATTTTCATGTCTCTCAATTAATTTTCCTCTTTTCTCTGTGTCGGTAATGCACATTAGTCTACAGGTTATAAACTCTCAGAGCTGTTTCTCTGCTCATTTTCTACTGTTCTTGCTGAGATGAAGTACAGAAGCAGTCCTTATCAAGCACTCAATCATCTTGGTAGTAAACACTCAACTCAGAATTTGTTGGTTTAATTACTCGGTCAATTTTTTTTTTCCTTTCTGGAGGTATAAACAGATGGTAACTTAGTATTGTATATGAAATATATACTCTGTGAAAAGTCATTTCAAGATTAAAAAAAAAACAAAAAACTTTGCCTTGAGATGAAACAGCTTGTTTTTTTAATCTTTCCCTCCATCAAACACATACTAACATACCACATACAAACTTACAAATGCCATCTCACACTCATATACACACACACATTCTGTCATACACATATGCTCAAACACACTCACAAATTCTCATATATATTCATACACTCACAATCACATTCAATGACTCACAAATTGAAATATATTATCTCACATATAATCACACACATATCTTCAACCATGTTTATCAACATTTTTATACATACTCCACTCATATACCACACCCCTTACTCCTATTTTTCTTTACCTTTTCTTCTTGGATTTTTAATTTTTGTTTAATTTATTTATCAGAGGATTATACATTGAGAGAAGGAAGGGACAGGGATTAGGGAACATTAAATCTGACACATTTATTTTACAGATGAAGCAAGTGAGAAAGATTAACTCATTTGTCCATAGCCTCAACTTCCTTTCCTTTACTATCTACCCTCTTTCTCCTATCCAGTTGCTGATCCTAGCTGATGCTTTTTTTTGGTAGTTGTTTTCTAAGTATTGAATAAAACCTCTCAGCTTTCACAGATGCTCTGCTATCTCCTGCTGGACAAAATTCACCCTTTGGGAACAGTGACTGTAGACAGTTGTTCCAAAGCTGTTCCTTCCAGAAGTTTTGATTTAGTGTAGCAAGGCAGCATGGAGCTAGCTGTGGAAATAGACACCAGAAGCCCAATAAAGAAACAACTTTAACGTTCCTTGATCCTGACTGTAGGAGATGTCTAATGAGAGGGAAATGGCAGGAGTATCAGAGAAAAGGGGGGAGAAAAGGAGCGAAGATAAGCAGGTGTTTAGTAAGATGGAGAAACAGGTTGTTGAATTTTAAGTAACTCATG